>NC_092874.1:413466485-413786485 GCF_028372415.1 Notamacropus eugenii
CCAGGGTCACAGAGCTAGTATTTGAGTATGTGCACACATACACACACATACACACACACACACACACAAATACAGAGGTTGTTTCAACATCTTAGTGTAGGTTTAATCTATGAAAGTATATGTTTTGAAACAAGTTATTTCCAAGAATTTGGGCAAACAACATGCTTGGCTGGGTCAATATAATAATAATACCAGGTATTTACATAGTGATGTAAAGTTTGCAAATGCTTTATATGGATTATGTCTTTTGAGTCTCACAATAACCCTTTGGAATAGGTACTGTGGAACAGGTATCATTATCCCCTATCTTATAGATGAGGAAAGCCGAGGCTCAGCATTTAAAAGAATTGTCCATGGCTATGTTGATAGTTAGTGTCTGAGACAAGATTTGAACCCACATCTGCTTGGCTACTAGGTTTGGAGTAAGAGGACCTGATTTCAAATTCTGACTCTCTCCCTTACTTTCTACTTGATGTGAGGAAAGTCACTTTTTTGGTTTCAGCCACAGGTTTTTCTCTTCATCTGTAAAATGTGGGTTGGACTAGATAGTGTCTAAGGCCCCTTCCAACTCTAAATCTATGATCCTCATTCATGTTGGTTCCCTGTGCTCCTAAATGGTGTGAAAATTTTTCAACTAGCCATTTCACATATATTCCCTCTTTTCCCTCTAATTTCCATTTCTAACTCTAGGAATACAACTATCAAAATCAGTGCTATCATTCTTGGAAAGGGCATGTCAATTGTGAGTAAAACCAGCAACCAGAACCAAAACTCCCAAACCAAAACCATAACCTAAATCCAATACCACAAATTTAGAAACCAGCAAGGGTTTACTGAATTTACCAGCAAGGGAACCCCACCCACATGGGCAGACACTCCCAGAAAGAACAAAAGGACAAAGTTTATATAAATTTCAGTTTTAAGCAGGAGATTAATCAGGTATGTCAGGATTGGACGGAGCGATTGTTGGCAAGTATCTCAGAGTAGGAAGAGGAGATGTGGTATTTTTTTTTGTTTGGACAGGCTGTTCTTGGGGTCTTAGTATAACAGGAAAGGTTCCTCATCAGGTTCCTGGTATCTTTAATCTCTCCCTAATAGATAGGAGTATCCTGGCAGTTTCAGAGAAAGGTTGAAGATGCCCACCTCCAAGAAAATCCCAAACGGGGTCATGAAGAGTTGGACAAGACTGAAACGACTCAACAACAACAGAATAAATACAAAATGGTATGCAGGGAGAGCTCTAACAACAAACAGGCAGGAAAGAGTGGATTGGGAAAGACTTTGTGCAGGAGTTGGTCCTTGGCTGATCTGTTCTTTAGGAAGAAAGGGATTCTACCGACTGCATTCTATGCTTGGGAGGGACAGACAGACATCCAGTGTAAAATCATGGAACCTAGAATGTTTACGTAAACATTGCTGCTTTTCAGAATATACTTAGCATCACATCATGAAGACAAGAGAGCATGGATTGAAGGGTTGTATCACTTACTAGCTTTGGGACCTCTCTTGTCCTTTAGCCTCTCAGGGCTTTGGTTTCCTTATCTGTAAAATGGAGATAGTAATAATCCTAGCATGTAGTTGTAGCGCTGGCCTGCTTTTAGGATCAAATGAAAAATGGCCATTGCGAACTGGTATTGCCAGTTACCTGCATTACAGGATTGTTATCATGAAAACATATGGTAAACTGTCAACATGCCTGAGTCCTGTGAGATCTCAGGCAGATCCCAAGATCACGTGAGATCGAGAGCTGGAAAGGAAAGGCTTTAGAGATCACTGATTCTTAGCTCCTTCATTTAACACAAGAGGAAATTGAAGCCCTGAGAACTTAAGTGAATTGGTCAAAGTCACAAGGTAAGTAAGCCACGGAGTTGGGATTCAAATTCCCAATTTCTGACCCAGAGTTCTTTCTGCAATAGCAAGCTAATTCTTCACTTTGAATGCAATAAATTAAAAGACCTGTAATTTAATCACTACAGCAACTCTTTCTACCCAAATGGTTTTATCTGTTATTGGCTACCATATTATGGTGTTACATAATATTATATTATCAGTGCCCTAGGCTACTCTGGGTCTCAGTGGCCCTGTCTGTAAAAAAAAAAAAACAAACAAAAAACAAAAAACCAGGGAGAGTAAAACTGACCTAGATTAGCAGTTCTCAGTTTTTTTGCTCTCATAAATGAGTGACAACCCCAAAGGGCTTTTGGTTATGGGAGTTGTAGCGGTACATGTTTAACAATTGGCTCTGGAGAGGGACAGAATATATATACAACATACTTCTAAGTTTAATCTGCGTTATTACTAACATTTTCTCAATCACTTTCTTAACTCTAGCTCTACACAATAATAAACTAAGCCTTGATATGTGGTGCTTGTAATCGCTCATGATGAAAATTTAACAATCTGTTTCCACAGCCAGTTATGGCTGGTTCTAGCACTCCCCTAGTTTTATCTATCAGTATCTACTGAATTTGAAATTAAAACGGATAAACTTTAAAATATTATTTCTTCTAAAAATCATTAATAAACCAATTACATGTTAACATGACATTTTTATGAAAAATAACTAAATTTTCCAAAACAGCAAAAAATTAGTGAAAAGAATGGTATTGTTTTCTACATCTCTTTGATGTCTAATTTAATAGAAGCCAGCTGGATTCTCTTATCTGCTTCTACATTCAATTTGTTGTTTTAGACAAACCACGTAAAGAAAATCTAGCCTCATGCAGATGTGAAGTTGGAAAAGGGAGGAGTATTTTTAATAGAAAAACAATGTCTTAGGTGTTATAATTAAAATGGTCTTGAGATTCAAAACTTTACTTCAGGAGATCAGAGTAGACTTTAAAAAAAAAGAAGTTATTGTGTGGGCATAGTTTTTAAAGTACCTTTTCCCAGACAAATGTAAGATCCATGTGGAATCTATATGAGGTCATGCAGTTCCAAACGTTTCACCGAACTCTTTAAACCTTGCCTTGATTATCAAATTAGCTTGTAGATAACCTGCTAACATTAGCTGGTTTTCTGAGCTCCTCCTAGAGGCTATAAAGACCAGCAATGCCATGCGAAAATGAAGTACCTGCTATCAAGGGATTATAGAATTATAAAATCTAAAGGAAACGAGAAGCTCTGATGAATGCATACCTAATAAACAGACAACACAGAAAGCATCGCTGAATGAAAAGGAAGACAATAACACATCCATAGAACTGTAGACAGATCCCCAAATATGACACAAACCAGAACAGTGTGATTTCACAGAGGAGAGATTATAGGGACCTCCAGTGCCACAAGTCACAGGGAGTGACTTTAATAAGCAGAGTTCCTACCCGCAAAGTGAAATTTATCTAAAAATAGTTATCAGTCCAGCTTCCTGAATTTCACAATATACCAACTGTGTTGATGAGGTAAAAATCTATGAAGGTATTTTAAGAGACCACAAATGGCATATTCCAAAAACCTAATACTCCAGAGGGAGTTCTGTCATTCTAGATGAAGAGAGCTTGGGGGCAAAACTGCTCTTAGAAATCTTAAATCACCAATAAAGCAGAAAAAGGTGAAAATTATCCCCCTCTCCTCTGCTGTCCCTTGACCCTTCCCCTCCCATCTTTCATTAAAAAAAAGAAGTCCCTTCCTTATTCTGGTCATTAACTTTAATACACTCCTAGAAGTTAAGTAAATAATCCTAAGCAGGGCAAAGCAAATGCTGTTCCATGAGTTAGCTACCTTCAGCTTGCCAAGAAAATGCCATTTTTTTTTTTACCCAAGTTCCAAGAAACTGAATGCATTACCTCATAACATTCCCTGGCTGCAGTAACCAAAGCCTAAAATACCCACATTCTGCCTCTGAACCAAGGTCTCCAAGACAACGGAGTACTGCACTACTACGGCACTCGGTAGACCACGTTATATTAATTCCATTTTAAAATTTCCAGAATGGAAGGAAAAAAAAAACACTGTAAAATTATATACCGATAACCTAACGATACATGCTGCCTTTGTCTCATAACTTGGAAGAAATATAAAACAGGCAAGAAAAAAAGTTGTACTAGGGAATTGGATTAAAAATCAAACTGTAAATTCAATTCAGCAAACATTTATTAAACACACAGGGTATTCGGACACAATGTGAATAATATCAGATAAGAATTCACTCCATGGCAACACCTCTTTCATCAGCATCGACTTCACCTAATTCAGTCACCTAAATGGCTTTATCTCCAGAGTCTCTCCTTGCAAGCCCTGGAATCAATAAACCTGAGACTACTGAGAGATTCAATCAGGGATGGCTGGTAATTCCCCAGGGTTTATCAGCAACAGAGTTAATCTGCAGGATCTGAGAGAATGCAGAGTTTTTTATAGAATGAGTTTCCTATTATTTCAATCCTAGCTTACAAGTTACCTAGCTTACAAATAAGTAATGAAATACGATCATCACACATTATAATGTCAATAATACCAGACATGAGTCTTGCCAACAAACCTGGCAGAAGGGGATCTCACAGGAAGATCCCTCCCCCTTCAAAAAGAATTTGTTTTTAATTCTAAACTTAATAAACATCAAATAAAAATAAACTTTTCTATAATCAGCATAGAACTGAAAAGGATGGCTGTATATGAAACTGCAAATCTCTATTGTATACAGCTTGATAAATCAATACGCAACTTTCAGAGCTGGGAAAGATTCACTTTTGAAAAGCTGTGAGCCCCATAAATTTCTTTCTTTCTTGATTTGCGTTAAGGTATTCAAATTGGATCATAATAATTGACATTTCAATAGTGCTCCAAAGTTGGTGGAACCTCCTACCTTCTTTACCTCACCTGGAGTTAAAGGACCTGTTTTCAAATTCTGCTTTTGTTGCTTAGGACACATGTGACTTTTGGCAAGTCATTTAACTTCTCCAGTCCTCAATTTCCTCATCTGTAAAATTAGGAGGTGGCACCAGATGGGTTCTTAAGTCCTTTCTAGTTAACCCAGGTTAGGACCTCTGCTCTAAGATCATGAGCTACAGATGGGTTACTATCTGCCTGAGGGCGGGGAATGGGGGGTGGGGTGGGGGAGGGAGAAGGATACAGGGGAAGTCTGGACAATATAAAAATAGGATATTAATAAAATATTTTTAAATATCTCTAGCTAAGACTCTATGATCCAAATGTATGAACTGATTCTGCATCAATGAGACAAAACTGCCTTTTTAGTCTTGACTTTTGTTCCACCTAGAACCAAATTAACTATGCTACTCTGTAATGGTCTTCATTTTAAGAACACTTTCTATTTATTTTTTTATTTATTTATAACAATTTCAGTTTATGTGTGAAAACATACATATGCATACATACATGTATGCATATATATAAATACATACACACAGATACATGTATGTGTGTACACACACACACACACATATACACTTTCTCTCTTTTTTGAAACTGGGAAACTACATCCTAGAGATCCTACCTGAAAGTCAGGCAAGTAGGTAGTATGTAGTGGAGCTGTAGGTCCACTAACTCAGAAAAAAACTACATTTTCTCCTATTTAGTTTTCCTTTACAGACATATAGTGCCAACCTAGTGCCCTTACAATACTAGGTTTGGGGTTTAAGGAAACCAAAAGTCACTGGAATATATGAACAGGGAAGAAGAAGAAGAAATCATCCATTAATGTGGTTGATCAGTGACTGTCCAACAGGTTCAACTACCAAGTCCTGTGAAATCTACATGGGACACCTTCCCTGCTCTCTCATGAAAATTACTCTAAGCTCAAAACACAATGATCCAAACGTGGTTTGACCAGGACAACTTCTCTTTTCTCAGTTGCAAAATAAAGACGACACCCCTATTGTTCCTTAATCTCTCGGGGATGTTTTAAGAACCAAATGAGAAAGCATAAATAAAACCCTTTGTAATCATAAAGTGCTTAATAAGGTTGTTCTTGAAATGATCTGAAACCAAGAAAAATCTCAGAATACCAGGAAGGAAACCCAGTAAAGTGAGGGTAGCTTTGGTTACCTGGATGTTTAATTATCCTAAAGGAGGCACTCTGGCCCTCTCCCCCACCTCATCTTTCCTGAAGGGTTATAGCTGCCAAGAAACGTTAGTTAGTGAAGCTCTAGAATTAGTCTGAATTTCCCAAAGTTTCACTTCATGGAACTCTTTTAAGTCATGCAAAACCCAGGAATCACGTAGTTCAGGAAAAAAAATACATTTGTGATAGCCTGGACAGTTCAAGGAAACTGTTGCTATTTGAAATATCTTTTCCATTTCGAAGTACCCAAGCAATAGCATCCTAGTAATCAGGGCACGGTGTCATCTGTGGGCATCATCATCAATCTCCAATCTAATATATCTCCTGGACACAGGATCAGCACAAGAATGGAAGTTTGAAGTCCTCAATAACAGTGCTGGTCTTGAGATCAGGAAGACCTGGGCTCAAATCTTACCTCTTACACTGCCTACTAGCTGTACAACTATGGACAAGTCACTTAATCTCTCTAACACAACATTCTCTGTAAAAATGAGACTGATAATGTCAGTCTATGAAAATGTTCCCAAAAAGCACTTTTTAAAAAGGCTCAGGGAGAATGTAAGATGCCTAAGAACATGGGTTACTTTCATTTTGTCTCTGTTTCCCCAGGACCACTGTACCTGGAGCATGCCAAGTGCTCCTTAGCTAAGGTGCCTAAGCAAAGAAGGACAGATACATCCTTATGGTTAAGAAACTTCCCACCCAGTGTCCTGAAAAGTCACCAAAGAAGGACAGAACCCAACGATCCACCAAAAAAAAAAAAAACTCCTTGGATAAGTGTCCAATTCTTGTCAGTCACTGAAATAAAATGGACCAGGCTGCCCCAAAGTCACTCCCTCTCCAGCTAAATGATTTCCTGAGGAGTTTTATATTCAACTAAATAGTGGAAGACAGTTTACCTTTTTAATTACGATGCTCTACAAGGAGAAGCAATTCACATAATTGAGCTTTATAGATTGCATAATTTAGAAGTTAATTAGGTGCTTTGGAATGGTGGATATCAAGGACAGAATCCAGAAAAGAATTTCACATAATCAGCATGGTTAATTTCAGTTGTTTCACACTGTGAATTCAATTTCATTCGATTCAGTTCAATTCTACAAAAACAGCTGGACTGGGAGTCAAAGGGCCTGCGTTCACATCCAGATTCTTCCATGTACTAGCTACAACCTTGTGCAGCTTTTTGGACCACAGCTTCTACATCTTCAAAATGAGGCTGTTAGCCTAGATGTTTCTCTATGGTTGCTTCTGTTTCTACATCTACGATCTATAATTTCGTGAATAAGCATTTATTCAACACATACTCTGTGCCAGAATGTTTTTTGGAGGGGTACAAAGAAAACAACTGAAGTAGCCAGGAAGTCAAAGGGTATATATTCTACTGAAGAGGAGGGGGGAATAACATGTATGGAGATAAGTAAATAACACATATAGGGCAACCTGAAAATCTCAGTCTGGCTCAGACTAAGGAGTGCTTCAGGGGTGGAGAACTTGCGTTCAAGATCTGGTCTGGCTTTAAGACAATTAATTAATTAAGACATTAATGTAAAAGCTATTAAAGCTTACACACATGATTACATAGTAATCTGGTGGTAAAGGAAGGTACCATTGGAGAGAAAAGGTCTATAGTAACTGGGGGCACTTGAGCTGAGCCTTCCATGGAGGTAGAGATTCCAAGGGGTGGATGATGAAGAGGAAAAATAGATGACAGAGGATGGAACTGTATGAACAACAAATGTATATGTGGCAAAGGATGAAACCACACATAGACAATGGACGGGCCTTAATGTTGAAAGCAAATAATACTGATGAGGTTAATATAACACATATGCACTGGCAGGCATTAAGTTGTGCAAGCTGGCTTAGGTCTTACAGTTTTTACCCTTATTCATCTCTCCCTTCTACTACAGTCTCATTTCCTCCCTTCACTCTTTTGTCTTGACTACAGCGTTCAGTAAGGGTTTGGGACACGGCCAACGGTGGGATTTTTGTGAGCCTCTGACCTATATTCGAGTCTCTCTGTTGGACCATTCACTCACTACCTGGGCTTCTCTTAAATTCAGTAAAATGAAAAGACTGGGCTTGGCAATCCGTAAGATTCTTTTCAAACCTATCTTTCTCTTAGTCTTGACTCATTTAACTTCTTAGAGCCTTCATTCCTCAGACACGAAATGAGGGTAATCTCACCTGCCCTATCTCCCCTCAAGGGGTAGTTATGAGAAACAAATAAGATCATGTGTGTAAAGCACTTTGTAACCACAAAGCACTATTTAAATGCAGGCTATCATTATTACTGCGCTGCATTGTAATTAGGCAAAAATAAGCAGTTCATGAAAATGACTATAATTAGTACTTGCACACAGCCAAACCAAGCATTTCTGGGGATCGCTTAGGTTAGAGGAGGAGGGGACCCGAGTGGAAGAAAACAGAGCTTTTGACGGTGCATCGAGCCACTGGGAGGCCCTTCTGGATAATCAGAGATAGATTTACCTTAAAAAGCAAATAACCCAGGAAGAGACGGAGGGTAGGAGCCATCAGTCACTCACACCTTCATGCTACTAATGAAGAAAATAACTTGATTAAACTAACCCCAAAGCGGAAAATGAATTCTCAGAGGGGTGAGGAAGGAGGAAGAAAACGGATAATTTGGGGACTTGGGGGATATGTCTGGAGAAGAGGTACTGGGTCGGCAAAGGACAACTCAGGGAACAAGGAGGTAAGAAAGAGGCCATGGATAAATAACTAAATTTCCCCTGAGTCCTGCCAACTCTCTCTCAGTTCTTCCAAGGGTATACTTTCATCCCTTCCATAGGCCTCAGCCCAGGCTGTCAGGTTTGTCATGTTCCCTCCTCCCTTTCCCCTCAGGTTGTCTCTCTAGCCACTTAAAACTGGCCCTACAGGCTGAGTAGGCCAGCCAGGATGACTTCAAGGGAAATATCCAGCTGAAGTCTCACTAATTACAGCTCCGCATGGGTTTAAAAGCAAACATACCCAGGGAGGTTAGAGAGGAGAGGGATCTCTCAAGCCACCAATTCTCGAGCATCAAGATTTAATTAATCCACATCACAATGTAGGGGGAGGTAAATTTTGAGACACAGCATTTACTAAAGGGGAGGGCTGGTTGGAGAACCATGGTAGACAAATTTAGGGGGTCTGAAGGCTGCATGGGGATGCTAAGTATATGAAAGGATGAAGTGAGACACCCTGAAGGGAAAACCTGTCATTTAAACAGCCCAGGCTTTAGACCCCTGAAGGGGAGACGAGGTGATAAGCCAGTTTCTTTACTCTCCAAACATTTCCTACTCATTAGGAAGAGGACATTTTTTCCCTTAATTCTACCTTCTGTGCCCCTGACCCAACTAAAAAAACTGCTCATCCCCCTTTCCCTAAATCACTTGTTACTTGGTTAGCTGGCCATTGGGCACATACTGAGTGACTGCATGCCAAACAGAAGGTGCTTTATTCTGTATGTGGTCACAGGAACACACATCTCAACACGTTCTCATCACTTGCCTAGGAAGGCCAGCTTGTGTATTTGTCAGTGGAGCAACTAGAGGAAAGGGTTTGGAGGCCCCAGGGGCTTTTCATTCATTCATTCATTTCACTAATATTCATTCCAAACAGGAGGCCACTTTAACTTCCCCTGCCTCAGGTTCCTCATATACAGAGTGGGAAAAATAACAGCTATACCACCTACTTCTTAAATGATGCAGGTGAGAGGAGTGATAGTCTCCAATAGACTTGAATTCAAATACAGCCTAGTACTTACTTGCTGTGTGATCCTGAAAAGCCCATTTTCTCAGTCTCATTTTCAACATTTCAACAGAAAAAGGGGATAATAATAGCATTTACCTCCCAGAGTTGTTTTCAGGATCCAGTGTGAAAATAGTAAAGCACTCTGCAAACCTTAAAGTACTGTGTAAATGCTAGCACTCCCTGTTACTGTGATTACCACTACCGTCACAGCTTCACTTTCTCAATGTCAGTCAATATCATTCTCCTCACTGCTCATATAAGAACAAGGATACGAGGGTCTGTGGCTAAATCAGGAACATCTTTAAACTGTCATCTTTTCAGTTCAATTCAACAAGCATTTATTAAGTCCCTAGTATGTGCCAGGTGCTATGGGAATGCTTTATGGTAAAATATATATTACAGATTCTTAACCATTGCTACCAACCAATAGATCTAAAACATGGGCTTTGGGAGGATTCAAGCTAATGTGTCCCCATTGTCTCGGTGTATTTATGAATCCATACTTTTGGTACGAATACTTATGAATACATACTTTAAGGAGGATTTTTTGGCTTTAAAAAATTGCTAAGCTTAGCATTATGAAAATCTAATATTTAACACGGACTGAGTCAGAAGACCCACAATTCCAATTTTCATCAGATGTCTACCATCTCTGTGGTGACCTTGGGCAAATCTATTAACCTTCTCAATTGAGGAGGATGGACTCTGAAATCTTTCCAGATTCAGATGTATGATCCTATGCAGTCTTCTCCCCTTCTTAGTGTATTGAATCTGAAAATTCATGCTTTTTGTCTGACAGCAATTCAGTTGCAGTTTCTTCTCTAGACCAAAAAATTCAACCATACTGAATCAATGCTATATTTTAATTCAAATAATTATTCAGTATCTAGGATGAGAAGACAATTTATCTTCAAATTTTCAGCTCCTTCAGGAATTAGACTTTATTTTTATGCATACCTGTTTTGGGGGTTTTATGCTATTTTTTATTCAATGGAAAACCTGTTTGAAAAGAGACACTAATATTCCAAACATCCTAGATTTGTAGTCAGAGGGATTGTGGTCAAATCATAGCTCTGGCACAACTTGCATAATCTTGGGTGAGATATTGAACCTCCCTAAGACTCAGTTTCCTCACCTGTAAAATTAAGAGACAGGACTAAATTGCTCCCGAGGTTCCTCACACCTTAACATAATGACTGGACATCACCATTATCCTGCCAACAAGTCAGCTCAAATAACACTTCCTTCTTGAAGCCTTTCTTAACTTTACAACTCTAGGCGTGAGTTCCTATTTCCAACCACAATAAGAGATTTACATGTAGAGGGGCAACGTTCACATGATGGTTTATTTCTATTAGTTACATCTTCTGAAAAGCTAACAGCTCTCTCCATAGAACTCATCTGTCAATGGATGCTCAACAAATATAAATTCCCTAAGACCAAGAAGTTTGTAAAATATAAAAAACATGGCTTTAACAAGTAGGTCTTCCAACAGCCATCCCACCATCTCTTTGCCTGTTTCCCTAAGGGGGTGAGTAACGATTTTGGCCAGTTTAAATAGCCCATCATGCCCACTGCCTTTCTTATTTCTTAAGCACCTCCTGGGTACAGGACTGTTGGGATCCACACCTCTGATCTGGTAAATTTTTCATTCTGATTTCTGAGGCCACATTAGACTATCATACTGAGGCATGAAGAGGAGAAGAATAAGGCTCCCAAAGTCCAGGGTAAAGCTTGGGATCAAATAAAAAAAGTCATGACTATTAGATCATGCTACCTCCAGCATAGAAACAATGCTGGATCATCACCCATTATCATGTGTACTTTGGATCCAGAATCTTTAAAAAAAATAAAAAAATAAATAGTGGTTTTGGGGAATTGATTCAAAATTCTATCTTTATGATCTTTCATTTCAAAAAACCCAAAGGGAAAGAGTTGATAAACTCACTAGCCTGGGTAGTGTGTGTGGCAATCATAAAACATATTCTTCTTGGTTTCATACTTATTCAGTGATACCTGGGAAAGATTTTGATTTTGCCACCCTGACTACTACCCCATTATTACCCAATATTGTATTCTTTACCCACTGACTTGTGTACAGCAACTCTGTTCTAAAAAGGCAGCAGGCCATTGTTTCAATGCTATACAACACTGTTCTGCATAGCTGAGCATCCACAGGATAGGAATTTTTCACTTCCAAGAAAGTTACTCCCTGCCAAGTTAGTATCTAGGAGTTTATTACTCTGAGCTATAACTTTTTTTTTCAACTCTCCACCCTTCACATGAAAGTACAAATGCATCTATGGCAGCTTCTGTTCAAATGCCAGTCACCCAATTAATTCTCCCTAACTTTCACTCCTACAAAAAAAACAATAAGAAATAAATGGACAGAAAGATTTGTTGTGGATACCTCATATTTCTGATAGTGACCCAGCATTTACATTAAATCATGTTATTTTATCATGTAGACTGCTTTTTTTTTTTAAACTGTAGCAATCAAAAGCAGATTGGAGTCTCAGTTCTTCTCGAGTGATTCTAGGGATAATCATAAGGTGATCATAAAATCCTAGGTCTAGAATAGGAAAGGACCTCAGAGGGCATCTCGTGCAACCTTCTACTTTTATAGAGGAGACGAAAAAGCCTAGATGTTGTGCTTTGCCCATGTTCTTGTAGATAGAAAGCATCAGAGAGATTTTCATTTTATTTTACATCCTAAATATAATGCTTTTGACAATAAAAATCAAGTATTAGTATTTTAAAAGGTACTTAAGCTCCAACATCATTTCAGGTAAAGATGTATGTAAAGTTTGAGAGACCTACTCTAAATTTCTAGTGCCTTTAGCAGCATGGCTTAACATATAGTATGTACTTAATAAATGCTTACTGAATTAATTTCTCTCATCTTCCCCTGAATCTGATTTTCTTCTTTGAAAGACATATAAAACTAAGATCCAGTTTACAAACAGATTACATTACATGTAGCAATCAAATGTTTGGAACTCTGAACAAGCTTCCCCATGCAGCAAATTCAATAAATAATGTAGCTTTAGGTTCTCAGGTCAACCCACAAGACTTTTTTAAATGAAAAATATATTGGAAATAAGGCATATTAATTATCTGATTTACATAAAGAAAGGAGATTTACATAATACACATATGCATGGAAAAAGGGGTGGTATGGGTGAATACTTCAACAGAAATTTCATGGTTCAGTTTTTACGAGAGAGGTGGAAATCAGGAGATCTGAGAGTCAGAGAATTCTGACACTACTATTCCTGTGGACTTCAGGAAATCAGTTAATCTCTTTAAGGTTCAACTTGCTTATTTACAAAATGAAGGAATTAAAGTAATTTAATTTTAAAATACCCTTCCAGTCTTAGGATTCCTTGATTCCACCTGGTGCTTGAGGTCAAGCATCACCACCCTCCCAAAGGATGTGAGGGGGGTACCGAAGGTACAAGGAGCAGTCCTCCAGAGATAGATCTCCCCACCCCCATTTTACAAGGTCATTCATGTCCTAATTTATTAGTCAGATGTTAGCAAGCCATAGGCTGCCAACCGAGTAAATCATACCCAAATATAAATATATATATGATGTATAAATCATATATATATGTAAATCATATACGTCAAAGATCCATATATCAGATATATGGATATATACACAATTTATATATAATTGTATATTTGTGTGTGTGTGTGTGTGTGTGTGTGTGTGTGTGTGTGTGTGTGTAAAATGAAGGACCAGGACACTAGATTATTGAGATGTCAATGCAAATTGAAACCTTAAAAAAAATTACATGAAGCCATTTTCTATTATTATTCATTGAATTAATATTACAATTAAGACTTCTGTCATGCTTTCTTTTAATTGCTGTCATCTAGAGTCATAAAGTATAGGTATGCCCACCAGTCTGGCCCCCTGACAAGTACAGTAAAAGCTTTTGGTAGGCTGCTAGAAGGGAGGGAGAGTAACCAGGAATAAACAGATCAGGTAAAAATGTTAACTTTATTACATGTAAAGTATTTATTTTAGTTAAAGATTCACTTGGATAAAGACTATTTATTATTAGACCTTGAAAATGATCATGGAGTATGTTCCCTTACCTTGAGTTTCCTCCCAAGCCTCTGGCTCTCTACATCCCTTGACTACAACCCCTTACCTCAGCAGGGGGGAGACAGGGATTGATTGGTCTGTTCCTTCTTGATGTTGTATTAACTGTCTCCCATGCCTAGAACTGTCTCCCTCCTCTTTTCCACCTCCTGGCTTCCTTCAAGTCTCAGTTCAAGTCCCACCTGCTCCAGGAAGCCTTTCCAATCTCCCTTAATGTTAGTGTATTCCCTCTTCTCATTATCTCCAATGTAATCTCTATAGTTTGGCTTTACATAGTTTCTGGCATGTTTTCTCACACATTAGGACCATGAGCTCCTTGAAATCAGAGATTGTTTCCTCTATTTATATGACCGGCGCACTTAGTATAATGCCTGGCACATAGTAGGTACTTAATAAATGTTAACTGACAGATTTGTTGACTAAGGAGAGAATCCGTTAGTGCTAAACACAAAATCTAGTAGCGCCAGATGTACTGGTGTCTGATCAGTCTGCAGCTGAAAATTACTTTTTTTTACCCCCCCCTCCCCCAAAAATGTTTGCACAGAGCAGGTAGACTGTAAAGCTTTGACAGTAGAATATATTTGATTTCTGTCTTTACATCTCCATTGGTTAGCTAGCTAGCATAATGGTTTACACATAGCAGATCCTTAATAAATGCACTTTGAATTGAATTGAGTTGAAGACCTGGCAAAGAAAGTGTGATCCCTTGTTATGAAAGAGTGAGGAAGCATCTCCTTTGTGCTATTACTAATCATCAGCATACTGGACAGAAATTTGATTTCCAAGAAAATAACAGGTATCAGAGAATTCTATAATCCTTTTTCATTCATCTTTCATTTTACCCCAGCTTCAAACTATCCAAAGTTATATTTTGTATATATAGAGAGCACTAAAAGTCTTTCTCCCATCCAACCCATTTCACCTATTGTACTACTAAGCCTGTACCCCCATCACAAGCTCAAAAATACATTGGGAAGTAGAAGTTCGAAAGTATTAAATAATTTACCTAAAAATGGAGTCCATAGAAATAACACTTTATGTTATTAGTTTGCATTAGAAAGGCAAGAAATCTACTTGCTTTTCCTTTAATTTTTATATCCTCAGTGCCTTCCACAAATAAGGTACTTAATAAATGCCGTTTGGTTTGCTGGACTGGATTTTTTTAAATTATAGCCATTTAGGTCTATAAAGCTTTCTTTGGTGGATTGTAGGCCATCCTGGCCAGATACAGTCTGATCAAGTACAATACAATTCAACAAATGTTAATGAAGCCTTATGAGGGGTAGATGCAACTATACAAGACAAGTGCAACTGCAGACTATATGTATATTTCCATGGGAAAATTGGATTTAAAGATGCCTCTATATCACAAGGCTAAAGGAAAGGAAAACAGGGCCTTGGGTAGAGCCATTCTGTGAAAGACAGAGCAAAGTCACATAGTAGAAGGGAAGGAACAAACACCATGTAATTCATTTACTATCACTGCCCAAGAACTTAGGTTTCAGTCTGTCAAAAGTGCATTTACTAAATACTTACTACATACTAGGAACTGTGTAAAGCACTGGTGTTTGATCTTTGCTTAAGCTCATCCATGAAGACATCTTTTTAACAAAAATGAAATGAAGTAGGGCAGGCTCTACAAGAAAGTAACACTTTAATTATAATTTATATATAAACTAAGATGAAAGTCATCTCTCCCTCTCAAATTTTAATACCTCTAGATAGATATTTCATGTGAGCAAAAAAAATTTTTTTTTAAATGACTGACTCAGAGAATCAGATTTTTTCAAGTTTTTTCACAGAGTACACAGTGTCCTGGTTCTCCTGAAACTATTAACAACTTCTTGAAGGGCTGGTTCATTCTAGAGATATCCCCTTGGAACCTTCTGACTTAGCAGCAGATTGTGATTCGTTTTACCATAATGAAGCAAAGTCTTACACTGGGCTACAGATTCCATCACAAAGTCATGTTTTCTCTCTCTTTTGATGGGCTCTACAATGCTGTTAGTCTTTAGAATAGGAAGGAAGGGCTGTACAGAGTCATAAATATATGGAGGGGCAATCATCCACAATTTCATAACAAGATATTGAGCTAGTAAGATGTCAATGTCCCATCTCTCCAAACACTTTTGTATGGAATCAACAATGGACAATACTCTAACCCTTACTCAACAAATGAACCATCCTATCCATCCACGTTTTCTTCAATTCAAGCTGTTTTACTCCATCCAATTGGGAATGCTCTGTCTCTGTTTGACCAATAATTACAAAACCTGGGGATAGAGGAGGTGGGGGCAGGTGCTGATCTTATCTAATAAGGTCAGAAGTGCTGGTGTCTGATCAGTCTGGAGTAGAAAATTAAAGCTTTTTAAATTGATGCCTTCAATCTACTAAAGCTATGACTTTGGTCTTGGAAGGAAAATAGATTCAGGCTCTAACTGGTGTGAGTTCTGCTGATAAGAGTTCGAAAGGTAGCTTCTCATTTAATAAATGATTATTATAGCACAAAGAGAATTCAGTAGAGGTATATCATGGGCGGACCAGAAGTCACTCTGAGACCTAGAACATGTAGTCTAGTCCCCAAATTTTACAAAACCACGTCCCAGAGACGATGACTTGCCCTACGGGACAAAAGCAACAGCTAGGGTTCAAATCCAGGTCCTCTGACTCCAAATTCAGTGTGCTTTGGATTCTAGGCTCAGTTCTGACCGTAACTTGATGTATAACTATGGACAAACCATTTCTCAACCTTAAAAGTCAGTATCTTCCTTCATAAAATGAGGAGTTTGGATTGATATTCCAGGTCTAACGTTATGAGTCTTCTATGTTAATTAAGCACTGGTTGGTGTTTGTCTTTGTTAAAACTTATCCTATTTGGATATTTAATGAAATGAAATCTGGTAGCATCAAATTAGTATTTCTAATCAGACTCTGATTTTTTAAATAGCCAACACTGGCAAGTGATGTTCATCCTTGATTTTCAAAGAGGACTAATGACATTACAGGGTGATGTCCTGACTTGTGTGAATTGGATTTAAATGAGGGCAGAGTTGCACAAAGTCATCAGTCTCACTCTCTTCCAGATTCACTGAAGTCCAGTAGAAAAACAAAAATCAAGCTGACTGGAGATGGTCTGGGATACAGTGGGTGACCTTGGTGTCTTCGAAGTCTAGCCAAGCTCTAAGTGCTTCACAGCACTTGCTTCGGCCACCTTCATGGTCTTTACATACTTGGAGTAGACATCTCCCTACCTCACCAATGGAACTGAGACCTGTTGATTACCCTCAACCTGGTTTAACCCTAGGTTTAAACCTAGATGGTTTTACCAAGGTGTAGTCATTGTGCATACTATAGCTTGATCCTGGGCAAGTTACTTAGTCCTGTTTGCCTCAGTTCCTCATCTGTAAAAGCTGGAAAAGGAAATGTCAAACCACTCCCATATCTTTATCAAGAAAACCCCAAATGTGGTCGCAAAGAGTCAGACATGACTGAACAACATTGGCAGTATGGTGACAGTGGACAAAGAGCGGGCCTTGGAGTTAGCAAAGACCCGAGCTTAAGTCAATTAACCTCTCCCTGCCCCTCAGGTAAGTGTCTCTAAGACTAAGTCATAGATAAATCACCTGTCTACCTCAGCTCAGGGAGTTTTCACAAAGGGAATTAAGTTTCCAGAGTGAATATCCATACCTGGAGTTACCTATAACTATTAAATCATAGGTCCAAACCAATCAAACAAAAACCCACCATTTTTCTTGGGCTTCTAAAGCCACATGACATTTGGGAGAGGTTTCATTTTCTTGGTTAGATTTATTCTGCTTAAAAGATTAAAGTCAATTTCATACTTTAAAAAAAACTTCTTGAAGCAACCATTGATGATCAGCTATCAAACAGGTTAACGATTTGTGGCTGGTAAACTGCCATATTTTAAAACAGAGAGACCAACCAGTGTAACACAGACTTCAGGAGGTAAATCTCTGTATCAAATGATGGGCACAGATGTCCTTTCCTTGAATTAATTAATAACCTCAGTGATCTAGAAAATCCACTTAAACAATGCACTTCATTCTTCAGCCAGGTTAGTTAATAAGACAATATGATACTTGGAAAGAGCCCTGCCTCAGGAATCAGAGAATGAACTTGTTGCCTGGGGGTAATGGGAAGTTAAAAGACTTGCCCAAGGTCAAGTGACCAGTCTATGTGAGAAGAAAGACTTGCAATCAGTCAGTCCCTCATGATTCTGAGGCCAGTCCTCTATCCACCACGCCATCCTGCCTTCATCTACAAAGATACTGAGAGAATTTGTTGTATTTCCAGTTAAAAGCACCCATGAAGAGGAAACATGACATCATGGAAAGAACGCTGGCTCTTTACTCTACTAAATTACTTCAACTCTCTAGACTCTCGTTTCCTCATCTATAAAATGAGAAGGCTGAACAAGATGGCCTCAAGGCCCTTTTTAAGTTGAAAAATGGGACCTTCTGGCCATAAAATATTGTAATGATAGTACAGTGAGGTGAATTAGCTGAAATAACTCTCTCAAGATCATTGAAAACAATGGAATAAAGAGAGGTCTCTAGCAGAATACAACAAGGTTCTTCATTTTAAGACAAGTTCTGTTCCCCATTTTTATAAACTTATGTTTATGAAAACACAGCAAGTCTGACAAATCTTCGTAACACAAAACTGGGAAGGGTAACTAATATGGTGGGCAAGAAAATCAGCATGTGAAAAGACCCTGAAGGGTTGAAAGAGCAGGCCAAGTTTTAAAAGATTAAATTTAAGATAAATGTAAAACCCTATACATCAGTTCGGGGCTTTTGTTTTTGTTTTAATGTATGGATACATAATGGGGGAACTAAGTCTTAATAGTAATCCTTGCAAAAAAAATTTAGATTCATGGCTAACTTCAACAGTAGGATTTAGCTGCCCCCCCAAAAGTCAAGGTAATTCATTTTAGGTTGCATTAATAAATGAATACTGTCCAAATCAAGAGATTATTATTCTGCATGCTCTGGCCACTGTTAGAACCTTACATTCTATTTTGGATACTACATGAGGGCAGGCCTTTTTTTGGTATCCCTAACTTACGACAGTGCCTGACACAGCAGGTGCTTAATAAATGTTGATTGATTGATCAATTTTAAGAGGAAGAACACTGTCCACAAGTGGGTCACCAAGATAGGAAAGATAGGTCTGAGGTTAAAACTTTGGTTTCCTTGCCAGGCCTTATCCCACAAAAGAATACAGTGGAAAAATATTAACTGTGCAGTTCATCACTCTCCTAAGAACCTCCAAGCCCAAAGCATGACAGAGTTCAGGGATGCTGAAAGCCCCAGTATGGCTCTAATTTCTGGAAATATGCATAATGGCTCCTAAAAAAATTCATTTCCCAAATCTATTTTATTCTGTTTGGTAGAGGACTTTTCTTTTCCACTTTTAGTGACTGACTTCTCAAATTTTTGGTTCTGCCACATTCCTATTCTTAATACAAGTAGACATGATTCCATTTAGGTTTACAGTCTTGTTCTGCACTATGACCATCTATAGGGGAGAAAATTGCAATACAGACATTTTTGCAAACATTAAATCAACACAGATGAACTTCTGAGATTCTTATAATGCCAAGGATGTAAACTACCCCCAAGAAATAGCTGCAATGACTATTATGGACTGCTAAGCCATGAGAGAGTAAGAAAGGCTTCTGTCAAAGAAGCCAAGTATTTAGATTGGGTTATTACATGTAAGTAAATGGAGTCAATTTCCTGGCGTCCATAATCCATTGGGGTTCCTAAGAATTATTTACATATAAGAAAAGAGACAGTAAAGCTGAGCTACAAAAAACTCCAATAATCTAATCTCTATTTCGAAACTAGTAAGAAACAAAGAATCTGTTATATATTAAATTCTATTTTTAAAATGATGTTTCTAAAAAACACATGGGAATAAATAGATGTGATCAACTCCCAGATTAGTCAAAGAAATCTGAGACTGAAAGACAGAAAATCTTCAAGATAATTTTCATAACTAGAATATAAGCCTACTATTCATAAAGTTTTTATAGGCAAGGCAGATAGGTGATGTAATCAACAGTAGGGTCATGTCAGTGATATTTACACAGCTGCAAGATATTCAAGATGGAGAGGTAAAATATTTTGTAATAAAGTACAAAGTGTGAAAGGCAAAGCAGAAACTGAATAAAGCACCTGCTGAGTAACAGAAAAGGCTAGATGAAACGCTTTTACAGCTATATATGATGTGTGTCAACAGGACTCAGTCACTTCAATAGTGGGGAAACCAGGAAGGCTAGTTACTAAGTGATTAACTAATAACAAAAATTACCGTTGTTTTGCTAAATGTTTCTCTCATCCAGGTTTTATACTGGCCTCTTACATGCATTAAATTCAAATTCTCATTCTAACAAGATTGTCAATCTAAACGCTACAAGGGATAGAGTGCATTTATATTCATATGATTAGAAAAGAGGCTTCTAATTTACAGAGCAAAAAGTACAAAACACTGAGAAATTCAAAGAGAAATAAAAACCAATTTTTTAGCTTTTAGGAAAAAGAACTTTTGTTGAATTTAAGATACACTTGAATAGTAAGCTGTATTTAGTAGAGAATCACAGTATCACGTGCAATCAATCCTCTCCTATTGCCCATTGTATGTGGATATGTTCATTTTTTTTAGTCTTTTTAAAATTCAAAATGAAAAGAAAAAAAATTTTTTTAAGGGACAAACTGTCACTTAAATAGGATATAGGTTGTGATGAAGGAACTCTTCCCAATAGCCCCCAACTTCTAAAAGCATCCAAGCACTAAGTGACCTTTCTCAAATTTCAGATTTCCCTCAGTGACCCTCTTAAAATATAGTACTCAGAAACAGGTATAATACTCCATATATGGTCTACATACGCCAAGTACAAAGAGGGCTATTTCCTTTCTTATCTTTGGTGTACATGGGGGGGGTCTTTCTTTTTAAGAATTTCTTGAAGCATATGCCTAGTGATGGAATATATGAGTCAAAGGACAAAGACATTTTAACTACTTTCTTCCCATAATTCCAGTTACCTACAATGCATCAGTGTGACCATCTTTCCATAATTCATCCAAAATTTACAATTCTGGGTATTTTTTTTTAACAACCACCAATTTCCTAGTTGAAAGCCAAAAACCCAGTGTTGTTTTGATATCCATTTCTCTATTACTTACCTGGAATATTCTTTGTTAATAGTCTGTAGTTCTTTTCAGAACTACTTGTTCATATCTTTTTACCACTTCCCTACTGGCAAGTGGCTTTAGGTGCCTTGATTTTGTTTATACAAAAACCTTTTAATTTTACATAATCACATTTTCTACTTTATCTTTTATAATGGTTTTTACCCCTGGTAATTAAGACTTTATCCCTTATAGCCACTGATGTGAAAGGTACTTAATACCTTTTCTTTTTCTTAAAGTATTCATCATTTAATATTTAGGTCATCTATCCATTGCAGGTACAGAATTGACATTAATTACCCTCTGATATTTCCTTTGGATGGCACATCATATGTCCAATGGATAACCTTACAAAAGCTAAGCTACCTGGAATCATCTAGGAAGGAGTCATTTTGGATCAGCTCACAGTTCACTTGCTTAAGTTCCATTTTTATTAAAAACAAAAATAAACTAGTTAGATGGAGATACTTCTAAAATGCATTACAGATTTCTTAAATTTCTTAAGATACACAGTGGTATTATAACTCATTTATCTTTATAAATGTACATCACAGAATGTAGACCTATAAGGGACAGACATCAAGTACAATCCCCTCATTATACAGATGAGAAAACTGAGGCCCAGAAAACATAAATAACTTGCCAAAGTCACACTAGTAGTAGATGGAAAAACCAGGATTTGGAGCTTTAACTCCAGCATTCTTTCCACGGTTATATCAAGAAACCGTTTTCTGTTCTATATATGTAATGCCTTTGGAGCTCTTGAAAAAGAGAGGGCTATTTCCCTTCACACTAAATGACTTAAAAATATTGAGCTTTTGAGGGGTCTATTAGGTGTATTTTTTGGTAAATTTCCCACGTCTTCTTTTTTCTGACAATTGTCCATTATCACTGTTGTCACCGAGTCCACCTGCAGCAAACCCACTCAAGTTTCTAATCTGTTGCTATTTAGTCAACTCTTCATGTTTGACTCCTCCTGACTTATTTGGAATTTTCTTGGCAAAAATATTAGAGTGGCTTGCCATTTCCTTCTCCAGCTCATTTTACAGATGAGGAACTAAGGCAAACAGGGTTAAGTGACTTGCTCAGGGTCACACAGTTAACAATAAGTATCTGAGACTGTCTTTGAACATAGGTCCTCCTGACTCCAGGATCAGTGCTCTATCCACTGTACCACCTTCTTGCCTGTTTCTAATTTGCTGCTTCTAAAGGTAATATAAGCTCAAGTCCCACATAAGCTGAGCTGGTTAGAACCATGTGGAAAATTAGTGTGTACAGTTTCTGAGGCAGGAAGGCTTGTGAGCCTCAAAGGACTTATGATCCCAGATTTAGAGACCCTAGAAATCATCTCATCACACCACCTCAGTTATACCAGTGAGTATTCTGAGGGTCAAAGAGGTTAAGTGTTTTGCTCCTATGTCACACAAACAGCAAGCAGCTAAGCCAAGATCAAAACCCAGGAACTTCAAGTCAGGGATCTTTCAGCATCACGCTGAATTATCCTAACCTCTCAAGGGCTTCTTTAGCTTTCACCTTGATTCTCATCAAAATCTCAGGTGGGCAAAACTGCTGAACAAAACTAGACTTCTATATAAAGAAGTGATATTGTAATTAGGAAATAAACGCCTGTTTCAGAGTGAGGTGAGATCCCACACTGATGTGGCAACCTAAAGAAGTCCATACCCACTGACATGTCAACAAAGAGTCTTCAGTGATGGTGAAGACAGACTAACCCCAAATCCCCTTGTTTCCAAGAGAAACTCTCTCTTCATTCAGCATAATGTTCAGAAATAGGATAAAGCTTTTTTTAGGAACTGTCAAACAAGAATAAGCTGCTTACTTTAGGAACAAGTTAATCAAGTGAAAGCAATAAATCCTCTTTGCCAGAGAGAGGTAACAGGTCAAGGAAAGTCACACTTAATCTTTCATTCTAAATAACAGGTGCATTGCAAGAAATGGCCAGCAAGTCACTGGGCACATGGGTCAATGAACCCAACGGCTTTTATACCGTGCTCTTTCATGATTCAGAAATTAAGAAAGTCACTAAGAGAGATGCATCTTGGTCAAACGATCTTCTCTCCCTGAGGCGACTTAGAAGAAACACCTGCCTGTCAGCCACCTTGCAAGAGAGACAAGAATTAAAAAATAAATCAAAACAAGCCTGCCTGAATTAATGGCGCCTGCAGACGAGAGGAAACTGGATATTCTTTCATTAGCAGGGAGAGTTTAGGCTGACTTGGGGAAAGAAAAAGATTTTGTGCCTTGCTGGAGAATTTTACCAATCTCTTAGCCTCATTTTCCCTGACCTGGGCATTAATGTAACAGGCTTCCTTTTTTAATAGAAGGGAATAGCTGCAACAATTCACAGCTTCACTAATAATACTTAACTGTGCTGGGCTTTCCAGGATTGCCCATTTCTGTCTTTTGTCAGCTTTTCCAGTTATCTGGGTATGAAATGAAAACTCAGTAATACACATGGGTATCAATATTCATATATAAGAACAGATCACATGTCAAAATCAAACAAAAATGACTTCTGGGTCATAGGCCACTTGCCATTATGCAAAAGTATGCTACTGTCTTTGTGTGCTAACTTTCCTTCTGACTAAGATCCTGATTTGGTAGCTAGGGATTGGACCTGTGACCTGCTTGGTATAGGAAAGCTCTAGATGAGGAAAATTCCCTTACCAGTACAGAACTGTACCTGCTCTAAAACATAATAGTCTTCTAGAGTTTCCAAGAACACCCAGATGTGAAAGGACTTGTCCATGGCCACACGGCCAGTACACAGGAGAGAGAAAAAGTAAATAATCATGAAAAAGGTGATAAAATATCCATTAAGATACACTTAAAGAGACAGGGTACTCTTGCTTTCCTTTTGAACAAAACAAGTCTAAATTTTGACCATAAAGTACATTGCTCTTGAGCCCCTAAAACTTGTACCACTATTTCTAATTTTGCATGAATGCATCCTCTCATTTGAAGGTCAGTTTCCCTATGATTTCAAGCTAAATGTACTGAATGACATTATTTTCTTTGGGAAAATGCCACATAAATCCTTAGACTAAACTCTATTGGCTAGACCTGACAGCATGACAACCTAATTCACATTTTCACTGTGGAAATATATGCCCACTTATATACTCATAGCTTCTCTCATGTCAAGGATATGGCATGGTCCAAAGAGTACTGGATTTGGGTCAGGTGACATCTACTATATATTTAAGACTTTTCTGATCCCTCCATAGCTGCTAATGTGCTTTTTTTCCTCAAAATGAACCTGCTACCTTTTTTATCTATTGTATCCCTACTAAAACACAAACTATTTGTCTACAGGAGCATTTGATTTTTGGTATTTATATAGCTAGAAACTAACACAGTGTACCACCTCGAACATCACAGGTGCACGATTTTTGTTGAATTGATGAATGAACTAATGAATTGATCTCTACTGTTAGAAGCAGCCACTGCAAACAGCCTATTTCAGTTACCATCAGCGTTATTTCTCTTCCTGAGTTTAGTTAACTTATGAGTGAATTCATACAGATTAGCAAATATTTTGGAATACCTATGTACATGTTACTGGGTGTGGTGGAGTATATAATGAAATCTAATGGATATATCAAAGGTTTATCTGGAACTCAAAACACATTTCCCGAGAAAAATACTCAAATATGCAAAAGAATCTATGATTTCATTCATTTAGAAGTTTCCTCCAATGACATAGCCCAAAATCTATCCATGTCTGTTTATTCTATGCCATTCTCATATGCATCACCTTGAAAATTCAGTAGAGAGGGGTTCTACCCACTTCCTCCCTTGTATCAAGATAGCACTTTGGCCATCCATTAGCTGCTTATCTATTGCTCTCACCAAAGCCCATCTTCTCCTCCTGTTGAACCATTCTTTGACGAGACCCCTTACTCTTCTTTCTTTATAAGGGTGCTTCATTGGCTGTAGCCTGTTCGCACCCACCTTGTACCTTTCCTTTGCCTCAATGTGATGTTTAGCTTTAGATCTTTAGAGGAGATGGTGGTGTTTCAGTTCTCATAATCATACAATACTAGTGAAAAGTTTCTTTCAAAAAGCTGGACCTTTGCTTTTATGAGAAGGTCAGGATCAAACTTTAGTTCTCTCCATTACTTCTTTTCAACTCTGGGTCCCTAGCCCATTGGCTATCTGTCCCAGATACATATACTTCTTGGACAAGTCCTATTGGGTATCCATTCAGGTGCGAGTAGAAATCTGGTCAACAGATACAATAGAGAGTCTAAACTCCTCTGAGGGATTACAAATCTTCCGGGAAGCTCTACAGTGTCTTGGGACCTGATGTAATCAGCACAATGTCAGCCACAAACAGAAGCATCTGCACAATCTCAAAATCCACAAAGGTTCCCTCCTTGACATGGACTCTGTATTAGATCTCCTCTGCCACAACGGGAAATGCTTCTGGCAAACATACATTACCTTGTAATAGACCTCACCTAAAATTGGGAGAGTCACTGAATGGGGTTCAGTTTTGTTAATACATCTTCTGATTCGGATATATGCCTTGTTGTAACAGAGCCTGTAAAGCAACGTTCTGCTCTACCAAAGCAAATGCTTTGTTTGTAATCAATATAAAGTAATCTTATGGGACCTTCAGTCAACTGTGAGATGTCACAGTGTTGTATATAATTTGTGAAAGAAAGCCTGCTTATTCCCTACTAATACCCTAATCCAGAGTGTATTTAATTTATATATATAAATGACCTTCATAAAGACTTTGTATAGCTGAAGAGTGGGCATATAGGATGGGAATGAATGATTTCCTTTTTATTACTTTTTTCATATTAATAAGGCATCTTCTCCTCAGATTTTCTTACGTATCAGTCCTCCAATGCCTTTGTAATGGTATTTGTCTCCTACTTTATGTAAATTGATCCCGCCTGGTTTCTTGTTCTGTTTCTGTTTTTTGGTGGGTTTGGTTCATTTTTCCATTGGTACCATTGCTCTCCTCTCTACAAGCCTCTCAGGGATTGTGATGCTAGGATCTAAGCATAGTGGTTCCATTGTCCTCAAAAAAGAAAACAGTTTCTTTAAATGATTTTTTTTGCAAATCTTTTCCATTTTTATTCTGTTTGCAGTACTCCTCATTTTCATACTTGAATGCTTTTAAAAATGACTCTGCAAAGCTGAATATCTTGCCAAACTTTCTTTAAACTGGTTTTACCCTCCACTGCTTTTCTCCGCTTTATGATGATACTGCTTGCAATCATCCATCAACCTTCTTAAGAGTTTACAGACAAGCTGATGTTCTAACCCAGTATTGCCTTTGGCTGACATCTCTTTCCATTTGGCAAATAAGGCAAATGTTTGCTGACAAAGGCACTTTCTGGGTTCTTTGGTTTGCTTGTTGTAGCAACTAATTTGCTTTGGCTTTACTTCTGGATGAAATTATTACAATCAATGTCAATGGAGGTTTTTTTTGTATTTCCCACTTTTAATTTTTCAATAGTTTATTTAAATAATTCAGAGTAAGTCATCTCAATTGCACCATATCTTTTTCTCATTACTATTCTTTCTTCTTTTTTATTATAATTTCTATTCTAAGACAAGTTGCCTGTCTAACAGTGCACAGACAGTCAAGTCAAACATAACTCTCAAATCAAAAACAAGTTTCTCGTGTCTATTAAACAGTAGTCTATTTCATTCTCAGTCACATTATTTGGATCCAATGAGATAATATGTAGAAAGTACAGTACAAATCTAAAAGCACTATATAAGTGCTAACTATAATAAAAATAATCCAATAATAATTGGTGATGGTTGTGGTAGTAATAGCCATTATCATCAAAGCAATCATTATTATAACCATTTATAGTACATGCCAATTCTTTTTTTAAGAAAGTATTCATCACACAGAGGTGTTAAATCTTGTCTTCCATAAAAGTGTCTTAGATGGTGTCTAGGTTTAATCCATGATACAGGCAAACACTAAATTAAGAGCCAGGAAACAACTGCTTAGTCCCAGCTCAGCAACTGACTTTAAAAAAACTTTAAAAAAATTCAACAAATATTTATCAAGTACGTATTTTCCATGTGGAGAGCATTATGGGAAGATATATAAAGTTTATATTAAGATCTAGTCCCTTCCCTCACAAAACTTATAGTCTAGCGGGAGAATAACACATTCATAAATAGTTAAACAACACATGGTAAGAGAGGCATGAAGTGCTTGGTGACACCTTGAGAAAAAAGATAATTTGGAAAGTTTCTTGGAGGAGGTAACATTCAAGGTGGATTTTAAAGAATGCATCAGTTTGTATGCAGCAAGTAAAGAAGGCAGGGGGTGGGTATGCCAGGCACAGGGGATCAGTATAAACAAAATACAGAAGTAACAATGGCAATTAAAGAAACAATATACAAGGATAGTAGATAGCTGACTGACTGGGGCAGAGCTTTGTGAATAAGGAGATACCTAAGCTAACCCTGGAAAGGAGGGTAGCACTGGCTTATGGATCACTGTGAATATCAAGTAAAGGAATATTGACCATGATAAGCCATAAGGAATTGCTGAAGAGTTTTGAATAACAGTGTGTCAAGCCCAAATCTATACAAAAGGAAGGTAAATCTTGTAGTTCTCTAAAAGATAGCTTAGTGAGGGGATCAAATACATGTAGGAGGTCTGTTAGGAGTCCGTTACTACACTAAGCTCTTAGCCTTGAGTCTCAATTTCTTCATCTGAAAAAAAAATAAAGGGTTTGATGGCTTAGATGATTTTTAAAGTTACTTCCAGGCATAAAATACTATAATATTATGAAATTACATCAGTGGGGTTCCGATGATAGGAAGTGAGTGGGAAGGTAAGGAGTGGACACATTGGTTCGTACACAGGTATCAGCAAGGCAAGAGTTTGGAATCTGGAGATGCTTCTATATGCCACCTGCCCACAACATACACACAATTTAGATTTCAAAAGAGATTTGTGCTATACCTTTTGCATTTCTGTTCTAAACCAGCAGTTGACTAAAATATGAGGCAAGATTCAGATTTACTCGTAAGAACATCTCCTCTTTACAGTATTTACTAGACAAAAGGCAATACTTTAATTTTGTTATTATTGCTTAAAAGAGTCATTCTAATATTGAGAAGAAATATTATTAACTGAGTTTTTGTTTTGATTTGTTTTTTTTCCTGAGGTTCCTAAGAAACAGAACACTGCCAACACTATTATAGCCATTTCCCATAGCCCACTTTTCACTAAGTCTTACCTTGGTGATTTAAGGCAACTCGGGTAGGTTGTTCTTGGAATCCAGGTTGCACTAGTTCACTCTGACTGTGAGAAGTCTGATCCACCTTGTCCTAAAAAAAAGCAGAAAAGCCTAATTAAATAACTAATTTCACCTTCTCCAGGAACTATAAGCTCTTAGGCATTGTGTGAGATCTCCAACATATGGATTTATGGTTTCATAATGTTGCAAACTACAACTTCAATCATATCTGTAGGGACTCATCATCCCCATATCCTGTAAGCCCAGCATGGAGAATTCATCTAATGTGCTGGGGACCTAGCTCTCCTTCTCTCAAAACCTTCTTACAGACAACAAAGATTATGGGCTACCTATCAGTCATCTTTTTAATACTCCAACTGATGAGAAACTAAGTATAAAATAACAGTAGACATAGAGTGATTATTTTAGAGCTAGAAGAGAGCTTAATCCAACCTCCTTATTGTACAGATGAAGAAACTTAGGACCAGAGAGCTTAAGTGATGTGCCTAAAGTCACAGAGATAATTATCATCGAAGGGGAATTTGAACCCAGGTCCTCAGATTCCAAGTAGACATAGCTGGTAGAACTGATTTCTCGGGGGTGCGAGAATAAATATCAACCACTTTTTCTGGCATAAATGGTTTTCTTGAATGGACATTTTAAAAGGATCACTACTTGTGTTTGCATCCAAGAGGCAAAGAAGGCAAGAATGGGTCCGCAGGGCATAGGGAACAGTATAAAGAAACTAAAAGACTAGGTATTCAGAAGCTGCTCTGGTCTGCCTGCCTACTGTTTGGCATTCTCCTTTCTATATTCTAATTTCATACAGCACATGAGTCTTCTATAATGACTGTAGATAATTCAGAGTAAGCTGGGCTTCCACCTAGGACAGATGTCTAAATGAAAATAGTCTTAAAGAGCTTCTTTGATAAAAACACTTAAGTCCAGAAATCTTACATACAAAATCTTGTAATCGGTAATTCAACCCATCAATATTTATTAAGTACCTACTATATGCCAGGCAATATGCTAAGTGCCAAAGATACAAAAAGAGGTAAAAGATAGTCTTTGCCCTGAAGGAGTTTAGAATCTGATGGAGGAGAAAACAAGCAAACAAATATAGGCAAAGAAGCTATGCATAGGATAAATAGGAAATAATCAACTGGGGGAAGACACTAGAATTAAGAGGGGCTGGGGAAGGCTTCTGGGAGAAGATGGGATTTTAGCTGGGACTTCAAGGAAGCTAAGGAGGTCTGTAGTCTGGGGAAAAAAAGGCAGAGTGTCCCAGGCATGGAGGGGAACAGTCAAAAAAAATTGAGGTTGTGTAACATCAGTTTATAGTGGAACCAGTCAGAATGGTCCCATAATATTCTCTGTATTCATTTGGCAGCACACGTGTGAATGGTAGGAGGGATCCAAGGCAAAGGCTTGGCCAGACACAATTGGTGAAATGATGAAAGGAAGACAAGGTAGACTCGAATTGCCTCACCATCATGTGAATAAGTACAATGCCTCACAGATAACTAAAGGCAAAATGTCCTTATTTTAAGGAGGTGTAAAAAAAAATTTAATTATTAAATTATTATTGAGATAAACTGATCAAAACTTTTAAAAGAGTAGTAATACTAATTAATAATAATATCTAGTATTTATATACAGCTTTAAGGTTTGAAGAGTGTTTTACACATTATCTCCTTTGATCCACAAAACAATCCAGCAAAAAAGTAGGAGTTATTATCATTCGTATTTTATAGATGAAGAAAATGAGGCATAGAGAGGTTATCAAGTGACTTGTCCAAGGTCACAGTGCCCACCTAGCTGCAGAGCAGCACATGAGGAAGGACGATACAGTAGAAGCAGAAACCACTGGAATTGAAGTTGCAAAAATTTATTTATTCCAATCATTCTTTTTCTGTGATGTGGCAGAGGAAAAAAAAATATTTCACCTGGGGGGAGGGGAATTGGGAGAGGAATTGGGAGGGAGACACGTGATAAAGAGAGAGTATATTCCAAGCAAGAAGGAAGGCTTGCGCAAAGGTGTGGAGGTGGGGTATGGAAAGTGACATCTGAGGATCAGCAAGGCTGTCCAGTCTGGCTAGATTAAAGAAGATGTAAAGGAGAGTAATTTATAGCAAAGCTATAAAAACAAGTTGGATCTCAGCTTTGAAGGACTTTAAATTTGAAACAGAAGAGCGTGTTTAGCTAGAGGTATTTAGAGTTCCAAGATCCTGGAGCACAATCCAATAACCCACATACCTATAAGCTCTTCTGAGGCTGCTGTGTTCCAATCCAATCCAGAAGATGTCTTAGAATAAGTAAGAATTCCTATGAAAGTAGGAAGAAAGTAGATCTTGGACTTGCCTAATGTTTACTCTGACCTCTAGACCTCTCTCATGCCCAGAATGGATATATCTAGACAGCTAATATCTCTCTGTACAAAAGGACGTTCCTTATCTAGAATTCCCTTATCTGGAGAGTTTAATTATCAAGAACACAGCGAAAACTAGGATGGTAAGCAAAAAAGGCCTCTGAATAACCAAAGCAAGCGTCGTAAAGTCCAAGCGCTAAAGTTCACGCGTTGACTTCAGAGGTAGTTCTAACATCGCTTCCACAAAATACAGCCTATTTATTCTTACTTTACACAAAATTCTATTGTTTAGTTAACTTATTTCCCAGCTCACAGTGACTCAAAAGTAGTTGGAGATGCTGGAGAAGAAGAAATACTGACAAGCAGCAAGAATTGATGTGTAATACCATAATTATAGCTACTTTAAGGTATGCCAAGAGGCCCACTACACTCCCACTTGCCTCATATGAAACTGAACTCTCCTATATTTATATATATATATATATATATATATATATATATATATATATATATATATATAAAATCTCTCCTAATAATATCAATACCTTGAGAGCAGGGTCTATCTCATTTTTCTACTTGTAGCAAACACTAAGTACTTAAAGCATTTCCACTTCACTCAATTCTATTTCAGTAACAAAGCCACCCAGTGAGGTAGGTGCTACCAGTATCCCCATTTTACTGAGGAGGAAACTGAGGCCAGGAAATTTCAGTGACAGTATCTAATAAACTGCAAATACTTGAGGCAAGTTTTGAACTCAGGCCATCCCAAATCCAGGTCAAGTATCCATTCCACTAAGCTACGTTATCCTCCCTCTTAAGAGGCTACAAATTAAGGCGATAACATATGGTGCATTCGTTTCAATGACGTGCCAAATCAAGCTAGGGCCAAAGGAGCTCCACCCTTGACCCCCGCTCCTCCTCAACCCAGATTTTAATCCAATTTTTCCAGAAACTCTTACATCCCTCAAGACATTCAAGCCCACATTAATTCATGAAGGTTCTACCAAACTTCCCTGAGGGACTGTCAAAGACCAAGAGGTTGACATGGCAAATTATTCTGGAATTCTATGTAAGAGGTATGATGAATAATTTGTCTATAAACACAACTTTTTTTTCCAGACCACACCTATGATTTCATCAGTAAGAGAAACACACTCCAGAGATGCAGGTCAGCAAGTTCTCAGTTGCTGATTAACTTTTAAATGTCTTAAAGGAACGCTGGGAACCCTGAGAGATTATGGGCCTTGCCCACCATCCCATTGCTAAGATGTGTCCACAGACACTGGACCTGAATCCAGATTTCCCCTGAAGGAAAATGGCCAAACTATTTTTTTCCACTACTCTGCATTGTCTTTCAACTATCAACTCCAAAAGGACTGTTCTAGAAGGCTTGTGATCAGCTGCCAGGAGTTGTGATCCAGAAGTATCGTCTTGAAAAATCAAGAAAGGGGAATCATGTTGTTTTGTTTTGAGAGTACGATTGACGTAACAAAGGCATGTCTTTCAAAGCAGTCTGAGGCCATGAGGAGAAAAATGTGGCTCCTGTGTCATTGAAAAGATTCCCCACAATGCCTGGAAGGTTAAGTACAACTATTTATATAAGATCTTGGTTCCAAGACAGATTATGACTCCTCGCCAAGTGCCAAAGAATCAAAATCTGGACACTGGAGCAAGGTTAAAAGTTGTGTTATTGTTATAACTTGGGATCCTTTTAAAGGGACAGTCTTTATTTGGCAGTTTGTCTGGCTCTCAAAGAAGGCCGGAGAGAATCATCTTTGGTTTCAAATCCATTTTTAGGAAGGAAAAAAAAAAACCCAAAACAAGGGCTTCTTCTCCTGCCTTTTGGACTTCTAAAATACCTTCTCTCTATAGGAATCTGGGTAGCAGAGATTTCACCCAAAATGAAATAAAGCATTCAGTTCCTTCAGAACTTTGTCAGCTCCTAAGAGGAAATATGATAGGACAAGATAAGCATCAAAAAGGGCCCAGCCTGATATCCTGGATCTTTCACTTCCTAACCTCTCTGGGTCTCAATTTATTCATGAACAAAATGAGGAGACTGGCCACTGACAACATCATCATCATCTTCATCATCATCACCATCTTGATCATCCTGGCTAACATTTATAGAGCATCTACTATATGCCAGACGCTGTGGGGCACTTCACAAACTTTATCCCTTTTGATCCTCACAACCCTAGCAGGTAGTTGTCACTATTATCCCCAAATTACAGATGAGGAAGCTGAGGGACAGCCAGAGCTTAAGTGACTTGCCCAGGGTCACACAGTTGGGTAAGTATCTGAGGCTGGCTTTGAACTTGTGTCTTCCTGACTCCAGGGCCCACCACTCTATCCACTTCACCACTTAGCTGCCTCATATCACCAAATCTTTAAGGTTTACAAAACCTTCACAGAGGTGATCTCTTTTTACCCTCACAACAACTCTAGAAAGCTGGTGCCATGATTATCCCCAATTTACAGATGAGGAAAACTAAGGCAGCAAGTACCTAGAGTGAGATTTGAACTCTGATCTTCTGAATGTCAGGTCCAATGTTCTATCTACTTCCAGTTTCAAATCTATAATCCTAGGATCCTTGCAGAATAACTTCATCATAACATGATCCAACACCAGGAATGACACAAAAAAACAGAAAGAACTTTTAGAATGGAGAACCTGGGTTCAAACCCTGCCACTGCCAGTCACTTCCCAAGTAATCAAAGCCAGATCATTTAACCATTCTAGGCCTCAGTTTACTCATCTGTAAAAGGAGGGGGGATTGAACTAAATGATTTCTAGGGTCCCATTCATCTCTAAATGTTCTAAGGAATTTGGAGAACTTCTCCACATAGTGTTGAAGCATACTGACTTGCCTCAAGTCACTCAAATAGTAAATAGCAAAGCTCAGATCAGTACCTCATCCTCTTTCGAATCCAGTGTCCATCCTCTCTGTGTGGCCTCAAGTCTTTAACCCCTCTGGGCCTCAGTTTCTCTAACGTATGAAATGAAGGATGATGATTTTTATGGTGCTTAGGGGAAATTACTCCTGAAGACTAATTCTGTTTCTGAGACTCAGAAATCTTCGATGGCTCCCTATTGCCCCAGGATGAAAACACCAACTTTTCCTCTTGATATTTAAAGTGCACAGTGTGGTTCTAGCTTACTTTTCCAGATTCACCTCATGCTATTCCCTTTCATACACTCTATATTCTAGCTAAACAGGCCTCCTAGTCATTTATGGAACTCAGCATCCTTTTCTTCATCCTTCTCTTTCGAAGAAGACCTTGACATCAGAGAAATGATGACATAACTTGCACTTGACTTTGTTTTGAGTGAGGGAGGGCTGTGCAAGGTCACCAGCCTCACTTTCCCCTCCATATATAGTAGGCACTGAACAGATGCTTAACTTGGTGGTTTGGTTATTCCATATTTTTAAGTAGTTTTTTTTTTTAATTTTCTTCTGAGCACATTTTGCACCTACACCAGAAAACTAAATGATGATTAAGTCACTGTATTTACCAAGGTTAAATAACTCAATTATTTGTGAAAACAAAGTGATGAACCATTTCTAACTCAAAATGTAATCTCTATTGGAATATTTCATGTATAGGATGCAATAATTACTATTAACTAAAACAAACTTATTCGTGGTGGATTTTTAAAAATGAACAAATCCACAGTAATTATAATCTTTGAATTTGGGGTTAATTTTCCATTGTAAGTATTTTCTATATTTTTTAAAAATGGAATTTTAAAAATACTTATCAGCTAAACTTAAAAGACAAAATACTTTGGTGCAAAGAACTAGTTTTCACCTTTTCCTCTTTCTTCCTAGACTAGAAAAATGTTAAAAGTTGTTTGTCTTTTTCAAATCCACAAAGTTTTGGGCTTTCCTCCCCCCATTTTAAAGTCAATCATTAAAGCTAAAAATAATCTCTCCTTTTTTGAATTCTCATGGCTTGCTCCTATCCTTTTCTTTGATGGTAAAGCAATATTTCAAAACTTTATAATGGGATTTGGTTATAATGTATAGTGCAAAATGACTTCATTGGGATAATCTCATGTGGATCATGTCGGTATCCTAGCTAGCTGTGCATTTACACCAATTGCCTTCCTTGACCATGAAATTATCAAAACAGAAAATGTGGTATTTGTCATTTCTGTATTCTGAGTGCTTAGAACTGGGTCATGACACATAGGAGGCTCCTGGCAAATACTAAAAAAAAGAAAATGTATTAAATATAAGAAGCTTCTGTTACTGCTTTAATGGTTTCTGTTAATAAAGTTGCTTAAAAATGACTCCCCACTTTTGAATGGAATCACTTCTTTTTAAATGTCAACAGCCAAGCTGTATTCTTTGAATTGTATCTGGTTAGCCCTGAACCACTGAGTGCACTTGATATTTTGAGGGCAAAACTGTTGAATGGTCATGTCACACTGTTCTTTCAAAGTTATGAACTGACCCCTGGCTGATACACTTCTGACAATTCTGGTAAGAATTTAGTGGTAGGTCATCAAAGTTAAAGCAATACTTTTTAAACTTTGCCCAAAGAGTTACATGAATATGCTGTCTCAAAAAACATATACATCACATTTACCAAAAAGGATGATAATTTTTTTCCACCTAATTAATTTTAAAACTGAGAGCCTTAAATTTGCGCCTGAATGACATCTAGTGGCAAAAGAAGGAAATTCCAATCTTGGAGGAGGAAGGAAGAAGCAGAAGGGAAAGAAGGAGATGGAAAAGGAGCATTCAGCAGCAGCGGAATCTCAAACTGTCAATGTCCCCCCTAAAATGTAATGACCAGAACTGAACACAATGGACCAAGTACATTCTGAGCAGAGCTGAGGATGGGACTAGCATCTCCCTTAAGCCAACAGGTCTCTTGATGCAGCCTAAGTCAACATGGCTTTAAATGCTTGCCATACCACACTGTTGACTTGTATGGAGTTTGCAGTCCACTGAAAACTTAGATTTCCCCAGGTGAATTCCCCACTAACCATACTCCATACTTCCCCCATAATAAATAATTGTTGATTCATATCTTGCATTTGTAAAGTTGATTTCCTGAATGCAAGTATAAAAATTTGGCATCTATCCTCATTAAATTTCATCTTATTAGATTTGGCCCAACATTCCAGTCTGGGGAGATCATTATGGAGTCTGACTTAGTGATATCTACTCATTCTGGCTTTGTGTCGTCAGCAGACTGGAGAAGTAGACCTTCTAGATACCTTAATCAAAGTAGAGTTGGGTGCTAATAAAAAATGCTAAACTACAACAAAGGACCGAGCATGGATGTCTAAGCCGCTAAGTCAATGACCCTTCTTCAAGCTCATACAGAACAAGTTGGATCCAGATGCTCACCAAGGTCCAAAACTACTTAAATTTACTATGTCATCAAGCTTATAGCTCTCCACCTTTCTCTACAAGAATAACATGAGAGGATTGACCCAGATTTCATCAAAGTATCCTACCAATTCTACATACAGGATGTTCGTGATCTAGCAATTGATGAAGAGGTTTAATAATTAACACCTTTATTTTCCATAAAACAAATTAGATCATAGTTGCATGAACCTAGCAGAGTTAAAAATTTTTTGTCCTGCCTAGTTTCTTTTATTCTTGTCAGGTTCCTTTTTCTATGCTAATTTCTATAAAAGAGAAATTAAGGAAAGGAATAAGCATTTATTAAGCACCTACTGTGTGTTAAACACTCTACAAAGATCATTTCATTTGATCTTGTAAACTGTTATTTCAATCTCCGTCACTCAACAAGCATTTAGTAAGTGCCTGTATGCTAAGTACTTGGATTACAAAGATGCACCAGTGGATTAGGAGAGTATGAGACAAATTAAAATTCAATTGATCTTAACTCAAAAATATTTATTAAAAACCTAGTATGTACCAAGCACTGTTTACACAATGGTGGAAGAGCAGATTAGGTATGAAATGATCTTTGGCCTTATGAAACTTATATTTTAGAAGGACATTCACAGATAAAAGGTTTAAGAAATGCTTTATTTCAATTTCCATGAATCGAACTCTTTGGTTTCTTAAAAGATATAAAAGAGAGGATAAAAGTGCAGATGGTAAAAGGAAAAAATGAAAGAGGCAAGAGGAAGGGGAAAAAATTTATTAAGCACCTACTACATGCCAAGCACTGTACGAAGTACTTTAAAAATATTATCTCATTTTTAACCACACAACTCTTTGAAGTACTTGGTATTATTAAACTCATTTTACAGTTGAGGAAAGTGAGGCAGACAAAGATTGAAAGAACTGCTCAGACTCATGCAGCTATTAAGTCTCTGAGGCCAGATTTAAACTCAGGTCTTCCTCACTCTCAGTCCAAGGCTGATGCTTAATAACGGGGTAGTTTGACATCAGACCTAGAATTAGCAGACTGCTTAAATTTAGAACTGAAAGGAAATGGTAAAAAAGCAAGAGAAAAACTCAACGAAAGCTGGATGACTAATTGCCGAATGTGTTGTAGTGGGGAATCTAACACTTTCCTACTTCCAAAGTTGGTTCTCCATCTACTAGAAAAATAATACTGGTTCTTACTCATCTCAACATATTCTTATATCAAGTCTATACAAATATCATAACAGAATAACTTGAAGTTTTTGCATGAACGAAACAAATGCAGTTATGGTTAGAAGAGAATCTGTCAGGTAGGGGAACATCCTTGTAGCAAGTTTCTTTGATAAAGATCTCCTATACAAGACATGTAAGGAATTGATTCAAATATTTCTTGGATAGGTTTCAAAAGAAATCCAAGCTATCAACGAACATGGAAAAATGCCCCCAAATCACGGATTAGAAAAAGTAAAATTAAAGAAACTTATACTCATTAGATTGGCCACGATGGTATAAAAAGAACAATTAATGGAGAGGTTACAAACATACTCTGGTAGAGCTGTGAATTTGCTTGGGCATTCTAAAGAGCAATTTGGAACTACGTCCAAAAAGTTGATGTACTTTCTGACCCAGGTATGCCACCACTGCTAGGCCTGTACCCCAAAGAAGTCAAAGAAAGAGGAAAAGGATCTATAAGGACAAAAATATCTATAACATCTCTTTTTGTAGTAGCAAAGAATATACTATGGCATGTGAATATAATTGAATATTATTATTTCATATGAAATTATTGTGATAGCTAGAATTTATATAGTACTTACTATATGCTAGGCACTGTGCCAAGTGTTTTACAATTAACATCTCCTTTGATCCTCACAACCACCCTTCGGGATAGATGCCCTATTTTACAGATAAGGAAACTGAGGCAAGCAGAGGTTAAGTGACTTGCCCAGGGTCACACAGCTAGGAAGTTTCTGAGTTCACATTTGAATTCAGGTCTTCATGACTTAAGGCCAAGCCCTCTAACCACTGCGCCAAATAACAAAAAGGGATGGTTTCAGAAAAAATAGGGAAAACCTACATGAACTGATGCAGAGTAAACAGAACCAGGAGAACAATTTGTATGATAACCGGGAAAAACAACAACTCTGAAAGACTTAAGAATCAATGATGAAGACTATAACCAACTATGACTCCAGAGGGTTCGATATTGATGAATCATGTTACCCAGTTCCTGGCAGAGAAGGAATATTAGATTCAAGCGGCAAAATAGGACATATTTTCAGACACAGCCAATGTGGGAATTTGTTTTATTTTATTATACACATTACAAGGGGTTTGTTTTGATTGCTTACAGCCACAATGCTGCTTACAGCATAGCAATACTCCATTAAATTTGTGTCCCACAAATTGTTCTATCGTATGTGTTTTTAAATAGTAATGTTACTTTTTACTGAGAGGCTGTATGGATCAGTGGATAGAGAGTTGAAATCAAAGCCAGGAAGACCTGTTTCATGTGCCACCTCTGATACAGAACAGTTGTGTGATCATGGGCAAGTCACTTTATCTAGCAGGACTATTGGCAGCTCCCTAAGACTATAAATTGCAGAGAAAGGGGCTGGTGGTGGTGAGCCAAAACAATATTCTCACCTGAGAGATCCTAAAAAAAAAACCCAATGAACTCTCAGGTCTAGTCCTATCTGTCAGATGACATAGATAGGAGGAGGCCACCTCAACCCAAGGGTGTGCTATATATAGCCATCTCTAACAGGAGAGCTAATTGTTAAGGTTTCATTTTCAGCGCTTGTACCTTGGATCTCCACAAACGACAAATCAGAGCTTGATTTATTGTTTTATGGATGGCCTAGACTAGAAGTTATAAACATACAAGGGAATCAGGAAACTAGATTAAAAAGTAATTGCTAAATAAGTAACAAAATAAATAAAAATACAACAGAATATAGATAATGTTAGCATGTGATTTCCTTTTTTTAACAGGTTTTTTTCCAATTACATGTAAAGACAATTTTTAGCATTCATTTTTTATAAAATTCTGAGTTTCAAATTTTCTCCCTCTCTTCCTCCCCTATTCCCTCCCTAAGACTGGAAGCAATTTGATATAGGCATATAGACACATATAGGCAATCACGTAAAACCTATTTCCATATTAGTCAAAACATGTGATTTTCTAAGTTAACATGTGGTCTACAAGGATCCTTATATAGGAATTAATATCCCCCCTTTTCTAGACTAGACTTAAAAAGGGAATGGGAGAAACTGTTAATAACATCTAACTTTAATGTACCACTCATACATTTTTGAAAGCTGGTTGTTAAACATTTTATCCTGCCCTTAAATATAATAAGTGAAAAGTAACTCAAAATTAGAATATTAGAGCAAGTCACAAAGTATAAGTAAAAATCTACATAAATTTGCAATAACAAATGAAAACATAAAGGACCTGCAAAAAGTCTTTTAAAAATTCAGTAAAAAGAATTGTGGACTAGGGAATCCGAAGACCTGGGTTCTAGTACCAGATCTGCCTCATTTTACCTCCTGAACCTCATGCTTTTCTCTTCTGTTATATGAGCAAGATCATCCCTAAGGTCCTTTAGAGTCTAGTATCCCCCAGCTCTATTACCATGGCTCAATACTGAAATTGAAATGGCATTGATTTCCCTATCTCGACCCTACAAACACATGCTTTACAAAAAGGAATTTGACCAGGGTCACTAATTTGTTTCCAACTGGTCTTTTATTTGTACACCAATCTCTAGGAATTAAATAATCAATAAAGAAGCCACTGAACTGATGATTAGAAAACTTGGACTCTTTAAGTTGCTTAAGAGTATTGAAAATTTCTCCAAAGAAAACAATTGTAAGAAGCAAAAGCAAGGCCATCTCCCTAAACGGTTATTTCTCTGAACTCAAAATCCAAAGTTATCCTCTGAATTATAATAAAAAATATGCTACTTATCACAACAAACACCTAGCTTCAATCTTAAAAAAAAAAATCCTAATTTTTGACTAGATAATTCAGGTTTACAAACCTTTTTTCAGGCTTACAAACATTCATTCTCACATTTCAAGTAAGGCAATCTTTAAATACTTAAAACGATCTGTTTCTACTTTTTATTGGGAATCAATGACTTCACCAAGATGCAGAAAATACATTTTAAACACATGAAAAACTTCCTTAGGAAATCAGATGTACTTTTATTTGAAAGATTAGGTGTTTTATGAGATACAACTTCTATGACAGCTAGGTCTACATTGTTATCCTCCTCAACAGGCACTGATATTTTAATATGTGAAGTAACAGGAGAAAGGAGAGTGTTCGCTGAAAGATGATTCAACAAAGCAAAGGCTTGTGTACAATTAAATGACTGCCCAGATGGGAACAGCAGTAGCTTTTCTGGTTTTCCTTTCATAAAGATAGCCAATTGCTAAAGATAATTCAATAAGGAACAATAGATGCTTCCGAACCCAATGTAGCCACTAACTGAGCAGAAGGAGGTAAGCTCCAAGAATAAGGAAAAAGTGACTCTGAGTGCTAAGGAATCAGAAATAATGGTCTACAAATGGAAGTGTTACCATAGTTCTGCATGGGCTAATTCATTAAAATGCTTTGGAAAGAAAAACCAGATGAGGAAAACTCATTCCTGACACCTATGGAAACTAAAAAGTCATCTAACTCCAACACACACCCTTTCACCCCAGATCCAACAGTGAAACAAATAGATCAGTTTACTAAGAGTCTGGTTTGGAAACTTGTGAATGCAAACTTTTCTAAACTCCTCAATTTTGTTGCTGTTCAGTCATTTTACAGTTGTGTCCAACCCTCGGTGAACTCATTTAGGGTTTTCTTGGCAAAGATACTGGAGTGGTTTGTCATTTCCTTTTCCAGTGGATCTATTCTGTTAGGCAATCAGAGCTTAAGTGACTTGACCAGGGTCACATAGCTAGGATGTATATGAGGTGGCATCTGAGTACAGATCTTCCTGGCTCAGGCCCCACATTCTATCCACTGAGCTATCACCTGGCTCCAAACTCCTCATTAAAAGGCATGAAAATGAAGGTTTTTAGTTCCAGGTATTTTACCAAAATACTTCTTTAACTCCTTATTATAAATAATAATAGCTGGCATATTGTAACACTTCACATATTACTTCATTTTTCTCTCAAAACAATCCTGTGAAGTCAATACTAGGAATAACTGCCCCCATTTTACAGATGAGGAAAAAAATGGTCAGTGAAGTTAAGTAAACCTTGATTCTCCCTCTCCATTAATCTTCAAATGGGACCTGCTGGAAGGTTGTTGGAGAAGTCAGCTCTTATGTTAATTGGGTCCATTAAATGACCTAATCTCAGCTGAACCCTTCTGGCTTCAAATTTTTAGTATTTGACCTTCATTTCCCTCCCATCAAAAGTTTCTTTCTCCTCAATCTCAATCAGTTGGTATATATTAAACACCAGGTCCCCTTCCATCTGTCCCATCTTCTCCATTTACATGGATACCACCCCTAGTTCCAGCCCTCATTACCTCTCACCTGGACTAGTGCAATAACATCCTAATGGGTCTCCCTTCTTCCAGTCTCTCCCCTCTCCAATCCATACTTCACAGAGCTGCCAAAATAATCTTCCTAAGGCACAGGTCTGACCAGTCACTTCTCTGCTCAAAAACCTTCAGTGGCTCCCCAGGGCCTATAGGATAAAATACAAAAGCCTTAGCCTGGCATTTTAAGTCTCTCCACAATCTGCCTCCCATCTACCTTGCCTGGTTTATTTCACTGTACTTCATGAATTCTATATTTAAGATAAACTCTTCGGTTAACTGAATCACTGGATGCCTAACCTCAGATCCCTCCCCAATGACTTCCAGGCCACCCGGAACCTCTCCACTCCCCCTCCTACCCCCAGCCCTATGCCTTCCCCCAACCCTAAAAGATTCTGTTTATACTATCCAGATGAGGGAGAAGTCACCAACTACAAGCCTTACACTGAACAAGAGCATCACCAGGCTGCAACAATTAGGTCAAGATACTACTGCTCCACCTTCCAGACCCCTGGACCCTGATGACACATCCTTAAGACCTCTGGGCCCTGCTTCTGGGTGCCATTCTATTGTGACCTCAGGATTTCTGGTTTGTTCTACCCGCCTTCAAACGTGGCCTTTCTCAACTATGTGATCTCAGGGACTGTCTCATTTTTTTTTTTCGATTTGTATATCCAATGCTTACAATACTTTTAAATTTTTCTTTGATTCATTCATTAATAATGATAAATAATAATAGTGGTTATATTGTAGATACTATGTGCCATGGCCCAGGGTACTCCCGGGGACACATTTAGGAATACAGGAAAAGAGGAAGGACTTCAAGGCCACACTGTATCCAATAATTCCTCATCCATGTTACCCTCCGCTAATCCCCAAAAGAACTGATTCCTAAGTCTGAACTAGGGCCAGTGATAGGGATCCAACTGCCCCTTTGGCCTCTGGGAAAGTTACTACTGGTGGCTCAACCTGAGTGAAATAATCCATGTTGTAGACTTCAAGGACTCGGATTGGAGTGCATGTATTTCTGTTGTTTCTGGAAAGACTATTCCAAAAATATGAGACACCAAGATGAAGTTGCTAGGTAACAAGATGGTCTGGCACCAGGGATTTACTGTCTTCGCCTATCACTATTTGATTTTCTTTTTTTATAGTGCCATTTTTTCCTAATTGGAGTTTTTCCCCTAGTGATTGTGGAATTATCCAAATATTCCTCCTCCAAGATGCCACTATACGAGCTGCATTAAGTCCCCACAATGCTATGGAGTCTCCTAAATGAAATCCAGAGCCATGACAGAAGACTGATCTAACCACCTACTCTTGAAAAACAATGTGAATGAGAAAAAAGACAGATCTAGCTACAGGCCAAGTCATTAACTTGGTTCATTTTGGACAGGTGCTTGAGATGGCCAATGCAGCGAGATACCAGAATGGAAAATACTAGAAGATCAAGGTGGACCCCATTTGGGAAGTCTATGATCTCGAACTACTTGCAAGCCATCAGAAAAGTCCATCTCTTTAATATCGCAGCTTGTGCTGCGTGGTGGGGAATCCTGAAATGACAAGATCCCTCAAAGATTCATAATTAGAAGTAGCCATAAAAACAAAGCCAGCTGCAGTGTTTTACCAATGAAAATTTGCACTATAGAAGGGATTAAACACCATGAGGGGACCCTACATCACTGGAAGAAGAGGTGAGCTGGTTGTGTGTCAAGAATGAATGACAAAAGAGTTCTGTAGGGTGGAGTAGGATCAATGGAAAAAGACAATGGGTTTTTTTAAGGGTATCAATTTAAAACCGTTTTTAAAGAATGAAAAACAACAAATAAATTAACCCTGAGATGAAAGAACCATAAAATGGCCTTAGATTCCAGTTCAGGGTAAGAAATGGACAATAAACATAATGGATGAGAACAGATGGAGAGATAAGACACAGATGATACCACAGATTCATTACGTATAAGAGTTTGTGTTTTTCAGCACAGATTAATCAAAGCAGTTGGTATCCTTCAAAAACAAAAATAAGTTGCTATTCTTTTTCTAAAATGGTTATACCCTTTGTTTCCCAATTTTTCCTAAGGCTCCATGACCAAGATAGCATCAGTTGGCCTATCTTCACTCCATTCCTGCCTCCAACTTCGCATTCCAACTCCTTTTCTAGGGCCCTAAGCTCCTGATTCATGAAAAGTTCACCAATCTCTATGTTCAGGGCAGCTAAGTGGTACAGAGGATAGAGTGCTGGGACTCAGGAGGACCTGAGTTCAAATCCGACCTCAGACACTTACTAGCTGTGCAACCGTGGGTGAATCAATTAACCCTGTTTGCCTCTGTTTACTCGAGTAAAAAGATGTCAAAGTACTCCAGTTTCTTTGCCAAAAAAATCCTAAATGGGATCACAGAGTCAGACATGACTGAAATAAATGAACAACTGGAGCTATCATCATGTACTCTGACCATTTTCATGCTATACTACTGTACTTTACCCTGCTTTGGACTCAGCAGTTCAGCTCCAATCCAGGCATTCCTCTCCTCATCAACCTCTTGCTCTGGAAACAGCAATCAAATCATTACAGGTCCTAGAAAACTATCAATGCCTTGGGATTCTGCTTGTCATTTTTGTGAATTTCTAAATCAAACACTTTTCCCAGATCTTGACTCCTTTTTGTGGGCTCTCTTCCCCTAGTGGGATGTGAGCTCTCTGAGGACAAGAATCAGCTTGTTTTTTATATTTGTGTCTGGCGCTGAGCTCAGCACTAGCACACAGTAAGAGTTTAATAAATGTTTTGGGTGTTTTTTTTTTTTACATTTATTCAATCAAGAGCAAAAGATAAAAATGGAGGAGGGCTGTGGGAAATCATATCTTATTCTCTCTCTCATGCACACACACACACACACACACACACACACACGCATACCAATTATCTTCTGTGGTTGTTGGTTGCTACCCATCAATGTGGTAAGAATGCATATTACCGCTCACTATCATCATACTCATGGGGAGAGAATGGAAAATGTCAAGATCCATGTGATTGCTAATGCCCTTTTACCATCCCCCATAGCCTATTATTTAAGAAAACTCTCCCATCACCACTAAATAAACTGGGTGACCTTCACACCAACAGGAAGGAACTGGTTGCTATAACTCTAACATAAGGAAACCAGTTTTCAAGGGTGCCACTAGTTTAATGCATTAAATATCATCACAAAATGTGGGATTAATCTCATTATTTTACCTTGCCTTATATATTAATTAAATGAAAGAAGTCTGGGTAAAAGAACCCCAGACAGCTCACACTGAAAATGTATTCACTCTAAAATAATTATTTCAGTCTCTTAGATTTTCTGATGACAGTTTTGCCATAATTTCTAAGACAGTGGATACTGAATACTTGCAAAGAATGCAGGATACAAGGGAGCTGATCAGAGCATGAGTAATGTCTTGCAGATGCTACAGAAGCCTGTCTAAAGGAAGCATGGGTTTTCTAACCAGATGTTCTGAAGCAATAAAAATGCCTTGCTATTCAACATGTCCAAAACTAAATTCATCCCCCCAAACTTCTGTCTTTCAATTTTCCTGTTTCAACTGATGGCACTAACATCTTCCCAGTCTCTCAGCCTTCTTCTTCCTCCACAATCAACAGGGATTCTTCCCCTCTCCCTTACCACCCACATCCAATGCCCTATTGATTCTCCTGTTGAAATCCCTCTCTTATCTACTAGTAGGTGTCTACTCACCACTCACCATTTCAGTCCAGGCTTTCTTCACTTCTCACATAGCTTTAGCCTTCTAACACATCCATCTACCTCTAGTCACTCCCTTCTCCAATCTGTCACAAAACCACCAAAATAATCAAGCAGGTTTCACAAGTCAGATAACGGATATCGTCAGAGAGTTGTATGACTAGGAAAGGAGTTGTATCAATCATGTAGTACAAGCAAGGAAAAACAACCAGTAGATAACCACAATATCAGATGATCCAGAACAGGGGTAAAACACGGCACCAAGGATGCCTGACTCCTAGAGCGCTCAACCCAGATTAAAATGTAATTAGGAAATATTGAACAGAATAAATAAAAATACAACAGAAAAGAGGGAATGTCATTTTGGTATTTTCCAAGTCAATGTGCCCCGCTAGTTTAGCCTTCTGTTTTGATTTTACACCACTGATCTAGAGAAGGCCTCAAGCACACCGGATGGACCCCCTCTGAAAGATTTACAGGAGGATATAGGCAAGAGTTGCACAAGATGTGAAGGAATGGACAGGTTGCTATCTGTACCAGACATCAATGCAATCATGAACCCATCGTGGTAAAAATAATCAAATTAATAATGATTATAATAATAATACATCATTTGTTGTCTTCAGGTTTTTAAAAGGGCTTTGCTTGCAATAACCACTAAGGAGGTTATTTCAGGTTCATTCATTTCTTCAGGACACATTTATTAAGAGTCTGCTGTGTTCAAACTCCTAACTTGGGTCCTAGGGAGAGATACTATTTAGAAAACAGACAACTTCTGCCCTCATGGGGCTTAGTCTAGTAGAGAACTGAGACGCGAACAGAGATTTCACATGACCTTTTGCTGCACTGGAGAAATACAAATTATTTGGTCCACAGAAGTTAAGGGATTTCAAACATTCATGTTCAAGGCATCATTGTCAAGTCCTGAGCTCTTTCCCTTATATAATTCTACCTCTCTGAAGGAAGTATTTATTGATGAGGACAAAAGGTTTTAGAAGCAGCCTGAATTTCTTCCTTGAACTTCCAGGATTTGTAGATAGAATTGCAGAATTTTAGGACTTCTAGCATCCATACTTTGTAGATGTGAGAGAGATCTCCATCTCATGGTACTTTTTCGCCTTTTCTGGATCCCTTCTATGTAAGTGTGATCATTCTCTCCTCTGAAATCTCCGAGTGGGTTCTATCTCTTTTAGGCACTCATTCCACTCTCTTTCGTGTTCTAATGATTCTTTTCCAGGTCTGTTATCCCTACTGGTCTGTAACCTCCTTGAGGGCACTCATCTCTGAACATCCCTCTCTGTCACTAGCACAGCAACTGGCACATAACAAGCTGAATGAATGAACTAATGGAGTAGGAAAAGATACTAGGGTTTAGGATGATGTAATTTTCTTATGGGAGCTGGCTGAGTTCTTCCTCATTTCTGGGGTCCACTGAGCAGGCAGAAGCAAGATGGCTAAATGTCACAGGCACAGGGCCAGGTAAATGAAAAGACAAAAGACTGGCTCCACAGCTTCATCCCCAGCTATGGTCTCACCATTGGCTACTTGCTCCCAGTCTGAGACTGAGCCTTTCATATCATATCATATCATACCCACAAAATGGAACATTTGAAAGGGCTGAGCTACGAGATGCTGGTTCAAAGGGCAAGGCAGGTTCAGTACTCACACTTGGGACAGGTAATCCATTAGTTGCATACAACAATTCATGAAAAGGAAAACCTTTTCCTGAAGTAAAATAAAAACTAAATCTGGAATTTAAAGTTCTCTACAATCTGGCCGCCACCTGCCTACTCAGTGTTATTTCAAAGTGGCTTGCTAGATATTCATTGTAGGCTACCTCCTATCTCTCACATCTGTACCTTGGCATTTACTTACATTCATAGTCTGAGCCCTTCCTTCAGCTCACATATCCAATTCATTGCCAAATCTTCATGTTTCTACCTTCACACCTCTTGCACTGGACCTCCCCACCCCCAACTCTTCCTTCCACTCACAGTTATCACTTCAATTAAGAACCTCATCATCTCTCACCTAGCTGGCTATAACAGTTTCTTAACCAGTCCCCCTGCCTCGTCTTAACCCACTCCAATCCATCCTCCACAGATGGTAGAGGAATTGTCCTTAAGCACAGATCTGACTGTGTGATTCCCCTACATCGTTTCTAAGATAAAACAGAAATTCTTCTGATTGACTTTTAAAGTCCTTTACTTCCTGGCTCCAAATTATCAAGACAGCCTCGTTGAACATTACTCCCTGTCTCACACTCTGCAATAAAGACCAACTAGCTTTCTCTCTCTTCCTCATTCACCATACTTCATCTATCCCCAACTACCTGGAGTTCTCCACTGAGCAAAAGCAAAGAATCTAGAAAAGTCTTCATTTGTACCATACATTTTACCTATCAAAGGGTGTCACTGCTGACAGGTTCAATTGTCACTCTCAATTCCAATTCTAAGAGCCAAGGAACTAGGTGCCAAAGTGTAGAAAGCAGTCATTTTTAGATAAATTGTGTAGTAGCTATAGAGATGTATGCTCAGCATAGTCCAACAAGAATAGCCATACCATTCAAACACCAGATGACAAAAAGCTTTTGTAACTTCATACTAGTAAATGAATTTGAATTTTATTAATCACAACTCTATTTCCTTATTTAGGACAAAAACCAATGTGTATACACATACACGGTGGCTCAAAAGTCTCATTATAACTGCACTAATTCTTTTGGGAGAGGAAGAGAGAGTGTGCGCATACACATATATGGTATAGTATCTACTCATTTTACAGAAAGTAGGTTTACTTATTTACCACAGTGAATCTTGCTCTCTACTTCGTTGAATTTAAACACAAATCAAATTGACAATAGTTGGTGTGTGTGATACTTGGCATCTTCATAAACCCCTTACAATAGGGGGTGGGCAAGCTCAAAAATTGGGAACCACCATCTAACGTGAAAGCAATGAACTGGTAGAGAGAGAGAAACTTTAAACAGAGACACTTAAGAGTCGGGAAAACCTGAAAATCAAATATTACTCACAAATACTTATTCGTCATATGACCCTAAGCAAGCCACTTTATTTCTGAGCCTCAGTTTTCCTTATCCATAAAATAGTGATAGGATACTAATTGCTCTAAATAGTTGTTAAAGAATCAAAAGAGATAATAACGTATGTTGTTTCGTAAATCACAAAGCACTATCTAAATACATTATTACAATTGCTACTATTGATAAAGCATCTCATTAAATTTCTTAAATGACCAGGAATGATGTGAGAGGTGGAGAGAAAAAAAACCACAATGCAGCCCTTTATAAGAACACGCTCTGTAAGAACGTGAAGCTTATCTCATTTTCTTGGCCAAAATTAAAATTTCAGGGCAATTTCCAGGACACATGACTGTTATGTTTTCATCAATCATAATGCTGCCCTTTTCTTTCAAATATAGGTTCCTTAGCAGTAGAGAGACCTTTGTGGTAAAATGAAAAGAACACTGACTTTGAAAGACGTGACCTGGGCTCAGTTCCCGCCTCTGTTCCTTCCTAACTAATGGGTGGCCTTGGGCAAGTCATTCATTCTGCCCCTCGTGGCCCAGTTTCATCCACTGTAAAGTGAGGAAGCTGATGACCTCTATGGTCCCATCTGACTCCTATGAAATCTATCAGCGTTAGAAAGAGAGAGACATAGGGAGGCAGAGCAGCTAACATCAGTGCTAAGATAGATATTCTCTGAACTCGGATGCCATGGGACTTTACTGGAAATATAATCAAAGTGACTAAAAATTAAGTAGGAGGAAAAACTCAATTTCAGCATTAATAATGGAGTACTCAGAATACTTCCTTTTTCCTTAAGGATAAATTTTAGGAGAAACCCACTTAAGTTAATATAACATCCTGTCAACCTCATCTACTATAATTTCAAGTACTTTTTTCTTTTTCTCTTTCCCTCTCTCTTTTTTTCCTTTACAAAAAGTGCCAGCATTGCTTTTTTTTTCAGCATCTTCCTAAACTGTACATAAGTATTTACTGTGCTCCGGGGAAACTGCCAGCGTGACGTTATTTACTGTATGACTAATAGTCAGTAATGAAGCATAAATGGACAACTATTTACTTGTGTTAATCACCAAAGAGCTTTCCGAAAGCTGTGGCCTCAGAGCACAAGAGCCCCAATTTCCACACACAGCTCCCCGTCCCATTTGCCAAAAATCTGCTCCCAAAGAGGCAAGTGTGCAATCCTCTAGTGAAAGCCAGCAAATGAAAGTCACAAGTCATTATTTGCCTAAAATGTTCTCTCAAAAAATGTTTTCAAATTGTTTCTCAGTTAAAAGGACTTGTACATTCCATTGAAAGTCTTTCCATAAACAAGCTTAATACCAAAATGTTAAGTGTCTGAAAATTATTGAAATACTTTTAATATTTTAAAGACAAACCATTATAACTTAGGAAATTAAGAAGAGAAGTTTCATGCTTCTATTTCTTTCTCTTCTTAGAAAAAAGACTTTAGTACATTCTTTCTTTACTAAGTAATGACAAGCTTTTGCTTCTTCTGCTGCTGGTTTTTTGTTTGTTTGGGTGGTTGTTTTGGCCAAAAGCAGTTGCCTTGATCTTCATTGATCAAAACTTATTTTCCACTTAAGACAGATCATTTTTCTTCCTCTGAATGCCAGATGAATGCATAGAGTGGGTGCCGTACTGTCTCAAACTTCTGTAAAGTTTTATAGCGCCAAACCTCAGAAAGGACAGTAAGTCCATTATCCAGCATACTCAGGAACAGAGTATCCTGATTAACTGATTTTTTTCCTGCTATGAGAATTAGCAGGTACATAATATATAGGGGATTAATTTTCAAAGAATTAAAATCTAAGATATAATTAAAATTATATAAATAACATAGTACTTTAAATGTCTGCAAACTGCTTTACAAAAATTATCTCCTCTGAATCTCATAACAGTCCTCTCACAGAAGGTACTCTTCTTATTTCCATTTTACAGATGGAGAAATGGAAGGTGGGAAAAATTAAGTGACTTGTCCAAAGTCACACAGCTACTAAGTGTTTGAGGCTGGACTTGAACTCAGCTCCTCCTGATTCCAGAATCCACAACTCTACCCACTGGGATACCTAGCCTTATCTTTCTTAGCTAATTTGTATAAACTCTCATGGATGACTGAAATTTTTCTACAGGATCTACAGGATGGCAAGTATTTATTATTGTTGATAGTAATCAATCAATAAATATTCATTAAGGCATGGTTAGGCCAAGTACAAAGACTGAAACCTTCCTGGCTCACAACTTACATTGTAATACAGAAGACATACAGATAGAAAAATATACGCCACATAAATAAAAATATAAAATTATATACAGATAAATATAAACAAATGCACCTACACAGAAGGAAAATAATTAAATCCAAGGTAATTGGGAAGGGAAGGCACTAACAAAGATATCAGGAAAGGCTTCATGAAGAAGATGGTGCCTGAGCTGCAGTAAGAAAATAATCAATCCTAAAGGGCAGCCAGGTTTAATGATAGAATACTTGGGGAGATCAAACACTGGATATGACTTTGATCAAGTCACCTCTTTCAGGCTTAGTTTTCTTGTCTGTAATATGAGGATGAAAAATACTGAACTACGAGTCCCATAGACATGTTATAAGGCTCAAGAGATATTAAAAAACTCTTCCTCTCTGTTTCATCCCCTAGAATCAAGTTTGTCCTTAAGTGTGATCACTGAGTTCTTTTAAATGTCTTTCAGACTCATAATTTCCTCTTCCATCCCATTGATTCGCCCTGATTAATCACTTTATAGCTAGACTATATTCACTGTATGTACATGCTCTTATCTGGTCTCCATCTCTAGGCACAGCTCATAGGATCATAGAGCTTTTAAAGTTGGAAGGGACTTCAATGGTCATCTAGTCCACACATGTCAAAGAAGCAATCCCCAGTGATAATATAACCAGCAACTGGGTCAAGACTCTACTTGAAGACCTTTAAGGAAAGGGGAACTCACTACCTCCTCCCAAAACAGTCCAGACCACTGTAGGGCACCTGGAGCTATCAGGCCTAATATCTAATTTGCATTTATTTGCTTCTTTGTCATTTCCAGCCACCACTCCAGGTTCTTGCTTTCTGGGGCTAAGCAGAACGAGTTTAAACACTCCTACACAATAATGCTTCAAAAAGACTTGGTATATTCCCCCTGATATCTCCCTATCCCATATAGTGCCACTCAACTGATCTTTCTAAAACATCACTTAGAGAATCAAGAATCCATTGCAGCTCTCTCTCGGCTACCTACCACAGCCAATCTAAACTCTGCTGCATCGTTTTCTAAGCCCTCGATTCTACCTCTCCAATATTGTCTTCCACAACCCGCCCCACCAAGAGCCCTTGACTTCAATGAGTTCTCTGAATATACTATGCTCATATTCATCTCTGAAAGACCTTCCCTGTGTGGAAGGACCACCTTCTACACATCTACCTCAATCCTATCCATCCATTCTCCAACTGCTGTAGCCCATATTGATCTGTCTTGCCTCTACATTCTTTGAGGCATAAAATGGATGATTTCAATTACATGAAATTAATAAGGTTTGGTAACATTCTTAACATCCTTATGTTGGGCACAACACAGGTTCTCTGCTTCCTGATGGCATTAATGTTATGTCACATTTCTCTCAGAAATCAAGACTTGCCCATGGGCACAGAGCTTGAACCTGGATACTCTTCACTACTTCTCATATCATGCTGCCTTTTGGACACAGAGGAGCTAACAGATATTCATAATTTGATTCACTGTACTAGTAAGTGCAAAAATGCTAGTGAAGGTATTTCTGAATATCAAACAAATTAGTGATATGCCAATCTACAACTTAATCTCCCACTAACTTGATTTCCTAGCTGCCCTATTTTCAGTTCCTATATTTTATTCAAAACCATTTCTTAATACTGTATGTACATTACTCTAGTGATAAGAAAAGCTGGAGTTTAAAATAATTTGGTTACTAAGTATTTCTTTCCTGTTCAACAATCAACACATGCTTAAAGCTTTTATATATGTCATATATATGTAATTCTGTGTTGTTTAAAGGATATAAAGTTTCTTCTGGGGGCGAGGGTGTTTAACCTTTAAAAAAAGTCAAATTAGATTTTAAATTTTATTTCAAATTTTGGGACAGGTTAATTTCCTTCGGGATTAAGTTGTTTCTTCAGACTTCTATCCCTACCCTTTAAACTGCACAAGGTAGAAAGCCTACATTCACTCCTTGTAGACATTAAAAAGATATTTAACTATCTTGGAAACACCCAGAAACTGAGACCCCAAAGACTAATTTAAGAGTATCTAATGTTTCAAACACACACACACACGCACACAGACACACAGACACAAACACAGACAGACAGACAGACAGACACACACACACACACACACACACACACACACACACACCCTTACTTTTTTTACTTTGGAGCCAGTTCTTATAACAAATTTTGCTCACTTAGATAAGCAAAAAGAGTTTAGCTGTTAAAATGTCTTTTAAGATCATTTTTGCAAAGGGTACTCTGAAATAATGAAAAGATTAAAAAAAAAATCAGTGAAACACTGATTCCCATGATCCTCCAAATTAAATGGCTGGCCCTTGGACAAGAAAGGGGGAGGAGGGGGCAAAATAGCCCCCCAGTCCCACTGCTTTTATTAACTGAAAAGTAAATGGGTCTTGCTGGAGGCGAGCTGGTTCCTTTAGAACCTCTCCATTCCCCCAAGTAGAAATCGTTTGGTGGACTGGCAAACTCCTCAAGGCTAGGGATACAGGGCTAAATTTTCTCTCTTTTTTTAATATCTAACAGCTGTGCATAACAATACGTTATTGCATAGTGTCTTTCAGTTTGCTCAACTTGCTTTTGCATCTATGAACTCCTTGAATCTTCCCAACACTCAGGTGGCAGGCAGGGGGGGGATTATTTGCCCATTTTCGAGAGAAGAAAAAAAAAGAAGAAAAAAAAAAGCTCCCAGTGAAACTTGCCCCAAAACACATAGATATAAAGGAACAAAGCCACGACTAGAATTCAGTTGTCTTGTCTACTCTTTTGTAACTGGGCACCCAATAAATAAAAGTGGGACAAATGAATGTATGAATTAATTTACCCCTATAGAGACCAATAATTGGAATAGTGTGTATCTTTGTCCATCTGTCGTAACTTCTGCATGGAGTAGGGCACATTTGGGATGAAGATGAGTCTCCCCAATAGCTCAAAACATTCCAAGTATAGACTCTTGGCTTGGGGGTTTAGTATGACACAGTGGACAGAATGTTAGGGTGGTGGTCAGGAAGAAGCAGACTTTAATCCTACATTGAACACTTCAAAACTGAGAAGCCTCTCACCTACAATTCGGGAGAATGGTACCTACATCTCTAGTCCCTACCCCACTTGCAGGTATTTTGAGGCTAAATAAGAAAATGTAGGTAAAGCATTGTGCAAAAACTTAAAGCACAGAATGTCAGTTATTATTAATATTAACATAATAATCATCATATGAAATCATTATTTCCATCTTGTTTAATGGAGTTCAGATAGAAATGGGCTGCGACACATTGTTTCCAAATACTATTCCGTCATATTTCATGTCCTGTGTACTGTTATGTAGTTGGAATTTGTTATTAGCATCATTATTTCCATGATCTCATCTTTTTCTATAGGGTTTAAATAGAAATAGTCCTAGGACAAGTTTTCTTTCCCTAATATCTTTTAGAGTAAATGTGCTACAGAAGATTGCAGGAGTGCATAAAATACTGCATTTTGTAGCTGAATAAAAAATTTTAAGATAAAAGGTCACCCTTTATAGGCATCCTCTGGTACAACTGTACTTAAATGTTTGCTGATTGACCCCCAATTACAAACAGAATAACAGTGATGACAGGCATCTCATCCTCTTCCCATTATGTTGATTGACCTCCTCTGCTAATTCTCTATATTTTGAAAATTGTTAATTGCATACAGCATGGAGATTGAATATTTGGCATGTGGTATTTTTAAAAGGTTATTCTTAAGTTTATGTGGATCGATGTTACATCTACCCAACTGTTAGCAACAATTTAGTCTGTGCTAATGGTCAAGTTGCAATAGAGTTTACTGGATAGATTCATTAAGATATCTGAGGTCTATATTTGTTATATGGAGATTGACATCTGTTGGGTCCATCATCATCATCAGTCATCAGCATTATCATCGGGAGAACTATTCCACACCATGCTATCTTGAAAAACAGACAGCTATTTCTATTTTCCACGTGTGGTGTCTAAAGGTGGTAGAGATGCGAAAAATGGAAAATTTTTCACGACCACATCCAATTCCAATGCAGCTAGCAGTCTGCAAGTCAATGAGTATTTCAGCTTTACAAATCCAACTGTTAAAGGGCTATGTGAACAGCATGTATCATGCAAGAAAATTAGGTTCTCATGGCAACATCCACTTGTGTTCATTCCTTCTGGAAGGACAGATGGCAGCCCTGTCAGAACACTCCTGGCACATTATAGAATTTCTTTAGGAAAACAGATGTATATGACATTAACATCCCTATGAGGTGTTGGGAGTCTTTCATCTCCAAGAACTGCTGTAATTAAAATAACTAAAGTCCTGGGGAGATGCCAAAGAAATCAACAAACAAAGAAATGCTTGGATCTGGGAATGCCACCCAACAAATGCCAAAGATGAAGCTGCAACTTGGTCCTGTAAGTGATGGTGAGAGGTGAGAAATATGGCAAGGGGCTTATACTCAGCTCTGGCATGAAGTAACCTGTAAAGACTCTGGAGCCCAGCACCTCTGAACCACGCCTGTCTCCCCTGCAGCACCCAATGGGACATGAGCCATCAAGCCTTACCAAAGTGTAAATATAGCTAAAAACGTGTAATATGAACCCTAACTGACGGAAGTGAGGCTTCTCTTGGAGTTTGAGTGTTCAGCATTTCATACATTCATTTTTCTTCTGCAAAAATTTCCAAAGGACTTGACTGATTTAGACTCAATTTGGTTTGCTCAAGTAGTTTCACAGGTTCGCAAGATCTAGAATTGGAAGAATGGTCAGAGATGACCTACTCCAACGCCTTCACTTCATTGTTGAGGAAACTTGAGGCCCAGGAATTATTTTGCAATTCGCTTGTGGTCACACTGGTAGTAAATTTTAGAGACCAAACTCAGGTTTTCTGCCTCCAGTGCCAGTATTCTTTCCCTCCAACCACACTTTCTCACCAGCATATCCAGATACATCCTGAGATTCATTTGTGGTTCGGCATACCTGTACCCAAACTAATTTAAATCTATTTAAATTACAAAAACTACTTAAATTTTGACTGAAATGCCCTATTTAAGAGACAAGTAAGGACTCTTTAAGAAATTTCAACCTTAGCCGTCAAGTAAATTGCTGGTAGCAAAAGGTAGTTTTAAAGAAATAACTGTAAAAATCAACCTCTCCACTTCTGGCAACACACTAACTTTAAAGAGATGGGTATATCTTCTCCAAAAACAAGGATCCTGTCAAGTTTTCAGGGCCTGGTCCAGGGGTAGGGAACCTGGGGCCACATGTGACCCTTCAGATCCTTAAGTGCGGCCCTTTGACTAAATCCAAATAATAATTACCCTTAATAGAAGGATTTGTTCTGTGAAGTTTGGATTCAGGCAAAGGGCCACACTTGAGGATCTAGGGGATCATATGTGACCTCAAGGCCATAGATTCCCACCCCTGGTTCATAGTAGGCAGTCTAATCACTAGCCAGTTTTAAACCAAAAAGAACAAAAGCAAACTTACTAAAATTGGGCTCAGAAGCCACCTAGTCACACAAGATTTTAAATCTTCCAAGTCTCTTTCTTCCAAGTTCTCTTCTTCCATGATGGAGGGCAGGAAAGTTAAAAAGGCCAACTAAAGCATTCCCAGGGATTAGCTCAAGCCTAGGCGAAATGAATACGCCATGTGGGACTGGGACAATGGAAAAGAAACTGCCCATGGGCTTTGAATCAAGCACAAAGACTGAAACTATAAATACCTCCCTCCCATCCTGCGAGGTCTGCCCCCCAAGGACTTCTGATGTTAAGCCAAGTTTGGAGGTGAGCCGATAAAAGAAAAGTTCAGGGAAAGGAATTAGGATAACAGACCAGGAGCCAGAAAGGACCTCAGGGACCATCTATTCTAAACCTTTTCTTTTTACAAATAAAGAAACTGAGGGCAAGTAAATGGCTTTGCCCAGAATCAAACAGGTAGTAAGTAGGGAATCCAGGATTCACACTTCCATTCTGCTGGGAGAATGTACACCAGCTTGACACACATTTATATGTAACACCTCTTCAGGATTATTTTTTTACTACATGTAATAATCCTAACACCTACATGCCTTTGCCCAGGTAGCACCTATCTCAGGAATGCACTCACTTTTCACCTCCATCTCTTGGAATCTCCAGTTTTAGAACAAATGTCACCTCCCACAAAAGGCTTTTCAGCAATACAGCCCCTCCAATTGCTAGTACCTCCCCTTGAGATCCCAATAATTGTTAGGATAATCCTGAAATAATAATAACCATTAATTATTTTGTATATATTTACTTATGTACAAATCTCTTTGGACAGAACATAAGCCCTTTGAGGGCAAAGGATATTTCACTTTTGTTTCAATTGGTCACTCAATATGGATGATGAGTGATTGACTATCTTGAAGTTTTAAAGTAATATAGTATGCAAAAAAGCACAATTATTGTCTAATTGAACCAGTTTTTGGTAAAAAAGGGTATCATCACAGGTCTATATTTTCAAAAGCTACAGACTATTTACTCCAACTATGGAGGGAAGACAGAGCCACCCTTAGAATACTAGACGTCCAATGTCATGAGTTCAGGGCAAAAGGGTGATGTGGTAGTGTGTACCTGCAAAAACAAAAATGAAATTGCAATATATCTACAAATTTCAGTTTTCATCATTGTCTTCATTCATTCTCAAGGTTATGTGAGTAGTTATAGTAAGTAGCTTGATAACAGAATGGTATGTATTTTATATTAAATATTTTTTGCAAAGCGCTTACTTTACGAAAACCCTCTGAAGCAGACAGAGATTATCTTCCCTTTACAGATGTGGAAATTGAGTTTCAGAGATGTTAAACAACTAACCGATCATCACAGAGGTGTCAGGATCAGAAGTTAAATCTAAGTTTTTCCAAATTCTACTCCAACTCCAGAATCAATACATTGTGCCGAATATCACAATGCTTCTCCCTATTTCTTACTAGATCTACATTTTAAATGGTAATTCACAAAATTTATTTTCTGAACCACTTCCAATGCTCCTCCCTTGAATATGACTGACTGAAAGGATCACATGAAGCTTTAATGTTTAATCAAATGTACCCACCCACTCCACTCTCCTCACTGTCAATCTTAACACAAATCAGAATAATTAAATAGAAACTATTTTAATCCCTCCTTCCCTTAACCTCCATGTAAAAATTAAATTTTAGGAGCTTAGCCACACATCTTATCTGCGCCACAATTAATACTGAGTCAATTGAACTGTTTAAGCACCCGTGTATCTAAGAGTGAGGAAGTCATTTTTCATAAAGAAGTCTGGGGAATATCTATAATTGTTGTAACAACGACAGATTGCACAAGTGGGGAACCTCAATGTAAATCATCTCATTTTCTGAGAATTTCTGGAACTGTGATCTGATTTTCCAGGAACAGATGACAAAAGCTGCCAACTTGTATGACTAGATTTTTACTAGAGCTAGAAAATTCAGAAAGGGCTCTTAAAAGCCACTAAGAAGTGCTGCCGAATTCCTCCTAACGTGTCCTCCCCCTACAAAGAATACTGTTTCCAAGAGAATGCCGGCTTGAAACAGTTCCCTGGTATAGGGGAAAGAGAATCTTGGATAAACAGTCTTCGGTGATTTGAGCAATAAATATAGTAGCTAAAAACAATTAAGTTGTGTATAGCCTTTAACCTATTTTGCTGCTACTTCTGGCACCAACATGACATTTTAAATGTCATTGGAGGGTTAGAGAGAGAACAAAAAAAACCATGAAATCAACAAGTGTCATAGCATCATAAACTGGTTTATGAGCCAATATTTCGCTGTTTCAAAAGCAAAACAGATGGGCTGTCCTTCATGCTTGAGTATGACACCGCTCAGGTAGTTTCAGGAAGGCTTCTGCTAACCACGTTTTCCTAGCAGTGATAATGGACTTGCAGTGATTCACCTAGACTGTCTTAGAATGCTTGTGACCAACAGCAGCAAGGCTAAGCTTAAGAGAAGATTGGACAAAATTAAGACTAAGAAATGTGATCAGGCTAATGAAGTTAATCAGAACTCAGTGTTTTAAGAAGAAGAAAAGTAATTTTTAAATAAAATTAAAAATATATAAAAATATATTAAATATAGATATAAAATAAAGTATATGTAAAATTAAAAAGTTATTTTCAAATAAAAGCATGAGATATCTGAGAGTGTCTGCCTCTAAATCACAAAGACATCCATTCACATAAACACAGGCCCTCAGAAAGTACACTTATTCCGCCACCAAGCTATTCCACAACTGAGCAGCTATCAAAAGGCATTCCTTCTTCCTAACCAATACTGGTTTAGTATCGAAGATTTAAATCAATGAAATGTCTAATCTTCTCTTATAGCTATTTATGTACAAGCCTTATCTCCCATACTAGACTATAAACTCAATGACAGCAAGGAATCTACTTCTATCTTATTTTGTGCCTACAGGGGGCTGACTCAGTGACTTGAACACAGTAAGCACTCAATACATCATCAGTGAAGTGGTGATACAAAAGATATGCTGGTTAGAAAAAGCAGCCCCACTATTTTTTCCCTTCTTAGAAAAGATTACTGTCATTTTCCAAGGAGGAATGTGAATCTCTTTTAAAGAAACTATTTTTTAAAACTCTTCATGTAATCATCATTCTGCACGACGGATATAATTCAGAGAAAGCAATAAATATGATCAAAGAGTCAACCTACAAGTCATTATTAAGGACTGGTAGATGCCAGGCATTGGGCTAAGCAGGACAATATTAACACAAAAGTGAAACAGGGCCTACCTTCAGGGACCTTACATTCTACAGAGAGGGGAAAGAGAAATAAAAGGATGGGTGCAAACATTAAGACCAGGCCATTTGGAAAGATGAAGGGCCAGGTGAGATTTGATCCAAGTTCATATGATCCTTAAACTGCATAGTTACTTAAGAATACCAGAATTAAGAGGCATCGCTGGAAGCTTAAAAAAGAACCTTCTATAACAGATCAATGAGGTGATAAAAACTGAAATCAGCAAATAAGTTTAAGAAGATTTCGTAGTACTTCCCATGATAGTTCAATAATTAAGTTCAAATTAAGTAATAGTTCAAATTAAGAAAAAAGGAGAGAAATTAGGGGGTGGGGAATACCTCTCTAAGCCACTAAAGTTACCATGAAGTCCAACTCTGGTCTCTCATAAAACACCTTTGTTGCTACTATCAGAGGCAAGAGGCTGGTCTGATGAGGTTTGGTCCAGGTTGATGTTTTGTATATTTAGTCAATTTCCCTGAAACGTTTAAATCATTTACAACTGGAAAGTTACAAAGTCATTAAGTTTTGCTACCTCTGGGCAAAAAACAACTTCTTACTGAACTTTTTCTTTTTGGATTTTCTTCAACTTAAGTTGAAACTTTCCAGAGAACATTTCAGTATCATACGCTAAGAAACTTTTCCCACCTACTATTATAATACCTGCGTGATGATTACCTAGTGCCTACTTGACTCAGAATACCAGGTTATTTATTTCAGTCTCTGCAATTAAAATCTCCAATGAAAAAGTGAGAGGTGGGAGGGAGAACCACAGTAATACACTGTTGGTGGGCTGCTAAGTGGTCCACCCATTGTGAAAAACAATTTGGAATTGTGCAAATTAAGTAACTAAAATGCCCATAGCTTTGACACAGATATTCCATGGTTCCCAAGAAGAAATGATAAAAGACAGGCCTTATATACAGAGAAACACTTATAGCATGATGTTTTGTAAAGGTAAAGAATGAAAGAGATGGCCATTGATTGGGGAATGGCTAAGCAGACTGTGGAACAAAATGTAATGGACTGGTACTAAACGATGACTGTAAAGAAACACAAGAAAACTTATATAAGAACTGATACAAAAGGACTGATAAGCAGATCCAGAAAAACAATATATAAAATGACTGCAAAAATGAAAATGGAAACAACAAAAATAACTAAAAATTAATGCTGTGAAATTATGAATGACCAAGCTTGGCCTCAAAGAACAAAAATGATAAGATAGCTGCCTTCTTTCTTTGAAAAGACAGGAGTCTATGAGTATATAAGCTACAGGTAACATCAGACTTTTTGGATGTGTTGACTTGTTTTCCTGAATTGCACGACCCGCCCGGTTTGTTTGTTTGTATTTTATTATTAGAGATGCCTCTCTGGGAATGGAAGGAGAGGGAATGTATTTGGAAATGTAGAAGATTGTTCATGCAGGGAGTTAAAGCCAAGAAAAGGGCTGGATCATGGCAACCTCTTGCTTTCCTTTTCTACTCTTCAACTTTTTTGTAGTTCCATCTCAGGAATTTCCCTTGTGCAAAAACTGGAATTTAATGCTGGCTAATACCTTTTTTTTTCACCCTACCTCACATCTGATTGATTTCACCAGGACCACACAAGCACCCATACCTGGTAATATGGATGATGCAAAAAGGAATCCGGGCAGCCAGCTAAAGCCATGGGTTCTTTCTTGCCTTCTTCAAATTACATTTACTGTGGTACTGCACCTGCAACAAAGACCAGTCATGAGAAGCCAAGTCAAAGGAAAAGTTTATGCTACTTGTTACTACTAAAAAGTTTCTTCATAGGGATAATAAAATCTCCAGCACCCCTAGGCCATCTAATAATCTCGTTAATATAAATCAACTATAGATTGTATTCTACCATTATGTATCAGATCATGTACTAGAGCAGGGGCTCTTAATCTGAGGGTATCCTAACTTGTTTTGTTTTAGTATTTTGATAACTATCTTTCAATATAATTGGTTTCCTTTTTAATCCTATCTATTTTATCTTTTGAATTTAAAAGCATTATTCCTAAGAAGGGGCCCATAGGCTTCACTAGACTCCCAATGGGGTCCATGACACACAGAAATATACCCTCATCCACAGGATGGGATGGTCTGGGTCATGAGAAGATTCTTTTGGGATGGTGTTATGGAAGGTCACTGTCCCTGGCATGGGAGAAACTTAGTAACTGTGTGACCATGGGCAAGGCACTGAGCCTCTCCTTAAGCTAATGCTAGCAATTTGTTCTCATTTACTAATTACATCCAAAAATGCAGCATTAGAAATGCATTATGTATAACACAAACATAACTACCAAAGGCTGGTGTTGTGTATTGAATGCTTTACACTCATCTACTTCTGAAATATTCTCAATGAAAAATAATCTGCTCGATTAATAGCTTTAGAGAAGTAACATGCACAGTTATACCAAGAAGCTACAGCAAACATTACTCTTAGAAATGACAAGTTTAGTCTAAGCTCATAAGAACTGTGCTCTTCTTTCACAAAGTGTCATCCCCAGGAGAAGCAGAAGCTGGTTCAGTGTTATCTGGATCCATTGAAAGCAGGGTTTTCCTAAAGTGCTCTTACTAGGAAGCATTTCTAAGTGGATTTAGCACTGCATCAATTCAAGGTTGCTGTTTTTTTATTTAATTACTAATTACTCCATAGATCAGCTTGATGCACAGAAAGAACCCTGGCAACAGACTTAAAGACAGGAATAAAGACACGTTTTTGGATATGACCATTGGGAGAATTTGATTTCCTTGACTATAGGAGAGGGCAAAGGGGAAAGAGAAAGGAGATGAAACGGGAGAGGAAGAAGAGGAAGGGGAAAAGGAAGGCAGAGGATAGGCCAAGGGGGTAGGAGTGGAGGAATATGAAGGTAGAGGGGAAAGGGAAGGGAGAAGGGAAAAGACAAAGGAAGAGAGAAGAGGAAGGGAGAGGAGAAAAGAGAAAGAAGGGAAGGTCAAGGGGAAGAGAAAGAGAAGGGAGGGAAAAGGAGAAGAGGAAAAGGGAAAGAAAAAGGAGGGGAGAGAGAGAAGGAAAAGAAAAGGAGGAAGAGGGGAGGAGAAGGGAAAAGGGAGATGGAAGGGAAAAGGAAGGGTCACTGGGAGGGGAAAAGGAGAAAGAAGAGTCAAGGGGAAAGGGAAGAGGAAGGGGTCCAGGGAGGTGGGCAGGGGAGGAAAAGGGAGAGAGGAGAACCTTGACCCTGAAAAGCTAAAACTTGGTGTCACTGGACCTTAGTATGAATGCTGGCTCTGCAACTTAATAGATGTGTGCCCTTGGAAAAGTCATTTACCCACCATGGGTTTCAATTTCCTGTAAAATGAGGAGATTATAACTAGTGATCTTTCTAAAGGTCCCTTCCAGTCCTAAATCGCATGTCTTATGATATTGAGTGATATATCCTGTATGATATAGGATCACAGATCTAGAACTCTAAGTATTTCCTAGACTTATTACCAAATAACAAAACATACAAAAGGGAAATTTTTTAAAAGGTGGCAGCCTCATGCCCAAGAAGCAAATTTGGCAAGAATACACCAACACCAAGAACGGCATTCCCTACCCACAGAGAACTCTGCCTTCTTGCCAGTGGCATGAAAATCATGCCAAAAATGTTTTGGAATATAAACTAAATTCAAGCATTCATTCAGATCTGAATCTGCCTCCCACAAATTTGAATCCATTTCAAAATGGTCTCTGGATAAAAAGGAAAAAGTTAAGAAAAAGAAAAGTCCTGCTCCGGTAAACCTTTTGTAAACCTTTTACATCACATGGCCCCTTTTTCAAAGGAATTTCTAATAAATAATAACAGCCAAAATAAATGACTCCAGTCACAGGATAGAAAAACTGAACAACCTCAGGGACCTTCTATCTGACAACTCTTGGGATACATCCAAAGAGGTCATTAAGTACAATAAATGCTATGTAGGGCGAGCCTAAAAGGCTTTTGCCCCAGTAGCACCTAGAATACCTTTACCAACACTATCTCAGCAATTTTCACAATATTCCTAAGAAAGAACAAAAATGAAGGCCTGAGATGGATCTGTTCATGTCAACTTACAAGGGAAAAACCAATGGAATTGAGATCAGCTCAGTGTTCTGCCTGTCGAATTCCTGAAACAATCAGTTCATTTATCCTGAAAAGTGCTTCCCTAAAATAATGATATGCGCAAGTGTGGAAAGTCCATGGATGTGGAACAAAGCATAGATTTTCAGTTTTCCAGTCTATCGATTGGTTTTGCTGAGTTTTTTTCTATCGTTCCTCTTTTTTCCTTTAAAAAATAGTCTTTGTAATACAGGATGGCTCTCTGGGAGGGAGAGGAGATGGGTGGAGGGGAAATCTAGGCAACGTACAAAAAGCAAGAGGTATGTCAATAAAAATGCAGCGAATAAGAAAATCAAGATAGGATTAAAATGTAGAAAGGTCAGTCTGCTTAATCCAACCAGAATTCCTATTTATGGCTCTGTTGTGAAAATTGGAATTCATACAGGAAAAACAGAGCCCTATCATTTAGAATATACTTGACTGATCCTTGGTTAAAAGCTGTAACTAAAATGTAAAATGTGATAAAGGGGAGATTGATTCTTTACAGGGCTATCAGGTTTCTTTATCCTTTCCATCCCTTTCAACAAGCCTTTTAACCAGCCTTGCAGAACACCCTCTTGCAACTGGAATGAGCCACTGTTTTTAATTCATAAAGATCAATTGTCTTTATTCTTCTATGCCTCTTTAGGCATCATGCACCTGACACTATTAACATAAAAAGCTGATCCTCACCTTTGCTCTAAAAGATGAATTCAACTAAGTCATTTTTTTCTGGCTGCCACAGCTACTGAATCTGTCTTTTAACTTTTAATGAATTTTGCTTCTGAGATGTCTCCCAAATGCTGCCATGAACAAAATAAACGCTTGGGGCAAATTTCTGATATCCAATGTAATGTTTTACAACATCTCAAGAGAACACACTTGAATCACCTTGTTAGAAAAGAACAGTCAAAATTTTGCTTAAGAGTAAAATAACTTCGGAAATAAAGGGGGTAATTTTTACTTTCTTCTCTTTATGTATTATTTTATTTTCTATTTTTATTTATGTTTCTATTTGAAAATTTTTACTGTCTCTTAGAAAGGCATTTTGCCATATTCTAATAAGAGTTTTATTAACAGCTTTGCCTGCATTGGAATAATATCTGATTTGTTCTTGAATCAATTGATCAAGAATTTATTATCTGCTGGTTTTGAGGATACACAAAGAATGAATTATTCTTAGTTGCAAGTAATTTACATTCCAGTGGGGGAGAAAATAAGTACATATAAAAATATATCCAACACTAAATGATATCCTGTGAACCACAGTTGTGTAACTGGTTGCCATTTGTACCTCCTAGGTCTAATTAATGACAAATAGAATACTGGAGAGAGAAAGAACCAATGATCCTCAAGGTAATCTAATTAGTCTAACATCTATTGATTCAAGACAATAGAAGGGGCTTAGATTTAGCTAAAAGCCTAACAAAACAAAGTATTTTAAAAGAAAAGGAAAGGATTTGAAGCCATAAAGGATCTTAAAGGTCATCTAGTCCAGGTGTCAAATGATGTGGTCTGCAAAACTCCCCTGTGTAGCCAGAATGAGATTAAAATGTACATGTGAAACAGTTAACAAAACAAATAAAAATACGATGAGATAATGCTAATTTGTAGTTTTCTAAATCACTATGCAGTCTGCAGAGAGCCACTGCTATTAGAGTTTGACACCATTAATCTAACCAATCCCATCATTTTACAGAATGGGAAACTAAGGTCCAGAGATGTGAGCTAACTTTCTTAAAGTCACAGTAGATAATTATAAGCAAAACAGGCAGGGATTTGAACTCAGACTCTAAATCCAAAGTCAGCACCTCTTCACTATTTGATTATGTAGACTGGAGTCGGGTTATAGAGAATCAAAAGGGGGAATTTAGCTTTGATACAGAAGGCATCACGAGTCACTGACAGCTTCTGAACAAGGCAGTGGTGACATGATCTGAGTGGGCCTATCAGATAATAAGTCACAAGCAGAATTAGTTTCAAAGTGAAAAGAAAAAATTATCATGATAGAAGTTGGTGAAAGCCTGAATATGACAGATAAAGGAGAATCCAGCGGAGATGATCCCAAGCTTTTAAGACTAGGTTACTGAAAGAATAATGATGACAAAGACACACAGTTTGGAAGAGGGAGTTGTTCTGGAACCAAAGAAAATGCTTAGGTTTAGAGATTCTGACCTTCTAGTGATGGCAGGACATCCCAAAAAGTATATACTAGAGAGCCAGATGCGTCTGTAACTCAAATGAGATGACAGAGCAAGGAAATGAATTTTTTTAAAAACTCCTATAATACCTTATGATTAAAAGATGCTATCCACCTCCAGAGAAAGAGATGACGAGTGGAAATAGGCATTGTATGGTCTTAAATATATCTGTATGATTGCATATGTGTGTGTGTGGATAGACAGGTGGATAGATAGATAGATGTATATTTGTGATTGTAGCCTTCTACAAGTCAGGGGAGGAGGAGGGAGAAAAAAAATAAAAGATATATAGCAGAAAACAAAAGAAAAGAGAAGGAAAGAAAAGTTGAGTAGCTTTGAAAACAATATGCAGTATTTATTATATAAGTTTTCTTGAAATGTTAATTTCTTGTTTTATATTGAATCCTCTTATGTTCTGTTGAATATGTGGAAATATTCCTTTTTTCTTTACTCATTTTGTATTTAAGTTTAAAATGAAGAAAATTTACCAAAAAACCCTTATGATTTAATCCCATATCACAGTGATCTTGGAACATGTAGGACTTTAAAACAAAGCTGTCCTTACACCCGGTCTTGGTTTTCTTTCCTTTTCATTCTCTAATAAAAAGTTAACCCTCAAAAGGTAAAAATTTAAATCAAAGCCTGAATATTTTAAAATCACTGATTTTTTTTTCTACTCCTGCATCAGTGGAATTCCCCTCAATTACCACCAGTAGTTTTTCTAGGCAAAGTCCCATAAGTTTGCAAGACCTGCTTATTTCAAAAGCAACATTCCTCAGTGTCCATTGGATAAGCTGCAGCAAGTGAGAAAAAATAATCATTTAGTGAAGTCATTCCCATCAATCACGCATACATACAGAACTTTTGGACGGAAAATCATTTGTCTATGATGTCAGAGATCAAAATAACCCATACCAATACAAGAAATAGTCACCCTTGAAAGAAAGGACATTATCTCTGTCCAATCCTTCCTTTTCCTCTTTTAACCTCACAGGCTCATTTTTAAAGACATCAAATGCTAACAAAGTATCTTTTAAATTTATCAGTTCAATTTGAGTTTGTGTTTGGACATAAAATGTCTATCATATATTCAATTCTTGAAAAAATAATTTAAAATGAGTCTTCTGTACCGTTCTTCATCCAATTTAGGATGAATGACTATACAGCACCACTCCCTCAGCACATCCTCCACCCCATCAAATACATACTGATACACACACACACACACACACACACACACACACACACACACTACTTGATAGGCAGAAAGAACAAGTATCCTAATAGCACATGCATAAGCCACATAAATAAATTCAATTTATATTCACTACAGTATCACTGTCTTTGATCTCCGTGCTATCTCTCAAAAACAAAGCCTTCTGAATTCTACTTTGTATTAAACAATATTTTAATGACAGAGTCCCCACGCTTTATTCTGGGCTGTTGAGATGAAAATAAACAACCTTCACTTCTGAGTGAACTAATTAGCAGAAACAGAAGGCTATGTCTACAGGTATACCTTGGAGATATTGAGGGTTTGATTCCAGATCACCTCACTAAGGTGAATATTTCAATAAAGTGATTCACATGAATTTTTTGGTTTCCCAGCTATGTTTACACCATAATGTAATCTACTACGTGTGTAACAGTATTATGTCTAAAAGCAAATCTACATAGTTTAATTAAAAGTACTTTATTGCTAAAAAATGATAACCATCATCTGAGTCTTCATAATTTTGTCATAATCTTTTCTGCTGGTGGAGGGTCTTGCCGTGATATTGATGGCTGCTGACTGATCAGGGCAGTGGTTGCAGAAGGCTGGGGTAGGTGTGGCAATGTTTTAAAATAAGACAACAGTGAAGTTTGCCACATCAATTGACTCTTCCTTTCACGAAAGATTTCTCTGCAGCATGTGATGCTATTTTAGAGTTTCTTTCAAAATTGGAGTCAATCTTCTTAAATCCTGCCTTTATCATCTAAGTTTATATAATATTCTTCAGTAGTGTAGGAAGGCCCAAGGAGAGGCAAAGAGATAGGAAAAAGCAGGTTAGTGAAGCAATTGGAACACATACAACTTTTACTAATTAAATTCACCATCATATACGGGCAAAATTCATGCACCCTAAAACAATTCTAATAGTAACATCCAAGATCTCTGATCACAGATCTCCATAACAGATATAATAAACAAGTTGGAAATGCTGCAAAAATCACCAAAATGTGACAGAGACATGATGTAAGCACATGATGTTGGGAGAATGGCACCATTGACACAGTTACCAAAAATCTTCAATTTGTTTAAGAACAAAATGCTTTATATAGCAGAGTGTAATAAAACACAGTATGTCTATACAGGTGTTCATAGAGTATGGATGAACTGCGCCAACCCAATTCTAGGTGCACTTTTGATAATGGCCATGATCATTGGAAGGAAAAATCCATGAAAAACTTAAGAACTCTGTTCAGTGCAATGACTACTGGGGCAACTTCAAAGGCGTCCCAGAAAAACCACTCCTCCCATGAGGTGGAAGAATACAGGTGCAGAATGAGGCCCTCAGAACTGGGTTCTGCTTGAGTATGTTTATTTGTTACAAGAAAGGATTCTATTTGGAAGAGAGGGTCAACATGAGGCGGGGGATGGGAGGATGTCGAATGTCGAGTCAACAAGCATCTACTTAGCACCTACTAGGCACCAGCCACTGGATTCAATGCTATAAAAAATTAAAGAGGATCAATAAAGCTATTTTAAAATGTCACCCTCATCAAAGCCAACTCCCAATATATTTATATTAATACTTGAAACAAGTAAGAAAAATTGATTCAAGTATAAAAACATGCCAAGGGCAAATGCTGAAATATTAATTGCTCTCTTCATTTTTTTCTTGTATTTAAAATATTAGATGTATAGAATACTGGCATCCATTTATTTCTCCAAACATTGAGAAGGTGCATTATAAAGGGACAAGGTTTTACAATGTACACTGTTTTAGAAGAGTTCAAGTTATAGTGGTCAGTCTTTTCCTTTAACGGTTCTTAATGCCGTCATGAAAGTCATATTGCAATGTCAGACTGTGTGGACTCCAGGGAAGTGCAAGCTTTCCTAGTGGAGTCAATCTCTGGCAGGCCTTATTTACCAAGCTCCAGTTAAAATGGGAAATGGGTACAAGGTCCAGCCCAGCTAAGTTCTGAAAGCTTCATTAAAGCCGAAAGGTAGCAGCTACCAGATGATGATGATGACTTCGAAGCCAGAAGTCCAGGTACTAAGACAAAGAGAGAGAGAAGTTAGAACCCAAGTCCAGGGGACGAAGCAGCCACACTAAGAAAACCATGAATCATTTGAAGAAATGAAGTGAGCTCAAAACCCAACTCTGCCTATTACTACCATGAAAAGGAAAATGTCACCAGACTCCCTTAGCCCTAGCCCTAGCCTAGCCTACCAGCCAAGGAAACCTTCCATACTGTAACCTCTTATTCTATCAATAAATAAACATTTATTAAATGCCTATTATGTACCATAACCTACTAGGGAATAGGTTTACAAAAATGAAAAAATAATCGGAGCTTACATTCTGTCAGGAGAAGCAATAGGCAGACATAAGCAGATTCAAAACATACACGAAGTAAACACAAGATAATTTCGGAGGACAGAGGCATTAGAAGCTTGGGGAATCAGGAAAGGATTCCTCCAAAAAACAGTTCTTGCGAATGAGCTAAACTTGGAAAGAGAGGTGGGATTCTCAGAGGACTAGAGAAGGAAAGTAATGTCTCATAGGCATGGGAAACTACCTGGGTAAAAGCTCAGAGGTGGGAGATTGAATACAGTGTTAGAAAACAGCAAAAAAAAAAAAAAAATCATTTCCATTGGAGATTCTGAAATGAAGCATTATGTACCAAAGACTGGAAATGAAGGATAGAGTCAAATTATGAAGGACTGCATATTTGTTCCTAGACAGAGGAAGCTAGATGGCTCAGTGAATTGGGTAATCTGGAATCTGTCAGATCCGAGTTCAAATTCTTCCTTGAATCCTTACTAGCTGTGTGACTCTGAACAAGTCACTTTATCAATCTCTTGGTGCCTCAAGTTCTTTATCTGCAAAATGAAGAAAATAACAGTGCCTACTCCCCAGAGCAACAGCTCTGAGGCTCAAATATAAGTCTTTGAACTTTTTACAATCCACTGGGATCTGTTTCTAATTGAGTCTAACACTACACATTTTGAAAGGGATGAGGGTCTGAACTAGAGTTTTGGCTCTGTGAATGAAGACAATGCAGGGAAGGAGACAGAGATGTTGTCAAGATAAAACCAACCAGGCTGGGCAACTCGATGAACAGGAGGAGTAAGGGAAAGTGGAGAATAAAATGTGACTCCAAGGCTGTGAACCACCAAGGGGCTGGAATGTTAACCCCATTTTACAGACTCGGTGCTCCAAAAATCTTGCTCAGGATCACGCAGCTATTAATTGGCTGAGGTTAAAATGGAATTCAGGTCACTGTGACTCTAAGGCCAGCACTATCCATTAGAGTCATACAATCTAGGACTCAGGAGAATGGTTCCCAAGAGGATAATAAACCAACCAAAGCGGACAACCCTTTCCAATCAGTTTGTATAAACTTCTGAGGGAACATGGGTATACCATACCTACAGAACCTTCAATAATGTTCCCAATCCCCAGCCAGTATATGCGAAAGAGAGAAATTACATCAAAATCCAGGAGAAAGGAGCAAAGAACTCTTGCTAATCCAAGTGATAAAATAAAGATTTAACATGGCTCCAAAAGCTATCAAAGCTAACTCCACTCCCAGAGGATTATCCATGACACTGAGCTGTCTATGTACAAAGCACTCTGACCCAATGGGCTGGAGTCCTCTCTGTGCTTGACATACTCGATTGCATATCCCTTTCACAGAGACCTTGTCCTCCTGACTTTATCTACCCCTGACACCAGTTGCCTGCTCTTATCCATGCCAGCCTGACCTCAACTAACTCCCCTGCACCCTTCCCCTGACTCCTTTTGGTCAGTGATGACCTTTCCCCCTCAGGCCTTGAATAGCATTTTGTGTTGTAACTCCCTATTGTACTTACTGTGTAACAGTGGGCATTAGAGTTATCTTCATTCCTTTTCTGTCTCCCTCTCTCCCAACCGACTGTAAGTTTCCTGGGGCAACAGCTATGTCTCTTCACCTGAGACTAACAGTACTCCAGACTGGACAGGGACTTAACAAATGTCTGTTGTGTTTGTATAGTTGTTACACGACAACCACCTGTTCCAACTTATACCTACCTATTGCATGTCTACTGCCTATACTAGGTGCACCTCAAGCCAGTAACCTGGAGCCGCAGGCAGTTACACAGCAAACGTACTGGTCAAATGAATCCTTAGGTGAAACCAACTCAGAGATGCTACCAGATTTTACTCTCAGAAATCATTCTGGTTTGCTGCTGTTTTGAGCTCTAATTCAGACTGTATTAAAGATTGCAGTGTACCCACGCTTTGCTTTTTGCTCTAAATCTTAAAATCAACTTCTGGCCAAAAACAACAAAATCTCGACCTTGTTCATGTGTAATGGAGAAATAAGCAAGAATTTAAACCCATTACCTAAGGCTGCAACACACAAAAACAAGGAATTACACAGAGAAGCAATGTTGGAGATCTCATCGCAGAAAACGTAGAAGTTAAAAAACAAAATTCTGGTCAGGCTGTGCGTCCCACTGGAATTCCTTATGATATCAGGAGAAGGCAAACAGGGTCCTGGAAGGTACACTGGATCACCTATGGTAAACTTTTGAAAGGCATGGATGAGAACTACATAGGATAGGTAGATGTGGTGGAGATGCTACCTACATCACCAGAGGGAATGCCTACATCAGTGAAACCTCAGTGTCATTTGAGTACCTAATAATTTCCCTGTTAACTTTGGGTTGTATATTAACATTTTAAGCTAAGATGGCATATTTTAGGTCCCTGAAAGAAATCTTTGCTTCAGACATACCAATAGCCATGAAACTCAAGGGTAGCTCCAAGAAACGGGGCATGTGACCAGATACTTTACTAGACATTCAACATGTAGATTATCTTAAAATTCTAAGGTGTAAAAATAACAGAAAAATAATGTTCTACCTACTAACTGTAGAGATTCGCAGCATTTCACCATCTGCAGAACAATGACAAGAAGGGCCGACTTACAACCAGATAAGGAAGAGCAAACTGACAGGTTTTCACCCATTAAACGTTACTGACTTCATTTTTCCACATCTGGTTAAGCTTTTAAGTTAAAAAGAAAATCTACGCAGCAAACAACGTGCTTGTAATATGAAGCATGGGGATTATTTTCTAGCTTTTCACTAAAGCATAAGATTTATTTGACTAGTCCCCAGGAATACTGTGATAACTCACCCACCACATAAAAGCTTTCCAAGTGAGACTTTCAAAAGCTGAAATCTACCTCCTCCCTTTCCTCTCAAAAAAACCACATGACTATAAAGTTTCAGGTAAGCAGCATAATGTCCATAGCTCATCCTTTACTTCCTCAACTTAAAATTAGGAATTTTTTTTTAAAGTCACAGGCTCCTTTTTAGAGCCATGATCAATGTGCTAGGATTCAAAACACCACAAAATATATGTACACAAAGTTAAAATTAAACATCATGGCTTTTAAATTCCTCATGCGGTTTAGGCCCCTTAGATGCAGTACTCTCTGGTTTGCATTTGACTTGGAAGAACCCTTTAAACAAATTCTTTTTAATTATGAAAAAAACCTGAAAAGAAATCCTGGTATGTTTCAGTTTAGCACTGATTAAAATATTGTATCATGAAGTTGGAACATGCTGGTTTGCTGATGACTTTACTATAGGATTGTCTGGAGTAGGCAGGAGTGAAAGGAAGAAGGAGCTGAGGATGGGTCTAGCAAATATTCATTCATCCAATAAATATCCAGAGGATCTATTTATTAGGTGGCAAAGCTTTGTGGGGTTCAAGGGATGGCGGGGGAGGACACAATGCTGAAGAAGACCATAATCTCGACCTAGACAAACTCATGGTATAATACAGTACAGGTCTAATTTCCTAAGGCTAGTTGGAAGAAACCTTAGAAGCCATTAAATCCCCCTACCCCCTCCATTTTATAGATAAGAATCTAAGGCTCAGAGAGGTTAATTGACTACGCAGTGCCTGAACTAGGATTGGAACTCAAACCATCTTGAGTCCAGGACATTATCCACCGTGTCACCAAGCTGCCACTCATACACTGACCATTCCAGCCAAACTGGCCCACTTGCTGATCTCAATACATGATATTCCATGTCTTTGGATAAGCTATCCCTCATACATACAGAATGTATTCTCTTCTCATCACTACCTCTTAGAACCACTCTCACAAAAATCCTTTCCTTATTCCACATGTTAGTAGCCCCTCCAAAACGTTACTTTATTTCGTATACATTTTAGATGTGATCTGTGTACATGTTGTTTCCATCGAGAAGAAAGGTAAACTCACTGAGGGCAAGCATTGTTCTGCTATCTTTGCACACATCTGTGCCTTGCAAACTGCAAACACTTAATAAAACTTAATAAATAAAAGTAAGCACTCATTAAGCCAGAGATACTTCATTTTATAAAAGGTATCCCCATGAAGGAGAATCAGACCCCATTCCCAAATTCTCATTTAAATCCAACTACCTACAATAATGCCACCTTATTTTTCAGCTCCTATTCACCTGTTTTAAGAAGAATGCGACCCTGTGCAAAGATGTTCCATCACAGAAAAGGGCAGTCATAAACCACCTTAATTCTCTGATGGAATTCTGATGCGAAGTCAGAAACAACAATGTTAGAATCCAGAAAGATGAATCTTTTATATGAGTAAAGAAAAAGCTTAAAAACAAACTTTGGCATGTAGTAATAAGAAATCAATACTTGTCCTGTAAGCAAAACGTTTCAGCATCTGAGATGACCATAGTAATAATCTGTCATTTACAAAACTGCCTCCAGCTACAGGTATAGAAAGAGCGTACCTTTATTTTTCTTGAGTTGTTTGAGTCATGCCTGACTCTTCATGACCACATTATAGGTTTTCTTGGAAAGATACCGGAGTGGTTTGATATTTCCTTCTCCAGCTCATTTTACAAATGAGGAAACTAAGGCAAACAGGGTTAAGTGACTTACTCAGGACAACTTTTAATGAACTTACAAGACCTAAGATTTAGAGTTACAAGGAACCTTAGCAGGTCACTTTTAATTAAGTTACAGGACCTAAGATTTAGAGTTACAAGGAACCTTAGGGGTAATCTAGCACAATTCCTTCATTTTACAGATGAGGAAGCAGAAGTCCAGAGTTTAAGTGGGTTGCCCAGAGTCACACAGCTAATACGTGTCTCGGTTAGGATTCAAATCAAGATCTTTCTGACTTCAAGTCCACCACTCTATCCACCAGCCTGTGATGTTTCCCTTAATTGTGAGATCATTTAGGATCAACTACAAACAAATTGGAAAATGGATTTCAAGCTTTTCAGATTGGCCTAAATAAACACAAAACATCTCACATTTACGATGGAAGTTGTAAATTTTTTAAATGTGTATTAAAATAATTATAATTTGTTATTAAAGAAAAATACTCAGTAAAATATGCTTGGTTGTCTCCCTTAAAACAACCTAAAGTGTCTGTTTTTGCTAATGCTTTTCACCAAAATGTGTTGTTTCCTTCTTATACTAAATAATCACAAATGGTTTCTACATTTGGGGGCATTTTTTGTAATACTTATTGGCACTGATCCACTTACACTCCTCTCTGGAAGCAATGGAGCTTTTGGGTGGTGACTTAGTTGGTGACTAAGGAACCAGATGAAACAGATCCCCCTGGGAAGTGAACTGATAACCCTGGCCTCATCAATATCGTATTCTAACCAAGTTAGAGCACAGCAAAACATTCCATAGAGATGCATCATTCATTTATGTACTGGACACAATTCAGTGACTTTTGGCACTTAGTGAATTCTAAGTAAACCATTAATTAGCTATGTGAACTTGGGCAAATCCCAATCATGTTCAGCCTCAATTTTTTTATCTAAAAAATGGGAATGATACCAACTGCCCCACAATCCAAAGTCCCCATTATGGCATTTCATAGAAGCCTGCCCTTTCTTCTTAGACTCCGAAATTGGGTCAAAATAGCCCCTCACCTCTTTCTCCTTTATTATAACCTTGTCCTTAAATCCAAATGGCTATTGCCTAAAACCTGAGACCCTCAGAAGTTTGACTCTAGTAATTTTCATGAAGGTCATTATAGACCTAAAGGTTTCCTATTTTATATTTTATAAATGTTTTATCAACAAAAATCAATCTCTAGTTAATAGAAAAAATGTCTAAAAACATGCTGGGCTCCCTCATCCCCACTCATTGGGACCTACCAGGTAAGAGGTGGAAAGAAAGCCATGAGTTTCCTCTTCCCATTCTCTGGGATAAAGACTTTTCCTCTATAATCAGGTCACTGGGAAGGAGTGGAATAGGGTTGGCTGTAGGCAAAGTCACAAGTAGCCTCAATTTGACCTTAGTATTACTTCATCTCTCTAAATGTCTCCTTCGCTGTTTCTTCTTTAATTTATGAGTCAGTATTTAACAAGTCTATTAATTCCATTACAGTAGTTGTGGATGAAAATCAAGGCTATCAAAACTTGATCCAATCTCTGTCCCTAACGTTCCATGAACTTTAAAACAATTCATCAAAGCAGCATTTATTATGTGCCCACTAGGTACTAGAGATACAAAGATAAAAATAAATTAGTTTCTGTCTTCCAATAATATATACACATATAAGCATACAAAAAACCAGTACAAAGTTATATATGAATTTTTTTTTATTTTGTTTGGGGGTTGGGGACACTAATAATTAAAGAGAACTGGGGAGATTTAGATGTCACTCAAGAACAGTCCTGGAGCTAACTTTGACAGAAGACAGGAGAGCCTTCATATATATCTGGTTTCAATTTACATGGTGTTTTTCAGAGACTTTACATGTAATTCATGTTTGACAATGTATAGAGATTGGGGGGAGGTAAATACACACACATATACGTACATAGATACATATTTAGACATCCACACATGTAGATTATATACACATATGTAAACGTGTGCACGGTTGTGTGTGTGAGTGTGTATGTGTGTTTTAAAGAGTATTGTGATTTCATTCATGTGGGAAACTACCAAGGAGACAACTCTATCACTGCTAAACAGATGCCCTGCAATTGACAGTCTTGCAAGTAAACAATGATAATATTATAAGGTAGTCCAACTCTGATTCATTACAATGACCAATCTCTGTCCTGGAGAATGAGTAACAAGAGGTGAGCACATTATGGTCATGAAACGTAGTGTACACTACCTGCTAAGGTCATAATGGAAGTTGGTTTTGCTTAAATATTTCTCTTAGTTTCCTATGGGGATTCCTGTTCAACCACAGAGCTGACTAGATGAATTCTGAAGTCCTTTCCAAATGAGATGCAGTGATCCAGTGATATAGATCAAAATATTCAAAGCAGCACTTTTCATAGTAGCAAAGAAACGGAAACCCAGCACATGCCCAATCTCTAGGGAAGATGCTAAAGAAATCTGAGTACATGGATGTAAAAGGAATGATGAATATGAAAAGACGTATAACTGAGACAAAGTTAAATAAGAACTACAAAATTACAAATGAAAAAAACCAGCAGAGCTCTGTGAAATTATAATGACCTTGCTTGACTTCATAGAAGAAACATGAGAAGGCATCTCCTTTCCTGCTTTGTAGAGGCATGGAGACTAAGGGTGTAAAATATTGCATATGATATCAGACTTAACTGATGAACTGATTTCTTTTTTTAACTGTTTTGTTTTGAATTTAGTTTTTGTTCTTCATTAGAATGGATGGCTATCTGAGAGGAGGAGAAGAGATACACTGGGAAATGTAGGTGATGCAAAAGCAAAATGTAACAGTAAAAATTTTAAATATTTTTTTTATTATAAGGGAAGGTGGAATAAGATGAGGGTGTGGTTAAGGGGAAACTGCTAGTGTTAAAAAAAGGCAACAATGAAACTTGCTTAAAATTAATTTTTTAAAGGCTACACAACCAAAGAACAAGATATGTCAAGTTCCACAATGTTGGAAAGGTTTCAAGTACGGACCTGGCAGTAGACACTAGATCTGTTATTCGAGAACAGTTCAGAGAGGTGCAACATCTAATTAAATATAAAATTTTCATTTTTTTCTGCCACGTAAGGCCATCTAGAAAATTAAATAAGTAAGATGTGTACTGGCAGAAGGTGTACACATACTGATAAAATTATTGATCCCAGAAGTACTAGTATGGTACTGCATATATGTGTGTAGACAGCAATTCCCCACTCCAGCAGGTGTTCTTATTTGTCTCGCCTTTCTGACTTGAGGTAGACCTTGCTCTGGGAATAGTTCTAGCCCAAAATAAGGAAGACATGCCTTCCACGGCAGTCCTGGGCTCCTTATCAGGTTCTAGTCTCCTTTCTGGTACCTCATGCCAAATACACAGAACCCTTCCCTGTATCCTAAACACGCTCAGCACCTCCCTTGACCCATCCATCTTCCAGTGTTATTCTAGATTCCCATAATCCAACCTCCCAAACATTTAAACTTGCTACCTATACCTACAGAGCTCTCTTGATTCTCCCCTTACCTTAGCTAACCTCTCTATAAACTAATCTACCTGCTTAATGGTACTTGTCAGGTCCTCCTAGTCCAACCAAACTGACTAGTTTCTGTGTTTCTTCATCTGTCCTATTGCCTCTTTCCATTCCCTTGTCTGTAAAATGAATACTACGTTGAGCCCATGATGTCAGCCTTCACAATTTGGATCCCCTTGACTCCATTTACCAATATCATTCCCTCTATGATCTTAGTCCTTTCCGCACATCTGCCAAAGTGATTTGCCTAAAACACAGGTCTGACCACATTGATCCCATGTTAAATAAACTTGAGTGTAAAGTTACCTCTGGGATCAAACAGAAACTAGTCTTTGGGGTATTTAAACACTTCATAATCTGGCAGCAAGCAACATTTCCAGGTTCATTGTACTTTATTCCCCTTCCCACTCAAACTGGCCAAACTGGTCTTCTCACACACAACGTTCCATCTTCTGTCTCCATGCCTTTGTATAGCATGCTCCTCACGTTCACATCTTAGAATCCCCACTTCCCTTCAAAATTCAGTTCAAATTAATCTTCTCCTGATCCTTGATCTCTTAATCACCCAAAAGTTTCTCCACAAACACCTAACTTTTTCAAAGGAACACAATTAAATTAATACAGACTTTCATATTATTAATGAAGGCAAAAGCCACAAGGAGAAGTTTCACCTAAGTATACAGATGGTTTGCAGGTTCTCCTGGAAGTAGTAAATAAAAGAGGCTTTTATTAAGCACCCAGAAAGACATCCCATTTTATCAGATGTTTGGCCAACGCTCACAAGAACTGCAAAAACACAGCCATGAAAATAACTGCAGCTTATCCACCAACATCTGTTACAAAGGATGAAGAAGGAGAGAAATTCTACCAAGAACTTGAGTAAAAACCTCTAAGCTAAAACTTAGTATCACCTACTTTGTACTCAATGACTTCAATGTAAAGGAGCATAGAGCTTCATGATGAGAAATATCTTGGAAATATGACTAAGAATAAGGAATACGACTAAGAATAAGGAATACTATAAAGAAATCTCATAATATAAATCATGTACTCATGATTTACTTGAATATCTCTTTGAGATGACAATCAGAAGTCCCTGGACCAGGCTAGCACCAAATAACATAAGATCACAAAGCAAGAAACTGATTCTATTTTAGTGACAAAAAATAACTGTTCCTGACAGAACCATTCCTAAATCAGCTATTTACACAGTTGGACAGCCAATTTATGGTAGAGTAGAAATCAAAATTAATGCAAAACCAGAAAAATAAAAAGACAGTATAGAACCGAAATAGTTTTAATCTGATATATTTGAACCAATTACTGATGCTAGAATATGGGAAATGGATAAAGGATATCAACAGTGACCATAACAAAAAAATGTATACAGAATTTTTAAATGTTTGAAATACAAACTGATTTGTAAAGTTTTACTGAAGATACAAGTTAAGACTATTGCAATACACCCTCATAATAAGAGAAAAGGAGAGGGGGAAAAAAGCTTAATGAAAGCTTAGTTAGAGACTCAACTCAATAAGTCATCCCAAGGATACTTAAGGATAATATGGGCTGAAGAACAAACGAAAGAATAGCAAAAATAAACAAAGATTCGTTATTCTTTACAGATATACTTCTAAATAAATGTTTTTATCCTGAATTTAGCAAATATCAAATAACATGAACATTTCTATAAACAAAGTAGAACAGAAAAGGAAGATTACCTATGAAATGACAAATCTATGATTACATGTAGATTTTTTCTTCCTACGTATATAATAAATTCAAACTTTCAAATCTATCCTGCTTTGACTATGCTTCAGGTTCTTCTTTATGTTGTTCTCTCTCCATTTTAAAATACTTCAATGGCTTTTTTTGGAGAGGTACGGAAAAGGAAGAGGGAAGCAATCCTAATGTTACCCCCTTTTCCCAACTTTCCGAAAAGACAAAAAAAAAAAAAAAGAAAACCAAACTCTTATAACAAATATGTACAGTCAAACAAAACAAATTCCCATCCATGGTCATGTCCAAAAATGTATGCCTCACTTGGCACATGATAGGCCTCATCTCTCTGATGGGAGGTTGGTAGCTTTGGTTCTCTGGAATCATCACTGATCACATTTTTGAGTCTTTCAAAGATGTCTTTCTTTATAATGTTATTATTATATAAATTGTTCTCCAGGTTCTATTTATTTTGCATCTATTCACACAAGTCTTCCTAGGTTTCTCTGAAGTTCCTTACTTCATTTTTTTAAAAAGTGAGTTTTCCCTTTATCTTGGTCTAAACCAAGCTTTCATACCACTTCCTAGCCATCTCCATACCATGGCCCTCCCACTTTCTAGGTCCTCATGTTTTGTTGCCCCTTTAGTTTATAAGCTCCTTGAGGATAGGTACTATCTTGCTTACTTATCATGGTGTCTAACACATGGAAAGCTCTTAAAGTCTTTATCTATCTAGCTCAACAGGCAATAATATTCTATTACAATCATATACCATAACTAGTTCTACAAATTCCCCAATTGATGGCCATCCTTTTACTTAATGTTCTTTGCTATAACAAGAAAGACCACTATGAACATTTTTACATATGTACATCTGGGTTCCTTTTCTGTCTCTTTCTCGTCCTTGGACTATGTACTTAGTGGTGGTAGAGTTGGGTCAAAAGGTATGCACAGCTGAGTGACTTTTTGAGCCTAGTTTCAAACCGCCTTTCAAAATAGTTGGACAATTCATAGCACCATCAAAAGTGTTCTTATGTGCTTGTTTTCCTACAGCTCCTCCAACATTTTCCTTTCCTGTCATTTTAAGCAAAGAGAAATTCTTTTCACCATCAATGAGAGAAAAGTTACCATATTTTGACTCTAACAACACAGTTCTAGATGTCTCTGCAGAAGCATTGATGAAGACAAAAAAACAGGAAAAGGAGATTCAAATAAGTATACATAGAGAAGGTCTGTGCAGGAGGTAATTTTATTGGCTTTAAGACATTAATTCCCAAAGTGTCAGTAGGAGGGGAAGATGCCAACAGAGGTAGGAGGGAAGAGCTCAAACCTTATTACAACCAAAGAACAACTGAGAGAACATTAAGAACTACTAATTAACCAATGGGGGCAGGAGAAAAGAACTCAGATCTTATTACAACCAAAGAACAAATGAAAGAACATTAAGAACTACTAATTAACTCATGTGTACTTTCCCTTCTATATAAAATTTTTATGAGAATAATCTACACACAGACTGACTGATGAAAATTCAGAAGGGAATAGGCAAGGCCTTGACAAGTGATGTTCCATAACAAATCACATCTTGATCATCACACAAACTGAGGGATGAGGAGAATATAAAATCCTAGTTTATTCACTGACCATAACAAGGCATTTGACTCAAGAGTAAAATGTCCCCCTTAAAGTCTCTTTGACACCTACAAACAAGGGTTCTTTTCAGTGTATGTCAACAATACATGATCCCTTAGAACATATACCAGTAAGATATAACCCTGTCCAAACACCATTATTGATATCAAGCAAAACAAAAGCATGTCTTTCCCACTGTCATGGAGCGCATTCAATACAGCATCTGGGATGAGGAAGGATTGGATTCTCCATGGAGAGTCCTGCAGGTGTTCCTTATTTGCAAATAACATCATGACTATATTAATCTCCAGAACTGTGAAGAGCTTCCAAAATGATACACACAAGCACTAAAGAGTCTGGCCAACTAGATGTCCAGGAAAAACCAAGTGGATGAATAATACTGATTGTCTAGGTTATGAGGTTATGAGGTTATCCATACAGTCAGATGGATAAGCTTTAGAATGTACCTATCAGTATACTTAACTTGGAAAGACATACAAATAGACAAGGAGACTTTAAGTGGGGAAGGTGCAGCAGTGAATTCCTTTTGGGAAGTTAATTATTTTATGACCATAGGTTTCTCTCTATAACAAATGTCCATCGATTTAATACCAATATTCTACTCGTGGTGGTACAAAAAGTGTAAAATAAGTCATAAGAGAAATTCATGACCAGCAAAAAAAAGAGACAGTTGAGTAGCAAGATTGAGAGAAAATCGACAGATAGCCTATGCAGTCTACTGGCATCCATGACAAGTTTGAAGAACTCTAGGAAGCCTCTAGTATTTTTGGTAACCCCCTCCCCCACCTCAATAATCTTATAGGAGGGAATATGGATGACAACTACCACACAGGAATACCCACAATAGATCACAAGTTCTAGAGATGTTCCTCTAGTACCTACCAACCTTCTACCAATTGGAATGATACCTGGGATATATTTCTGTCAACCATGTTCTTCTTCATTCTTGTAGGGAGGAAACATGGTCTAGCTGAAATACTTAACATTAAATGGTTTATTAGGAGACCTTTGTTCAAATCTTGGTCTGCTCTTTCCTACATGACCTTGGATCAAGTTACTTTTCTTCCCTGGGCTTTGGTTTCCTCATCTATAAAATAAAAAGGCTGGACTAGATGACCTCAAAGACTCTAATATTCTAGAATTGGTGATATTTCTGCTACTACTAATCATCAAATTTCTACCCCAAAGTAGAAAAATAAATCACGAAAATAGATTTAGTTTCAATTGTTTCTTGGCCAAAAGGTTGCTGATGAGGCTGATACTGAGGTCTATCCCTTTGAAGAAATGCTTCCATCAAATAATCTTTAAAGAAAGAAAACATCTGACAGATCTGACGAGCCAAGTAAGTCTTTAAAGGGAAAAAAAGGGGGGAGAGGAGGGAATTCTTTTCTGTCTTTTGAAAATGTGCCCTTTAAACACTGAGAAGACTTGCCAGAAATTAAAACTGTCTGAAACCTAAAGCAATCTCATCTTCACTCATAATAAATTTTTCATTATAGATTTAAAAGGACCTTTGGCAGCACAAATGAATAAATACATCCAAGTGGGTTAGACGCCTAAGGAAGAAAACATCTTCGCATAACCCAGAAATTGCCAAGATCTCAGCCTTTAGGAAGCTCTACTTTCTTACTTTTCAATCAAAACATCCCTTTCCTTACTTTTTTTGAAGGAAGCCACTGGAGCCAGAAGGAATATTGAGAACAGCCCCAACTAATTCATTCAAACATTTATTAAGTGCCTATCATTTGCAAAGAACTGTACTAGGGATTAGGAAAGATACCAAGATAAACAGAGAGCCCCAACCCTCTCTGAAAAATAATAACATAAATTAGAATACAATGAGTAAAGAAAAGAAGTAGCTAGGTGGCACTGTATATTGAGTGTGCTTAGGAATCAGAAGGCCTGAGGTCAAATTCTGCTGCAGGAAATTATCAGTTGTGTGTTGGGCAAGTCACTTAATTTTCCTCATATGTAAAATGGGAAGGTTAAAACTCAATGACTTCTAACATCACTGATCTATGTTCACATATCATATGATGTATGTTCATAGATCTAAATCTATGATCCTATGGAAAGGAAAAGAAAATGTTCTGTTTGCTGTTTGGTTGTTTCAGTTGTAATATGATTCTTCATGACCCTCTTTGGAATTCTTTTGGCAAAAATAGTGGAGTGGTTGGCCATTTCCTTCTCCAGCTCATTTTACAGATGAGGAAACTGAGGCAAACAGGGTTAAGTGACTTGTCCAGAGACACACAGATACTAAGTATGTGAGGCCTGATCTGAACTCAGGAAGATAAGTCTTCTTGACTCCAGGCCTGACATTCTATCCACTGTGCCACCTAACTGCCCAAAATGCTCTGAGATATCAGATAATGGAAAAATTACTTCTAAATTGTAGAGAATAAGGAAAGGCTTCCACAGATGTTAACTGACAGAGATGGGTGAGTTGTGATAGAGAAAGTGGCAGTGTAGAGGCAGAAAACCATGAGTGATGTTCTTCCAGAACACAATATGTAGTTTGGCTGAAGTAGCAAATACCAATGGGCAAGAGGGTATAGTAAGCCAAGACAGTAGCCTGGGATCAGATTGCAAAGCATCTTGAAGATTACGCTAAAGAGACTTATCTTTATTCAGTAGGCATCATAGTGGTCTGGGGAGGAAAGGGAGGGCAGAGGATTAAACCTGTATTCTGGTCAGACTAATCTGAAAGCAGAGTGTGGGATGAAATAAAAAGGGAAGAGCTTGGAGGGAGATATCTGCTAGGAAGTCACTTTGGCAGACCAGGTGCTAGCTAATGAGCTGCCCAAATTGGCAGCAGTAAAAGTGTAAAAGTCTCCAACTTAAGGTACAACAAAAAGGAAAAATTAACATGATTTGATATTTGATGCGTGAGAAGGAAAAGGACAAGTTAATGACAACTCCAAAGGGATGGACCTGAGTATCTGGGAGAAAGACAACATAAATACCCTTAAAAAATATAATAAATAACTACTAATAATAACGTGTATTCATAGAGTACTTAAAGATCTACAAAGGGCTTTATGTACGTTACATTACAAATGATCAATGGATCACAGATTTGTTCAGTCATGTCCAACTTTTCATGATCTCATATGGGTTCTTCTTAGTAAAGATACTAGAGTGGTTTGTCATTTCCTTCTCCAGTGAATTAAGGCAAACAGAGGTTAAGTGACTTGCCCAAGGTCACACAGCTAGTGAGTATCAGAGACCAGATTTGAAATCAGGTCTTCCTGACTCTAGGCTCCATGGAGCCACCCAGCTGTCTCCAGTCACATATTTGATGAATTTAGGTTATCAAGCCCAACTGTGCCTCAAAGGCACAGTTGTCCAAGGTCACACAGATAATAAGTGGCAGAGATGAGATTTGAACTCACATCCAAAGGAAGCATTCTTTCCATCTTATCACATTGCTTCCCATATTTCACTGGATCCTCAAAATAGCTCTGAGAAGGTGCACTATTTTTGTCTCCATTTTACAAATAAGGAAACTGAGGCTCAGAGAGAAGGTACTTTACTGGGCAGGCAGCTACTAAATTTCTGAGGTGGGATTTAAATGCATCTAATCCAGCCTCCAAATCCAAAGCTATTCACTATACAATGCTGCCAGAGGCTCTCGGGGCAAGCAATGAGCTGAGTTTTAGACATGTTGAGCTGGTTCAATCAAGGAGCTAAAAATGCTAGTCTGGCACTCAGTTCCAAAGTCAGTGCTGGAGATGTGCTAGTACATCTGTGGGCAAGCTGTAAGCCTCAAACACCTAAAAAATCTGGTTATTCTCAGGAATGTGACCTAACAAGGTACAAAAGGGTCATGATATTTCCATTAAGTAATCTAATCATCATTCACTGAGTCTTCTAAGAAATGGAGGGGAAAAAGGAAATCAAAGACCACTTCATTCAACCCCTTCACTTTACAGATGAGGAAACTGAGGTCCAAGGAGGTTCAGCATCTTGTCCAACATCACATAGGCAGTAAACACAGAGGTGGTATTCGAATTTAAGACTCCAGAATTAACATTTTTTTCTATGTACCCCACTGCTGGTGAAAGCTAATCAAGAGTGTTCAGAGAATAAATATGTCAGGCAGCCTAACTACTATGCCATGCAAGAAGAATTATATTTTTCTACTGAGGAATACTCTCTCTCTCTCTCTCTCTCTCTCTTTCTCTCTCTCTCTCTCTTCCTCTCTGACTCCTCTCCCCAACCCCACAAATTTAAATAACTTTAATCAAGTTTTGAGACAGAAATGACAAAGAATCAAGGGGTAACTTTTTTAAAATAAAAAAAGAACAAAAAAAAATTTTCCCTGTCAAAAATACACTCTGGGTCAATATCATGGTCAGATAAGGGAGAAAAGAGAAGAATCAGAAGGAGACGGAAAGAAGCCAAAATAACAAGTTTACTACCCAGCTGCTACTTCCTACAAGTTCTCCCTTCTGGATCTATCTCCCTATGCTTCAACTCCAATTCCTCAACCACCTTTTATTAGAAACTAGTCTTAATTCCGGGTCTAGCACTGTACCAGAGTAATCAATACAAGTATCTCTTACTAAAGATGATATGCCTAGTGTTGGACTTAAAAGCCCTGATTTCTACCCCACTTAGTTTCTATGATCAAGAATCTGACTACTTAGAACTTATAAGACCCATCATCACCAAAAGAATGGTCAACACTCGATTCTTGTACCCATCTAGTTGATCTGTTACAGGGAGCTGTTCACCCTTGATAATTCCAACTGCCCCAAATCCACTGGATTATAAATTTTTAAAATTAATTTATTTGTTTTTAGTTTTCAACAATCACTTCCATAAATTTTAAATTTTCTTCCTTCCCAAGATGGCATGCAATCTTATATGGGTTTTACATACATTGGATTATAAACTTCTTGAGAGCAAGGAAAATTGCTTTACTTGTATATTTTTTATTAGCACATCCTTCCCTGTTCCCTCCACCTCCCCCCATCTCACTACTAACACCCAGACCATGAACACAAAAGGAGCTCACTGAATGTAACTTAAATTGAAATGCTTACATTAGATTGTGAGCTCCTTGAGGCAGAGATTGCCTTCTGACTTTACTCATATCGCCCTGGCTTAGCACAGTGCCTGGCACATAGTAGGAGCTTAATATTTACTTACTGACCTATTGACTGAAATGAAAACAGAAGACTTGCCCTATCTGTTTTACCAGGACCTCAGTTTCATCATCTGTAAACTGAAGAGGTTGGCCAAGAAGACCCCTAAAAGTCACTTCTAGCTCTAGATCTTTGGTTCTATGGAAAATGACCTAAAATCTCCTTCCTCCACATAGAGAACCTTGGGATTTTTGAAATGGAAGCACCAAGGCAAGAAAACCCCAGGGCATGTAAGACATAGAACCCTCATCTTGCTGAGCAGGCTCTTCTCTACAAATGTGGTTTCTAAAGCTCTTTACAACATGGCCCTTCTAACCTTTCTAGGATTGCCCTTTACTCCCTCCCACGTCCATTCACCTACTTGTTCCTTTCCCAGAACCCTCCATCTCCTCCACTTCCCATCTCTATGGGCTCTCCCTTCTTACCTCCACCTCTTAGTCTCTTTGTCTTTTGTTCAGGACTCACCTTCTGCAGAAGGCTCTCCTGGTCCCCCCAGATGCCAGTGCTGTTTCTTCTCAAGTTACCTGCTATCTATTATACCTCTCTGTTGGTCTAGTAACTCACATGTAGTCTCTCCCACTAGAATGTGAATTCCTTGAGAGCAGAGATCAGTTTTGTCTTTATTTTTTATCTCTAATTCTTATGCCTTGCACAAATGAGGTGCTTAATAAATACTTGTTGGCTGACTGACTGCTGGTCTAAGTAGGGAGAAAGTGCAATTTGTAAAACTAACTGCAGTCAGGGATTCCTTATCCACCCACCCCCAACCCATTCAACTCCTTTCTCAGCATCAAGAGAAGAATCCAGGCATGAGGAGTAAAGAAAGGTGCAAAAAGAAGGAACAAGAAGGATGAGATCATTCTCTTCTCTGCCACATCTAGCCTAACTGGGATTGCAGGATGAAGTACAGGAAATAAGGATTTATCTCTTTATATTTGGTTGTACATTCTTATCAGTCCTTCTGTCTTCTTAAAGAAACATCCCCTTTATAAGCACACAGTGGCTAAAAAATAAAGATTTCTTACCAGTCACGGTTCTGTCCAGTCTGACTAATAGGTTGTCTATCCTCCCTTGACTGAGTGAAACCCAAAACAATCAAAACTGCCAGTCACTGGGACATCTGTTCTTAGCGCTGAGTCCACTCCCGAAGACCATCTCAGGAAACTCCAAAGCTGAAAAATGAAACAAGTCTTCACTGAACTCATTTTCTGCTACTGAGCGTAAAGTTAAAAAGAAAGACATTTGTAAAAGGACTAATTAAAGAAGATTTCAGGCAGAACAACAATGAAAAAAAGAGAGAGAGAGAGAAAATCAACTAGAAACAGGGTTCTGGTTGCCATGTCAACTGATTATAGGAACAAACTCCAAAGGGACCAAAGGGGAGATGTGCCCCCTCCCCCATTCACTGAAAGCATTTCTGCCATGTCTGGAAAGCCAGAATGAGTATCGTTTCCTTGCCATCTACTACACAAGATCACACTCTTTTTCCTTTTCCAAAACTCTGGACCCTCTCTCGGGATGTCCTCTGACAATATAAAGCCTACTCATGTTCTAAGACACAGCACCATACTGCCTTCTCAACAAACTATCCCTTTTCTCAATACTCATTAAGCTTAAATCTCTATCTCACATTATCATCATCTTTATCAAGAAAGCTAATATTTATATAGCACTTCCAGGTTTGTAAAGTATTTGACAAATTTCATCCTCCCTGGAGGACAGGTGCTACCATGATTCTCATTTTACAAATGGAGACACTGAGGCAGACAGTTCCGTGACTTGCCCAGAACTAGTAAGTGTTAAACTCAGGGGTTTTCTTGACTCCAACTCTAGCGCTCTACTCACTGTGCCAAACTAGTGGCCTCTACTATGTCACTGCATACTGTCACATGCTGTGTGACAGGGGGTTATTTCTACAGAGGTTATTTAAAATATAAGGTAACTTACTGCCTCGTATTTTGTACATAGTATAGTCGCACAATGGCCTCTTTCTTATCGACCTCTTCAACTCCCATGATCTCTAACTGTGCTCTACTTCAGCCACCCACAGAGGTGGTTGAAATCTTTGACCTCACTATCACGCCACGATCCTAAACTCTGGGACTTCCCCTCCTCCATGATCACCATAGTCTACTCTTCCCCCGCACTCAGGCCTCAGTGCTATACCTGGTGTACTCCACCCTCATGAGGACACTCCTTCTCTTAGTCCTTCAACTTTCTTCTGATTTCACTTCCTTGCCCCTTCGGTGGAGACCAGAAAGTCATTCCTACAATTCAGTGCCCTACACCAAATCTCATGTTCTCTCATTCTCTTAACAGTTCCCATTCCTGCTAATCTCCACCTCAGAATCAATCCCATCATCTGCTTTTTCCATTCCTCCTCCAGAGCTGCTGCGCCCTGCTAGAACTGGTCATTTGGTCTACTACAAAAATTCATGCTCTAATGGACTCTTACTGCTATACCACATGGCACATACTAGCAACTTAAGAAATGCTTCATTCCTCCCTTTCAATTCATTTCTTATTGACTCAATCCTATACTACCCCCAGAGGCTACTCCAAATCTCCTCAGTCAGGTCAACAACTCTATTTCTCCTCCTTTTCTTTTAGCTGATGAAAAAAATCTGAGTTTTCTTATCTCCCTTCCTCTACACCTAAATATCTCTTTTTCTTCATTCATTCTCACCTCTTCTTTCCCTTCTGGGGCTAGGAGACATACCTGCAATACCTAGGGACCATGATGAAGAATCCCTGGCAGGTGTAGAGATACATCAAAACTAATAGAACATGCTTGTTGTTGATGAAAGACTGTGAGTCCCCTAACTATGGCTACAAACAGAAAATAGCACATAAGGGGTCAGAGCTGCTTGAGGTTCCCCACTTAGTGGAGGGCAGACTTCCACCCCTTACTTTGTACCGAAAGTGCTCTGGATTTTCAGTGACCTCTTCATTGCCAAATCCAGTGACCTTTTCTCAGGTCCCATCCTCCTTATCCTTCCAATGGCCTTTGACTTTTGATACTCTCACCCACAACGAGATCTGTTAACACTGGTGTCTCCTGACTCTCCTTCCTACTGACTGCTTCTTCATTGGTTTAGCTTTCTCTCCCTACTCCAAAGGGTTGGTGTAATTTAAGACTGTCTCCTTGGCACATTTGTCTTCTTTCTCTGTCCTGTTTCCTTTGGCAGTCCTAACCACCTCCACCGCTTCACGGAGACTTGGATGCAAGTGGCTTCCCAGGCTGCTCCTACATCCTCCCAAATGTCTCCCAAGCTATCAACAGACTCCCTTGCGCACCTCCACTGGTTCATTTCCCTTCACAAACAAGCCTATGTGTAACCTACTCATAGCTTTCTTTAATTCCTCTCCTTCCTCTGAAAGTAATCATTTCCCTCAAATTTCTCACTAAAATTGCCTCCTCTGTCCTTTTCCTTTATCATTTCACCTTCTAGCCTAATCATTTGTGTAAACCACCACCACCACCCTCTCTGGAAACTTTATTCTTTTTAAAGGCAGAAATTCTATAGTGTTTCCATCTCTGAATACCCAGCACTGGTCTGTGCACACAGTAAGAGCCTAATAAATCTGAGTCTACTTTAATTTCATCTGTTAGGTATGTGTGCAAACACTGCAAAGGAGATCATGTGTAGTTCTTCATGACTTCATATATCTATCAAAAATACAGATCAATAGAATGTGCTAACTGACTGGTTTTCCCCACAAATTATCCCTGAAAATAAGATGAGTTCCTAGTATTTGCTTTACAGAGCAGTTGCCTATTAAGTTTTAAAAAATAAATGGTACTATTGCTTGTCAAATTTTCCCTGGATTTGGTGATAGGAAGATGGCAGGCGGAGAATCCTACTTCATGCACATATTTGTTGTGCGACCAACCATGAGAAAGTTATTTTAACTCTATGAACTTCAGTTTCCTCATCAATAAAATTGAGGTAATAGCACTTATTTTACAGGGAGGTTGTGAGGTCCATGCAATATACAGTATACACAGGACTTTGTAAACTTTAAAACCTAAATTTTAACTATTGTAATACATACATATATATATATATATAAAACCACTTCTACCATCAGCAATTCTCATTAATGCATAATTTTAGTCTAAATCTTATCTCAGTCTAATCTTCAGTCTATTTATCCTTAATAAAAGAATTTGTTCTGTAAAACCTGGACTCAGTCAAAAGGCCGAATCCAAGGACTTAGAACGTCTTAGGTGGCCTCTGGGACACAGGTTCTCCAGCCCCAGAACAGTAAGAGACTAAGTATATTTGCCCACGGGTCGCACAGACAGTATGTAAAAGACACAGGACTTGTATTGAAATCTCCTGGATGCCAAAGCCAGCTAACAACTATAGTCAGGATGCCTCATTCTCCCAGTTTTTTATGTGTGTATGTGTATGTGTATTAATATGTATATGCATGTGTGTATGTATGTAAGCATGTCTGTATATACGTATATAATATATTTACAGTTATTCTCCTTCTCCTAGTCAACTCACATCACTAGACCAAATAAACTGAGGCCACTTCCCTCACAGACACAAAATTTATGAGAAAAATACACTCCAAACATAGGAGAATAAAACTGATTAAAATTTGAGACTTGCCATCTAAATTTTTAGGATCCAAGGTACATACTTTTTTGACAGAAATGGGAAATTAACTGTACCTATCAAATCATCAGACTAGGGTCATTTTCTCAGCTCATCAGACTCCTGTGATTTTAGAGCAATGTGAGCCTTCTGAGACACTCTCCTCCTTACGCCTCAGTTTTCTATAACAGCAGATGAAGTGCAGATCTGTCCTAATTTATCTAATTTCAAGATGCCCGATTTTCACACCAGGAGAGCCAACCTTTTCACCTCAGTACCAAATATGAATGCCCCGGCAACACTTAAAGAATGTCTTTGAAGTACTTAAATTCCTAGGATCTGTTCTAATAGCGCTGTTTGCCACCTGCATCTGGCTCATTAGCGCTGACATCGCTATTTATTAAGTATCCAATATCAGCCAACACTGAATTACTCAATTACATGGCGCCAAAATAAATCTTTTGCTCATTTATTCTACTCAGATATTAAAATAGATTTCGGTGGCACGGATGTGAGCATCACCCTCCACAGATGCAGACCATAACCTTTCCCTCTCTGACTATCTTATACTCCTTTCTTTTTATAATTTTGCCACAGGAGATCCACCCAAAGTGCTGATGGCCCCTCCTGAGCTGAGAAGTTTGTTGTTGTTCAAATCATTTCAGTCATGTCTGACCCTTTCTGACCTCACTTGGGCTTTGCTTGGCAAACATACCAGAGTGGTTTGCCATTTCCTTCACCAGTTGGAGCCAGGGGAACCATTTTGTCAGGTAATGGGAGGTTAAGTGACTTGCATTGGGTCACACAGTGAGGAAGTATCTGAGGCTGGATTTGAACTCAAGTCTTGCTGATAGAGTCCAGTGCTTTATTCACTGAGCTACTACTCTCTGTCTCTGATAGAAGTTAAAGTTTAAAAATTGTTTGATTCTTAATACTTCCTTTTCCACCATTTTGCCACCATCAGCGCAGAAGCAAGTCTGAGTGTCACTTTCTGCAAGTCTGAGTGTCACTTTCTATTTGTATTACAGATCACAAAGGTCGAAGAATTAATTACCAAGTAGCCAGTGTATTGGTGATGAGTCTGTATAGTCAGTAAAGTTGATCCTTGGGAAGCAGACACAGTCTGGGGCTGGGACCATATGGGTCCATGAGAACCTGTCAAAGTTTGCCTTTACTGGCAAAGTCTATGAGAACCCAAGGTCAACTGCATACCATGATGAGACATGGGAATTTAACTGTGGAGTTGCATCTTGAAATTGTTCAACCAACTCAGCAGAGTCCAAAAGGACAGGAAAACTCATCAAGCAAGTGAGGCATGTGCTTTCAGTAAGATCATATTACTGGTACACAAATTGTCTTTTAAATCTACAGTTTGTGACTATAGTATTTGCTACTGTTTCTACCTTCTATCAATTACATTTATATATTCTTTGCAGTTGTGTTAGCATGTGCATGCACGCACACACACACACACACACGTGCACACACACACACGTGCACACACACACACGATAGCCTGACATGCCTGTTGGTCCAATCTATCCAAACAAAAGGTTATCATCCATATGGGATAGATAAAGAAAATTTTTAACTGAAGGGATATTCATGTAAGACCAGTAGCTCCATAGGAATGTAACTTACAGAGAAAACAGCTGGGTTTCTAGAGGCCTGGAGAGAATAATGCAGGGGGTGGATGGCAGACGGAAAAGAATAATAACCCACAAGGCCACCTGCCTCATTCCTCAAAGATCATAAAGGAAATAGCTCAAACCTTTAGAAAATGTGACCTAAGTTGGACACTCACACACACCCTTATCATCACCTCCCAAATCCGTCAGACTCCTCACTCCTCTCTTTGGGGAAATACAAGCCTAAAACTCTCCAGACACATACTTCCAATTTCTTTGGGTTTGCCAGCTGCTTTTGTCTTTGTCATGATGTACTGAGAACTGGTCTCAGAGGTAGAAAGTTTGAGTTCTCATCCCACCTCTGATGTATCCTGGCTGTGTGATGCTGCGTAAGTCCCTTAACCTCTAAATTAACTCTCTGGAATGCCAAAGTAAAGAGAAAGTATTGACTTTGCATTGGTAAAGGGGATAGGAGTTCCCTTTTATTAGTGAACTCATAAATATAGTCCCTATTCTGGGGGAACAGCAAAACGAACCTCATTCCAACATAGCTACCACCTTAGTTCAGGTCCCCATCACCTCTCACCTTGACTATTACAACAGTCTTATTGGTCACCAAGTCTCTCACCATTCTGGTCCATCCTACACACTGCTAGGAGAGGAATTTTCCTACTAGATCTGATTATGCCACCCTCTTACTTAATCAATACCAGCGGCTTCCCATTGCCTCAAGGATCAAATATAAACTCCTCTGTTTAGTTTTTAAAGCCCTACATATCCTGGCTCTGACCTGTCTTTCTAGCATTGTTGGGACACTGCACGCCTTCCCACACTCTGGGATCCAGCTAAACTGGCCTACTGTGTTCCTCACACATGACACTCTAACACCCATGTGCCTCATCCCACATCCTAACCTCTGCCTCAATGGATCCCTCACTTTCCTTAAGACACAGCACAGTACCATTATTTCCATGAAACTTTCCTGATTCCCCCCACCTAAATTCCCTGCAAACTATTACCCTCCCTCCCAAACTACCTTTAACTCCTCTGAGTGTGTTGATATATATACACACATATGTGTATTTATAAAACTTCATTTAAATTGCATTTATTTCTATACGTACTTCTGTTTTATTCTGAACTTAAGAAATAAAACAAGCATTTCCATAGTATAGTAGAACAGAAAAAGATGATTGCACATGAAACTGCAAATCTATCATACGCAACTTCTATTTCTTTTCAACATGTAATAAAGTTATTATATAACTAACATTTTTTCCTTTTTTTCTTCCCTCCCCCTCCACCCTAGAGATGGCTATCATTACACACACACACACACACACACACACACACACGTAAAACCATTCTATACATACTTCTATTTATCAGTTCTTTCTCTGGATACAGAGAGTATCTTCTTTCACATTGTCCTTTGTAGTTAATTTGGGAATTTATAATAGTCAAAATGACTTAGTCACTCAGAGTTGTTCTTCAAACAATACTGTGGTTGCTATATACAATTATTCTCCAGTTTTGCTCATTTCGCTGTTATTTTGTGCACGTCTTCCCATGTTTTCCTAAGATCATCCAGCTCATCATCTCTTATAGCACAGTAGTATTCTACCATAATCATACACCACAACTTATTCTATACATACTTCTTGTCCCCATCTCTCCAAGCTCCTTAGGGTAGAGATTGTGTCACTTTTCATACCTCACACTCCCAAAGACTAGCAGAGGGCCTGGCACATAGTAGACATTTACTAAATGCTTACTGATTAATTAATTGAAGGAAAAGAATAAGAAATAGGGAAATGTTTAAGGGAGGTGCTAAAGCCACCGAGCAGGCAGAGGGCAGAAGGAAGGAATGGGGTGAGGGAAGAGTATGGAAAGCGATAGAGGTGCCCTGTTTTACAACTTTTGTCTTGAGTTTTATTGTCTAAAAGCAAACAGAGTACCCAGTGATTTTTAGTCTCTCCCAATTCCAGTACACCTTCCACTTGGCTGTCAAACTGATCTTCTGAAAGGGCAGGCCTAGCATGTGATGTCATTCCTCCTACATGTCACCCCACTCTACCCCTGGTTCAGTTACTTCCATTTACTGATTCCTATTACCTCCAGGATCAAATAAAGATTTTTATTTCACTATTAAAGCCCTTAAAGTAACAGTCTCTTCCTACCTTTCCAGTCTCCCTACACCTTACTTATGTCCACACACTGAGATCCAGTGGCTGTTCCACAGGACTTGCCATTCCCAGATTCCATGCATTCCACTGGCTGTCCATGCCTGGAATTCTCTCCCTCTCTACCTACTGTCTCCCCTGGCTTCCTTCAAGTCTTAGCTGAAATCCCACCTTATACAGGGGGCTGTTCCTGATCCTTCTTAATTAATTCTAGTGCCTTCTCTTTGTTGTGTCTCCAATGTATCCTGTTTATAGCTTCTTGGTACACAGTGGTTTGCATACATATGATCTCCTTGAGAACAAGAGTGATTTTTGACCCTATTTTGTATCCCTGATGATTAGCACGGTGCCTATCACATGGTAAGTGCTTGATAAATGCTTGCTGACAGACTGATTTCAAACACTGATGATGAGATACTTAAGAATCCCATATTGCTGAATTTCCATTGACTAGGGTTTGTCTAATAGTTTTGATTTATTTTTTAAATGAAATGACTGGAATTCCCTTTAGGGGCTATATTTTCTGTGGTCAAGGACAACTATCGGTATTTCTTTTCTGATCCACTTTCTAATTATAAATGAATAGAGCATTTATTAAGTGCTTACTACATGCAAAGCATTCTGCAAAGCAATGGGGAACCAAACAATAAAATAAGACAACAAGGAGCTCGTATTCTAATGCGGGAAAGATAACATATGGTGGGTTTCAGTTGCAAGTCAGCTGGAAAGGTCTCATGGTCCTTAAGGCAAAGCAGCAAAGCAGATGTTAATGTCTCTTTTTTTTAAGGTCATTTCCACAGACAAAAATGATATCAGTTTCTGGCGTTGCACCATTTGACAATGCCAAGGACTCTGGTAACAAGAACTTTCTCCTCCGAGTCATCAGATGCTAAGGCTGTAGCACCATTTGAGTAGAAGCTCCATGAGGGCAGGGATTGTATTTTTGCTTCTTTCTGCAACACTTAGCACATAGTAGGAACTTCATAAATTTTTATTGATTGATTGAAGGAACAGTTACCAGGCTACATGTCCAGTGGAGTTGTTGTCCAGGATGACGGCTGAAGGAGAGGGGCTAGAGGCATTCAAAAGAATTTGGAGTTCAGGGTCTCGGGTGTTCTTTATCAAAGTCTGAGGGGAGATGGTTCTGGTCAAGAGTGGTAGTGCCTGGCACATACTGCCTTCTGTCTTCTAGGGGAGTCCTCCTACTTCACTAGACTGGCATACTTGCCCTCTGAGTGGCAGATGGCAGGGAAGACTGGTCTCTGCAAGATTAGCTTCACTGAGTGATGGCCATGAGGGCTAGATTGGAAGTAGGACCAGATATCTGTCTGTCACTCCCAAACCTCCTGTGGTCATGCCAATTGGTGGAAACTGGTCAGCAGCTGTTGATGATGAGAAAGATGGACCCCTTATCCACAATGAATTTTCCTCTCAAATATGGCTGAAAGACCAGGCTGGAGATAGGTCAGGTGGGTTGGGGGACCCTACTGTTATTTAGGCTGTTGGGCTCATAGGTTCTAGGCTGTCTCCATCAGGTTCTGAGGGAACAGACTAGCTAAGATGGCGGTGGTGGTTTGATGTAACTGGTACATGTTGCCTCTTATCTCTTCTGCTCAGAGTGCATTGATATTTCTGGGTACTTGTTGACTGAAATGACTGATTTCAAACACCGACAACCAGAATACAAAAGAATCTGTGTTTCTTGGATGCCCTGTAACCAGAATATAGCTAATAGGTCTGACTTATTTTTTCAGCGAGGCCAGCTTTCCTTCCCTGTGAGTAGCAGTTGGTTGGCAGTCATTGGGGATGGCTGGCCCTTTCCCCACAGAATTTGTTTCCACAGATGACAAGTGTGAGGACTGGGCTAGAAGCAGTTCCTATGATCTAAGCATGGAAGGATGCTGCCACTCTCAGGGCTCCTGTGCTTACTATGAATTATGGATTCTGATGCATGTCAGAGAAGGAAGAAAGATGATACATAAAAGCACATTTCTTTATTGGCTCATACACCTATAGAGACACTGAGATAAGGCATCCTCTTTTGGTCACTATACTCAAAGCATTCGAGGGCTATTTCAATCAGTCATGAATTAATAAGCATTTACTAACTGCCCACTATATGTCAGCCACTTATGACTCACTGGTTGAAAAGGATCCAAGGGCTATTTCTAAGAAGTGATGAGGTACTCCTGGAGGGGCCTTTGCTCCTTAATACTTCTGCACCGAACAAATCCCCTCTTGATAGACTTCTCCTTACATAAACATAAAAACCATCTAACCCACACCCACTTCCCAGCCATAACATGGGTATGGAATAGTTTTATCTCTTCATATACTTCTCATTCTCAACACATCCAAGTCTTCTTGCTCAGAATACCTACCCCTCTCCTAACCCTTCACAGTAGGAGTTTTTAACCTTTCTTGTACAGCAGACCCTTTGGACACTATGTATCCTTCCTCTGAAAAAAGCACTCTTAAATACATAAAACATGATAACAAAAAAAGGCAATTATATTGAAATATAGGTAGCCAAATATACAACTTCATGGACCTCAGGTTAAGAATTTGTGCTTTAGAGCATATATGTCATGGATGAGGAAGGGTATTAAAATGATGGAATGATGGTCAAAAACTTTCCCTTCATTCATGTTCTTGGCCTAATGAATTACAATATATTATACTAAATAATATATGAACAATGGCCCAGAAAAATAAAATTGTGTAGAAGACAAACCAGAAATACAAAATGTCCAGAGTAAGAAGTATGCTCCATCTCAGGATCCTTCCATAAATCCTATGATCCTAAGGTCATTCAAGGATTGTGACAGAAACTAAAAAAAATTTAGATACCATGGATTAAAGGGCTTTACAATTTAAGTTACTGTTATATGATTAGCCATCTTAAGTAATCGTTTCAAGTAGTAACATATATAAAGCCAAAGAATTTTAAAAGTTGAAAGGAATCTTACATTTATCTGCCTAGTTGAGGAGACAGCACATATATACTATGCTAGAATTAAGAAATTTATATTCTAGAAAGGCAATGTTGCCTGGCATGGTAGAAAAAATGCTCAACTTGGAGTCAAGAGGATCTCAGTTCAAATCCTGCCTCGGACAATTACTAGCAGGAACTTATATAACCTGCCAAACCCACATTTCCTTATTTGTGAAATGGAAAGAGCACCTCACTCACTGGGTTGTTGTAAGACTCAAAATGAGATAATTAATGTATGCAAAGCACTCTGAAAACTTTAAAGTCCTCCATAAATGTCAGTCATCTGGACATATGCTACCTCTAGCTAAAATAAAGGAATGAATCCGTATAGTGTAGACTCTTCTCATTAGCATCTAAATGGGTTAGATGCCAGAATCCAAGAAACCCTACCCTTGGAAACCAACAGAGCTCCGAACTAGAAGTCTCAAGTTCCTTCCCCCCAGAGAACAAAGCCTCCACAGGGCCTCCTCTCCTTAATCATCTATCCCTTCAGCAATCCCTTCTCTATCCCTCACCCAGGGCTCGCTACTCCTCTCACCCTAATTCTCCACACCTCAGCTCTAAAGGGCCAAGCAGGCTCTCCCCTAATTTCAAAGATGGCAATCAGCTAATCCAATAAACTCATTATAATAAAGAAGACTGCAGAAAGAGGAATAGTTTATTAATGATGTTTAATACAACATTTTAAAATTGAACCGTTCCCTGAGTACCTAAAGTATACATAACATACTATAAAACAAGGGCTTTCTGAAAACCGGCAATAACTGTGGTGTGGTCTATTGTATTAATTTGTGTACATCAAACAAAATAATAAAACAAAAATGTGTAACTAGAAAAAATAAACTGGTATAAAGTCATCTGATATTTAGATATAGGTAAATGACAAAATAATTATACCTGAAAATACCAGAGACCTGGCCCTGGAGACAAAGAAGACCTAGTTTAGGTCTTTCTTTGAACACATCCTATACTGGCTATGTAATCCTGGGCAAGTGACTTACCCTCTCATGGATCCCAGAAACTCCCTGAGCCCAATAAATTACCAAGAAGGCGCTTGTCTGCATTAGTAGAGAAATAGAACAATTTGTTAAAATGCTACATTGTATGTATATATATATTTGTATACATTCACACATATATGTAATATTATTTTTAAAAATCAAAATGTAGATATTTTAATGTCAGGATTTATTTAGACTACAGTGGTTCCTAACCTAGGTCCAAAGACTTTAAAAAAAAATTGATAACCTATATTATGTCTCCTCTGTTATCCTATCTATTTTATACATTTAAAAACATTATTTTGAGTTGGGGTACATAAGTATCACCAGATTTCCAAAAGGGGTCCATGACACAAAAGGTTAAGTACTAGCCCTGATTTAGAGGCTTACTCCATAACGAACATTATTTATTTGTATTAATTGAAAATTTATTTCAAATAATTTTTAATATTATGCATAAACACAAGTTACACACACATAAACACACACAGATGCATCCTTCTACTCTGCTGAAGCCTTTACTTCATTGATGGGGTACCAGCAGTCCACCTATATCTCACCTGTGCAGTTCTTATTTATGTAGTTCCATAAATCCTCCTTGTACAATCTGCACAGTATATTAGGTCTTCCTCTGATTCTTTTCATAATTCTTGGTAGAAAGAACACGGATTTGTAGTCAAAGTCACAGTTAAAATCTAGCTCTGCTACTTCCTCACCTATATGACCAGAGATAAGTCAGTTCAACTCTATAGTATTCCTCAGTATCCTTATCTGTAACATTACTGAGTTGGACCAGATGATTTCTAAAGTCTTTTTCAGCTCTAAATTCTAAAATCCTTTTAAATCTGGTGTCCATCTATTACCCTTCACTGTCAATACGTGATAAACTCTCCCGCTTTTCTAGTCATAGAATTCTTTCTTTTATGCTACTTGATAAGTATCCTGAATCAAACTCCTAGGGAAAACTATCTCCAGTCACTGACTCCAATTTCTCACCTCTCACTCACTTGGAATGAGGAACTCCTCTCTCAAAGGTAACCAAGGATCTCTGAATTGCCTTTTCTCCATCCTAATCCTTCTGGAACTCTGCAGCCTTTAACATAGCCCTTCTGGACTCTCCCTTAATTTTCATGACAATGCACTATCCTGTTTTTCTTCTTACCTACAGGGCAAATCTTTCCTGGTCACTTTTGCAGTATCACCATCCACATCCTGCTACCTTTGTAGGTGTGTATCACAGAGACTCTCTCCTGGACCTTCTCCTCCACTCCCTCTACACTCTTTTTTCAGCGACCTCATCAGATTCCATGGATTCAATTATCATCTCTTCATAATTACTTCCCCCAATCTACACATCCAGCCTTTATATTCCTCCTGAGTTACAGTCTCACATCTAGTTTCCTGTTTAGCATCTCTGCCTGAACATCCCACCCAAACTCAAACTCATTATCTGTACTCCTAAAACCCCCTCCTGCTCCTAACTTTTGTACTTATGTTGTAGGCACCAACATCTACTGAAACTGTTCATAAAGTTTTCCTCCACTCTTCAACTCAGTTATCTGCCACATCCAATTAGTGGTCAAGTCTTATTGACTCCACCTCCAATATCCTCTGCATCTACTCCCTTCTCTCTGCTTATAACATAATCCACCTCCTGATCCAGGCCCTCACCACCTTTCCCCTGGACTGTTACAAAAACCTTCGACTTAATTTCTCTGCATCCAGTCTCTCCCCTTTCTAGTTCTCCTCCACATTGCCATATTGAAATTCTTCAATTACAGATCTCACCGTTGTCACTCCCTCTCCTCAAGAAACCTTAGTAGCTTCCCATAACCCTTAAAATTTAAATTCTTCTATTTTGCATTTAAAGCATCTCACAAACTGGCTCCAGTCTATCTTTCCAGACTAATAACACATTACATCCCCCTTCAACATACTCCACATATCAGCCAAAGTGGCCCCCTTACTGTTCTCCAAATGCATTCCATCTCTTGCCTCTGCACCTTTGCAAAGGCTGTCTTCATGCCTAGAACACTCTCCCTCCTCATTTCCACCTCCTGGAACTACCAATTCCTATAAAGGCTCTGCTAAGGTGCCATGTCCTAAAAGAGACCTTTCATAATTTCCTCAGTCATTAGAGGCCCCTCCTGCAATCATACATGTATGTGCATGTGTCTGTAATATATACATACATACAAAGTAACTGCTGATTTTTGAATATATTACTACTAAGTCTCCCTGTGGAAAGAGGTTGTTTCGGTTTTAAATTTCTATCTCCAGTGCTTGACAGAGAAATGTTTAATAAATTCTTGTTGATTAATGAATATTTCTTGGTTCTTCCATCCTCATTTCTGAACTGTTTTCTATTGATTGAAAATGCCTCTAAGAAGTATTGATAGATATTGTCTTAACATTCATATAATTTATCCAGAGATTGTTTAAGTAGATGAAGTTAGAGCTGGAACAAAGTACCTCCATTTTTCTACTTCCATTACCCATTCTCTCATCCGTATCCACTTCAATAGCACATCTCCCAATTCTTCATCACATTCCAATTTTCCCCCTTCACTGTGCCCTTAGAACCCTGGTTCTATTGTTAACAAGTTTCTATTTAACTAGACATTTTGTTTTTTTACTCATTGCTTCTTTTGGTACTCAGAAAGATCTAGATCCCCCTAGAAGACAATGCATTTCTAGGTGTCCATGCTGTCTAGTAATACACGTACCTTCCCCCATAAACCCAGAAGAATTCTTTTCTATTTATTGCCACTTCCAAAAATCTCCCTCAGAGGCAATCGTTCAGCAAGGCCCTCTCCCTCCCCACCCTTCCTCACCTGCCCTCCCCCAATGCCCAAGTTGACTCCATCCATGCCCCTACCAGTTGGACCATTGTCTTCTACACTCCTATCCTTTTTCCTCCTGTCTATCTAGCAGTCATTTGACTATTCACTTTCCCTCATCCCTCATAGCCCGCGAATTGCCCAAGTCTTATCTATTCTATCACTACAACTTTTCTCACTTCTTCTATCAGTTCCCTTCTCTTCATTCACACAGCAATCTCCACAACCTAACTAGTTCAGGCCCTCTTCATTACCTTTTGCCTAGAAAACAAATGCTTAAATGATCTCTCTGACTCCAGTTTCTCCCCTCTTTAATCCATATTGCACACAGATACTACAGTGATAAGAGCTGGAAGGAACCTTAAAATCCATTGAGTCTAATACCTTTACTTTACGGAGACCCAGAGAGGCTAAGGGACCTATTCAGAGTCACACAGTTGTTTATAGGATTCAAACTCAGGTCTCCCTGATTCCAGTCCAGAACTCTATCTATGATACCACCTAGTGGCCTCCATATCTAAAGCAAAGGTCTAACCATGGCATTGCCATGTTTGAGAAGATCCAATGAAATTCTTTAACCACAAGAACAAAAAACAAACTTCCAATTTGCATTCAAGTTTACCTTCCCAGGCTTTCTGCACATTGATCTCATACATTCCAACCACACTGTCCTCTATTCAGTTCTCCACCCATGATATCTCGTCTTCCACTTGAGTGATTTTCTTTGCATAGGGCTTCCCTCACTACTGGAATGTCGTCCGTCCTCATCTCTGCCTTTTAAAATCCCTGACTTCCTTCAAAGGTCACATTAAACTCACAATCTACACCAAAGGACCATCTATCCTGAGCTCCCCATTTGCTGGTTCCCTTGCCCATAAATTACCTTGTACATACATTTTTATATTTACTTATCTCATGTGTGTGTTGTTTTCCATTCCTTTGGAGGCAGGGGGTTGTTTCATACCTTTCGTCTTTGTATTCCTGACACATACCCGCACAGAGTCTGTCCCAGATCAGGGCTTAACAAAAGTTTGCTTAATGGATGGTCATTTCTTTCAAAAATATATACATATATGAAAAAGATCTGTGGTTTCATCAGTCTAATTCTTTGAGGGGAAACAGTTTCCCTCAACCTACCAAATGCAGATACAACTGCTCTGTAACTTAGCAGATAGTTCAGATAAATCCCCCTCATTCTTACTTTCTCTGTATGTATACAGTATATAAAAATCTTTATACACATGTGCATGTATTTGTGTCTATATGTAGATATACATATTGTATATATGTGTGCTTACATCTATATACACAGATATATGTCTGCACATACATGTACAAACACATATATGAATTCAACTCTCCACAGAGTCGTTTTTTAAGAATATTACCCCAAACTGCTGTTTTTTCTGAAAAGTTACCAAACTTTAATTAAATCTAACACCTTCATTTTTCAGATGAAGGAATTATGGCCCCGAGAGCTTAAATGATTTGCCTAATAACACAACCTGGTTGTTACACAGTCAGAATGAAAACCGAGGAGCCTAATCTGTGAGTTCACTGCTCTTTCCCCTACACAGCATATTTGGGGAGTCCCTTCTGATGAGATTAAGACCTGTCCCTATAAAACACAGATAGGCAGTAAGGTATGGTAGACCTAGAGTTAGTTTTTGAGGAAGAAAGACCTGGATTCAAGTGCTGTCTCTGACATATACCATGAAATCACAAAAATAATCCCTATCCTTATCAAACAATGGTTTTCAAAGTGTGGCAGCCATGATCCTTTTGGGGAGGGGGCCTGTCCCAACTTGGGACATGAGGCTACTACAGCTCATTAGAAATATCTCCTAAGGATACCCAGCCCCCCGCTCTAAATTCGAGCCTTCCCCAATCACATTCTGATCTATGATTTGGTTTCCAGGGTAATAATGATGATGACAATATAATAATAGCTAACATTTTTATCGAGCTTACTATGTGCTAAGCACTATGGTAAACACTTATCATTATCTCATTTGATCCTCAAAAAATCCTGGAAGGCAGACACCATCATCATCCCCATTTTGCAGATACAGAAAGTGAGGAGAACAGAGGAGTCACACAATTTGTAAGTTTCTTGAGGCCAGATCTGAACTCAGGTCTTCCTCGCTTTGGACCCAATGCTCTATGTATGTTCTGTGACACCTACATAAAAGGGAAGGCTCAGGACAGGAGATCATTATCCCAAGTCACTGTAATCCTACATTTATAAGTAACTTATTTGTCACTGTGGTTTAGAAAGCCCTCTCTCATATGCTTTTGGGTTGCAGGAAGCAACTTCCTGGAGGTTGATCACCTTTAAGTGAGTTGATAAGATTCAGTCAAAATCTGTGAAACTAAGAAGCAGATGGTGGTGATTCCACCAAGGTACAATAACCCTGGGAGTCACACTGCCAGAAGCCACCTGCTGGCCTCACCCTATTACAGAAATCACCACCCTGCTTATTTTCCCAAGACAAGGGAGTTACTGCTTCACTTCAAATCCAAAAATATGCCCTTGCAACTTTTTAAAAATGCAGTTAATGCTAAAAATGCAGCTATTGCTAAAAGACAGTGGACAATAGATACAGCTGATTACCACAACCATTCTGCCCTACGAGCAGCAGGAAAGCTGCTCACCTCTTAAGAGTCTCAGTACTGAGAAAAACTGTTATTATTGTTTAGTCGTTTCAGTCATGTCCAACTCTTTATGACCCCATTTGCAGTTTTCTTGGCAAAAAATACTAGAGTGGCTTGCCAGTTCTTTCTCCAGCTCATCTTACAGATGAGGAAATTGAGGCAAACAGGTAAGTGACTTGCCCAGGGTCACCCAACTAAGTGTGTGAAGTCAACTTTGGACTGAGGCTTGTGCTCTATCCAAAGTGCCCCCTAGCTATTCCACTGAGAAAAACAGACATGAGAAAACCTGTTCCCAACATGAACACTTGAGGTATTTACCACAGCCCCTTTTCTCCATGGCCTTCTGACCCAACCCTCGGAGCAGAAACTGGCCATATATTTTAAAGGCTTACATGGACCCACTGAACAGACAGACGTTCTGCAAAATATAAACAGAGATTCCTGGGTGACATATTCTTATCAACGAGGACAGTATTTACTGTGGTTATCCAAGACATAGATGTGAGTCTTTAAACTGAAACACACAAGGATAACCCTTTCTTTCAAAATACTTGAGAAATAAGAGATTCTTCATAAACCATTTAATTTCTTTCTAAAAATTTCTGTCCTCCTTTAGTACAACTTATTAGTGTGAAACTATTGGGATTAATAACATTAAGAATCAAGACTAACAACTCCTGTCTCAAATCAAAAAGACTTAATTCATTTCTACGTTGATTAAGTATCTATCACATAGAAGGCTCAAATTCTGCAAACTTTCGTTAACTATTATATATGTGTATATGATATATGTATATGTATACACTATGTGTATGTGTATATATAATGCATATGTGGTGTATACACTATGTGTATGTGTATATATAATGCATACACACCATGTATATGTGTACATGTATGTCTTTACACGTGTGTGTACATATTAGTACTTGTGCAACCAAATTTGAATAAAACTGATGTTTTAAAAGAAATCAATTGATAACACAAATGAGGAGATAGAAAAAAGGTTAACTGTCATGCTTTAGAATCCTGTGGTCAGCGTAATGGCAAAAATATGAAAAACCAAACACTATTATATTTATATACATGGCAAGAAGAGACTATGAGACAGTTGAATCTAGAAATACAGCTTACTTTAAAAAAAATACAGATGTAACAGGAGACTTACAAGAGACTTAAAGGGGAAATGTTTCTTAAAGACATTCTGGCGAGGGCGGGGCAAGGGGGCAAAAAGCATAGGATTTAGAATGACAAGTTCTAGGTTCACATACCAATTCTGCTATTATACATGAAGAACTTGAATTTAATGATATTCAAGATCTCTTCCAGGTTTGATTCCTATGGACTTGAGAATATTAACCTCTCTTATCCTTTTATGTTCTGAAACTATGTGAGACAGCTAACACAGTGGAAAGAGCAGAATTTTGGGGGTCAGAAAACCTCTGCCACTTACTACCTGTATAACTTCGGTTAAGTCACATCCCCTACCTGGGTCTCAGTTTCCTCATCCCTAAAACAGAAGCTGGACTACATGGCATCTAAGGGTCCTTTCAGCTCTAAATCTATTCATTCTAAGATGGTCTTCCCACCTACTTTTCACACTTTTCTGATACGATTTTTATTCAAGTATTCCCTTGTCTCTAAAGCTATTTTATCCCTGATTCAACTATTTGCTAACTGATATGCCTCCTTCTCATTTGGGTAGGCTTCTCCATTCTCAAAAATCTCCAATAAGCTGAACAGAGAAACAAATGCTCCCATAAAATCTTTCCCTACACTTCAAGGTAAAAGTGATTTCCTCCTTCAAATTTCTCAAGTTATTTTGTTTGGAGATTTTGGTGATCACATGCCTTATTTACTCTCCCCTCTACCAGTTATTTTCTGGCCATTTTTTTTCATTCTTGAGAGTAGGGTTTATGTCAGGAGTGGGGAACCTGTGGGTCTTGAGGCTGTCTAGGTCTTCAAGTGCAGTCCTTTGACTGAATCCAAACTTCATGCAACAAAAAAATTTGTAAAGTAGAACAAGGACTCAGTCAAATGGCCACACCCAAGAACATGGAAGGCCATAGGTTCCCCACCCTTGGTCTGTCCTGTCTTATCTTTGTACTCTTCCTTGCTCACAGTGGGTTTCTAAAAGGTGTTAATTGAATTTGGTGGAGCCATTAGATTAAAAATTCCTATATGTCTGGATGCGGTGTCATTTATCTCTGTATCTCCCTCAGTACCTAGCACTCTTAGGACTCAATAAATAAGAATTTAAAAGTGCAGTAATATCCCCAAGCCAAGGAAACAGGTCTGTCTGACAGTATTAAATAAGACAGGTAATCAGGTCAGGCTTCCTTTGCTTCACCTCTCCTTTCCCCTCCCCTGCAGAACCACTCACTGAATATGAAGCCTTATTGACTCTACTGTGTAAGTTTGTGTGTGGCTCTCCCTCCCTTTCTAGGAATTCCACAGAAATTTCTGCCTTATACTTAGAAACAATAAGGCTATTAAATGCTGTAGACCGACTGACTACAAATCATGTGAATCTTTAATCCAACATAGACACTTTCCTGTAAAAACTGTTTCTAAGAATTGTTGAAAGGTTCCACTCTTGGCAGCCCCCCTCCCTTTCCCTTTTTTGGTGAAAGGAGGGAGGGTGAAGGAAGAAGAGGTTTGTTGTTTCAAAAGCACAGATTCCAAGGCCTAGAGTCACAAGTAAGAGAGAGAAGGCATCACTGCTTACTAGGAGTTAGTTATTCATCCAGAAATACATTAGAAGCATCACTCGAAGTCCATTCTCTTCCTCACAAAACTGAGGAGTTGTTTACATGCTTTAGCTTCATACTAAAAATATCTGTTTAGCAAAAGCTGGTATGTTACCAAACCATGCCAAAAATTCCAGTACTAACACAAATGGACATACCAGGCATTTACTATAATATGTACGCCCCCAGGGCTAAGGTGGCAGCCTTTTTATTTTAAATACAGTCAACTTTTAATTATCTGTACTGAGAGAGAGGGCTGGTGCCATGGAGAATCCAAAGTAGCAAATGATCCCCAAAAGTTATTTATAATGGCTTTGGAATGCTTTGCTTTTGTACGTGTTTCCACTTGACTATGGATGTGTCAAGTATGGAGAATTCACACATCCCACCAATCTAAATACATGGAATTGTGCCTTAATGATTAAATCTACCTCCCCCCCCCCCATATCTTTCTCTCCTACAACTTAATGTTGGTTACACATCTACATGGCTGCAATAATCCTATTTCTGAGTTTCCTCTGGAGGAAATGGAATCAAGGATTGCATGGATATGGCTAAGGCTAAAAAGCACCTTAGAAATTGTTTGATCTGACCTCTTCATTATATGTAGCTAGAGAATTCAAGTGTCCCCTTCTTTTAGTTCAACAACCTCATTTTACAAAGGACAAAATTCAAGTCACTTCTTTAAGCTCACAGGTAATAAATGTGTTTTGGTTTTTGTTTGCTTTTTAAAGATCTGGGTCTCCCCACCTAAAACACAGGGGCTGCTCATGAGCCCAATCCTACTAATGATCCACATGGGAGATTTTCATTATGGTGGGTTTGTCCCTCCCTAGGTAACCTGGTACCCATCCCCATTCATACTATGGGCTCACTATATTGATGCCAAATTTAGTGTGCCCAGTCTAGAATTCCTGAGTTCAACAGGTGGGTCAGTCCCTGATCCCTCAAGTTATAGATATACTCTACCACATCCACCAAGAGGTAATGATCTGAACTCAGGTCCTCTGACTCCACAACCAGTGAGTGCCCTTTCCATTGTACCATACTGCCTACCTAAAAACTAAGGCCCAGAGATAAAATGTCACCCAGCTAGTTAAGTGGTACAGTTGTGACTTCTCATTCAAGAACCTCAGATTTTTAAGATTATTTTCTAATGGTAAGCCATGCTGTTAAGAACAGGGCCCCTGGCTAGCTTTGTAAGGTATGGGCATACCATTCAATCTTTCTCTGAATTTTAGTTTACTCAGATGTAAAATGAAAGGGTTTAGAATGGATTGTCTTTCATTTAATTCAACAATTATCAAGTACCTGCTATATATATGCCACGCACTATACTAGTTGCTAGAGATGCAAACACACAAAAAAGACAATATTCCTTGACCTCAAGAGGCTTATAATCTACTGAGAGAAGCAATGGAGGAAACAGTAATATGAACATAGGTAAGTAAAATATACACCAAGTCATTTGTTAGGTGAAAAAGAGAGAAAGGAAGGAAGAATCGCTAACAACTGCAGGCAACTTTCTACTCATTCATTTTGCAGTTCTAGCATTCTAATTACAGGAATATGCTTAAAATATTTTTCCTCAATAATAGCATGAATTCTTGGGCACCAGCTAGCATGGGATAAAAGGGCAAGGGGAAAGGAACACAAATAAAATTGTCTGAGTAAAGAGCTGAAGAACAATCTCAAATTTAAATGGGGGGGGGTGTATATTCATGATCACAGAACCTGAGAATACTCAAATGTAGCAAATAAAAATATCCCTATACCAGATACTAACCTTGCTCCAACTACCTAACCTTGTCAGTTGTCAGATTTTAACTTACCATTTGCTAAAAAGCCTTTATCCAAACCCTTATGATGAAAAAATAAAGAAAAAAATATTGGCAGCTAGCCATGGGACCCTTGGGCAAGATATCTGACCTCTATAAAACTCAGTATGCCCACCTGTAAAATAAAAGGAATAGATAGAATTTGTAATCACTAAATCTCAAGAGGACAGTTAGGTGGCACAGAGGACAGGGTCTGGAATCAGGAAGACCTGAGTTCAAATCCAGTCTCAGACACTTTACTGGTTTGTGTGACCCTAGGCAAGTCACTAACCTTGTTTGCTTTGGTTTCCTCATCTGTAAAAAGAGCTAGAAAAGGAAATGGCAAACCATTCCAAGTACAAGGCAACTGGGTGATACAGTGGATAGAGTGATGGGCCCAAGTCAGGAAGACTCATCTTTGCAAGTTCAAATCAGGCCTCAGAGTCGTATGGGAAATATGACCTTGGGCAAGTTACTTAGCCCCGTTTGCCTCAGTTTCTTCATCTGTAAAATGAGCTGGAGAAGGAAATGGAAAACCACTCTGCCAAGAAAAGCCCAAATGGAATCATAAAGAGTCAGACACAATTGAAACAACTGAACAACTGGAAATCTCAAGAGCTGAAAGAAATATATACACCTCTCCTCCATCTACGTATGAATTATCATTATTATTACTCACCAAGCAGAGTTGACAAATGTTGAACCAAGTTTTAAACAACAAAGCTAAAATAAAATAAGTTTTACCAAAAGGTGTAATCAAAATTTGGCAGAATGACTGTGCTTCCTGTTCTAATTTTTATAGTTTTGAGGAGACCTATCTATCTGGATATTCGCATGCAGATTTCCTAATTACAGGTATGAATCACCTGATCTATAATCCAATTTAAGAAGAAAACCTCTAGTGGAGGTGAGTTGGTTGCCTGGTCAGGCAAAGGCGCTGAGATTCTTGCTTGACTGCATCTGGCAAGATTCCAGCAAGGAGGTACTGTGGGGATTACACAGAGGTCTTACCCGTTAATAACTAGTTTTAGAAGAGCTTATACCAATCACTACTTAAAATAAAATAAGTCAATTCTGCTTTCTAAATTTTCATTTCAAAATGAAGTCTTGCCCATTGCTATTTTATAAGGCTTGTAGTATTCCCAACAAAGAAATACATTTTGTGAAACTTTCACAGGGCCCCCACCCCTTGGGTCACCCTGCCCCTCCCCCAAATGCCCTCTGCCAAGGCATCTTGAAGGAAGGAAGAGCTCTGTCAGCAGACCTTAAATTAAAAAAGAATGACAAGATGTAGTCTGATTAGAGTCGATAGAGATTGTTGGGGTTTTTTAAGTTTAAAGGAAAAGAAAAGCAAAATTTTTCTAACAAATATATGTATGGGGAAAGAGAGGAAAGGAAATAAATTCATGCTCATTGAAATGAAAATTCTAAAAAATAAAAAAAAAAAAAAGAGCTGGCTTAAGATTATCCAGTGTCCTGGTTCTACCTGGTATAACAGATATCCAACTGTTCTCCTTGACAGGGGAGGCCTCTGTGTGAGAGATTGGAAGTTCCATCAACCGTGCCAAGCAGGGCAAGTCAATACAAAGCCAGAGGTCAAAACAAAGAGAGAGCAACCAATCCCCAGAGAGCCCAAGAGGGGCTTTTCCCTTGGGCTAACACACAGTCCAATCAGGAAGCAGCAAACAAGCTCAGAGAAGGGCTTAGGCTATAGCTGGTCCAGGTGTGAAGTCACAGGTCAATAACACTGAGATAAGCAAAATGGGATCAAAGGACAGGGATTTACTGGAGCTAAGCAGTTAGTCACTCGTCCATTGGATCTATCTGACCTCTGGCATGCCCTCTGTTCATTCTGCACAGAAAAGCTTCAATCTTTTATATATTCCTATGGAATTCTCCAATGGAAGGATTCAAAACCTTCCCCCGCACTGTCCCAAGCTCCCAGATGTAGCCCTCTCCCCTCCCAAAAGCCACTCATCATGAGCTCTCTTTATCCTCTTGGACTCTCTGGTCCTTCCCTTTGCCTCAGAGGATGAGGCAAGGCCTTCCTTCCAGCCAAAGTTAACCTCTGCACTGTGCGTTTGACGCCCTCCCCTCGGTGATGGGAGGGGTAGCTGCTTTAAGTAGGTAGGCTGGGCTGGTTTACCTTTTAGAGGGGTAGGGAGGCTGGGCTTACATCACAGGTTTGGTTTCCTTGCTACCAGAGGCATAAAAAGAGGCCTTAGCAGAATTCCCAGTACTTTGTGGAAACCTTCCCAGTCCAGCATGGCTGGCTGCCTTGGTCCATGTGGAACAGGGTTATCTGAATTACTATCTTTTTTAGCCTTAGGGACAGGATCCTTTTTTTCCTTTGTATGAGTAAAACCTATTCCACTGCATGAACGCTAGTTGACATTTTGAAGTCCACAAGTACCTTAAAGCATTCTAAATCTAGACCAGGAATACAGTCCAATCTCCTGGATGACCTTATTCCATCTTAACGCCTCAGATAATTTATAAATCATCTTATCCTTGGGCACGTTAACCTCACAGTCTCAGTTTCCTCATCTATAAAACAAGAGGATTGAACTTAATGGCTTTCAAGTTCCTTTCTACTCTAAATCCATGCTCCTATGATCTGAGAAAGTGATGGTTCCATGATTCCAAGCTAGATAGCAACATTGGTAGTAATGATTATGTAATATGGCATTTGCCACAACCAGAATTCTGGGATTCCTGGTAGCATTTCTCAGTTTCCCAAATGCAATATAGCCTAGATCTCTAAACTACTCAATTGTGGTCTCAGCTTATTTTTCACATTAGTAGGAAGGGGGTAGAAAGGATATACAGAGATATATATGCACCAATTAAACAAGTCAAAGCAACTGTGTGCCAGAGCTTGGAATTAATATTTTTCATCCACTTTGTTTTTGGAGTGTCAATGGTTATGCCAATCTCATAAATTATATATTTCATTGAGGCAGATTTATTACATTTTGAGAGCTTCATAGTTTGACGTCATATGTAATAAATAGAGAAGCTGGCAATCATATGAGAGGGCTTTTGTTTGGACAGTGCCGGACACTTTGTCACGCTGGTGAAGATCTCAGAAGAGCCTGTTTTACATCTTGTTTAATGCGGTTCCTCAGTTTTCTGCATAGTTGTACTAGGCAGCATCATGGTGCAGTAGATAGAGTGTTGGACCTGGAGTCAATCCAGCCTCAGACGCTCACTAGTTGTGTAACTCTGAGCAAGTGCATTTAATCTCTTTGCAGTTTCCTCATCTGTAAAATAGGGATAATAATAGCACCTACCTCATAGGATGTTGTGAGGATCAATGAGGTAATATTTATAAACCTCTTAGTAGGGGCTGCAAAAATACCAGCTATTATTGTTATCTGTCATAGGGATAGGGGATAGGGACTGAATCTATCATGACACTGATATAGGGAATATCAGAATGTCTGGATGAGGAAACTACCTTCTACCAAGGCAGGATCGCACCTACTCTGTTACTTACAGTATTAGAGGAAGAATACTGGGAGGTTAAGTCATTTATTGAACAGCTATTATGTTTTAGACACCAGGCTAAGCACTGAGGATAGAAATATGGAAAAGACAGTCCCTGCCCTCAAGGGGCTTACAATCTAATGGGGAATACAACACAGCGGAAAAAGCTGAAGGACAAGGGGAAGGAGGAGAATTAGGTGATTTGTCCAGGGTCAGGTGTCAGAGGCAGAATTTAAACTGGGGTCTTCCCGGCTCTCAGGCCATAGCTCTCATAGAGACTCCTCTAATTATAATGTGTAACGTAAGATACATGGTTTGCATAGAGTCTTAAAAGCAATTTTTTGTATTTCTGTTTGTAATTAATGAAAAATAGAGCAGAATCTTAAATTCTTTCAGCCTCTAAGTCAGTTGTATGACTGTAAAGATAAGATGTACTAAAGAAAATAGGCTGCCAACACATGTCCATTTCTTTCTCAGTACATTCTCAGCTTGAGGTAGAGGTACGGCACCTTTTTGTATTTAAAAAAAAAATATAGGACAGATCAAAGGATTGTTGATGCAATAAACCACTTCTGAAGTTACCTATCTCCTCAACCAAGACAAAATACAATTCATTATTTATTCTCAGAGGATGAAATTGGTCACTGCAATTCATTTGAATTTGGCTGCCTGGAATTGTCTAAATTTGGCTCCAGGGCCAGATAGAGTGCCAGGAGTAGAGCCAGGAAGACCTGAGTTCAAATTTGACCTCAAACACTTCCTAGCAGTGTCGCTCTGGGCAAATCACTTAACTTTGTTTATCTCAGTTTCCTCATCTGTAAGATGAAATGGGGAAGGAAATGGCAAACCATTCCAGTACCTTTGCCAAGAAAACCCCAAATGGGGTCCCAAGGAGTCACGCATGACTGAAAAATGATTCAACAAGAATCACCAACTCACCCCTCAGACACAGCTAGTGTCTGGGACAGCATTCAAAATCAGGTCATCTTGACTCCCAGTGCATGGAGTCATCTCGGTTTTTGGTTTTTCCTGCCAATATAATAATTGTCATTATGAATATTTTGGAGTACTTGGAGCCCTTCTGCCTTTATCTTCTTTAGCACATATCAGCTCTGCCACGTACAACATGTGACCTTGGACAATCACTTAGTTCTACACCTCAGTTTTCTCATCTATAAGATGAGAATTTTAATTTGGACTAGACTATCTCTAAGGTGCCTTTCAGGTTTAAATCAAGGATAACATAATTTTTCAATATCTAAGCAGGTGTATTTTTGGTGATGAAGAACCCAATTTTTTAGGTGTGTCTATCAATAGAAAACCAGTTTTAGCAGAGATATATCACTATCTTTCACTTATTATAGGAAACCTAAGGGTTAATTAGCACTGTTTTCTTTGAATCTTAAAATGTGATATTAGTCCGGCACCTCTTTTAATAGAGAGGACTACAGGGATGAGATCATCAATTACATGAACAAAACATTTTTTTTCTTAACGAAATACGTTTGAATTAACTTCTCAATGTAAGAGGCAGCTATTGTAAACTGTGAACTAATTAAAGCTATAAAATTTGAAAACATGTTCAAGTTTACATATATTGAGTGAAAGAGCATTCACGGACTATTTAACATCAGTTACTCCATCATAACTTGAGAATAACAGATGTCAAAAAATGTAATGAAAATTGAAAACAAATAAAAAACATCAAAGTATGAATTACCTAAGCAAAGGCACTGAATATCTCCCGTCCTTGGCTGTTTCTTTTCAGTAATTTCAATACCAAGGTAATTTTAATTACTGCATTTATAACCGCTGGGTAGTAGATATATAAAGACAGAACACAGCCTCAAATCCCAGCTATGTCATTCTTAACCTGTGAATCTATTTCATCGGTCTAGTCCTCTATTTCCTCATCTTCTAGATGATCTGAAGGCCCTTCCGGCCTGGAATTTATAAGCCTATAATCCTTTCATAAAGCTAACGAAAACAAATTCTAAGACTTAAGGGTTGAATCAGTGCTTGCTGATAAGGCTTTTTGGTGTTTTTTTGTTTTTCTTAAAGAAAGTCCCTCCATTGAATGGCTGGAAGTCATTTAAGCACCTGGATTTATAAGGGATTGTTGAAGTGATATGAAGCCTGCTTTCATTAGCAAAAGGGGAGAAATTATGTTCTAACTCGGAGCTAATTAACTATAAATTGATCCATTGTTTGAGAATTCAAAAAAGAGCAAAACATATATATTTTTTTCCTTCTTGTATATGAGTTTAAAAAAAAATGGAAGATGAAAACTATTTTGAGTTGTTTATGACCCTGTTGTTGAAATATTCTATACAATTTCAAGGCATCAGCTTCAGGTAATTCTGGTAAACAAAAGCTTTATTCATTTTTTCTGACTTGATGGCAAAGGTGACTAGGAAATAATAGTGATGGGGCAGTAACTACAGTTTGATAAAATAGAGTCCCACAACAAAAATCCAGACTCTAGATGCTAATGTAGACACTAGACTGGTTATTAACTACTTGACAGCAGGCAAAAATTGCTTTACTCTGATCTCATTTTCCTCAGGAGATTCACTGAAATCCATGGCACTACAAAGGCTGTCTAGATCTAGAGCTCTTTCAGCTCGAAATTCTCTGATTCTATTTAAAACTTTGCCAAAATTTAAATCACTATAATATAACTGTATTATCATGCCCAGGAAAACTGCAGATATCTTAGGGGAAAGACTGTCTTTTAGATACCAACGACTCACTTACTTGGAGGTATTTTATTTGGTAACCTCTATTTTACCTAATATTGATAAAAAGTAAGCCCCTTCACCCATCAAAAAAGGAATTTGGAGCAGCCAAAATTAAATCTTTTGTGAAACCTCCAAAGCTCCTAAACTTGACTTACAGGACCTCTCAATCCCTCTCACACGTCATCTAGTTAGTCTAACTTTAGATACACTTATATCAAGATGAGCCATCCATTTTTTGAGTCTAAACCTTAGAAATGGTAAATTAGAAGATGGAGAAGAGGAAGATAAGGAGAATGACAGCACCAATAAAGAGGGAAGAAAGCCAGACAGAAGCTGGAAAAACTAGAGAAAGCAGACATCAAAACTGAAAAACAAAAGTCAGGTCATTTATTTTAGGAGCCCATAATGGTGCACACTCAGGGCACTGCTGTAGTATAGCACAGTACAATATAAATGTTAATGAAGATGCCCCTAAGTCAATCTAAAAAAGGGTTAATTTTTTTCCCCTCAGATTACACACTCTAAGCAGGTAAGACAAATGAGAAAAATACATTTTAGAAAGTTTTTCTTAATGGTTAGTGTAAAATAAAAAAGACAGAAATAAATGCTCAAAGATGTTAGATAAATAGGAGAATGGAGTGTTTGACTGTGGGAGTGCAGAAGAGAATATGGCCAATGAGGTTGCAAGTATCAGTTCGAGAGAAGTTGTATGAGGCTTTTGTGAGACAAATGGAGTCACTGGAGTTGACTCACCTGGTCAGGTCTGTGCAACATGGCCTGGCGTGGAGAAAGAAAGACCTGAGACAGGGAAGACCAAAGCTGTTGCAATCATCTAACCAAGAGGTGAGGAAGGGCTGGACTGTGTAAGAGCAGAGAGGGAGGGGGTCAGATGTGACAAAGATGTCAACAAGGATGAAATAGCAAGATTTGGCAACTGACTGGATATGGGAGGGAAGAACCAGGATATAAACAAAACACAGATTAGGTGCAGGGGAGTAGAAAGGCAGAAGAGATTTCTGTTAACGAATGCCAGGTCTTGAATTGAAGGGATCACGATGCACAGGACAGAGGGAAGCTGAGCACGATGAACGAGAACCTTCAGCAGAAGAAATTCACATAAATTCTTCCTTTAAAAAAGTGACTGGCTGTTCCATAAAAGGACAGCCATAATAGCATAATAAAAAAAAAATTGAGCTTGAAATCAAAAGATTCCAGTTTAAGTCTCAAATCTTCTGGTTTTGGGGGCCTTAGTTTCTGAGCCTTAGTTTCATCTGATAAATGCTTCCAATAATACTACACTACCTACTGCGCAAGTTGTGTGGCTTAATGAGATGAACTATGTTGAGCACTTGGTTGTCATAATATCTTACATAAATGTATTAATATTATAAAAATCCAACCTCTAAAAGTCTAGAATTCTACATGCCAAGCACAAAAAAAAGAAAAACAACAACAAAGGAAATCCTCAAAAACATTCCCAGGAAATTAAGACCAAGGTTGTCTTTAGCTTCAAAGTTCAAAGAAACTCTGTCACTGAAGTATTTGTCAAATTTACTCCCAAATGTTAGCAGTGAAAAATGTGAAGACTTCATTTACACTTAGAAGAAAATTGAGCTTTGATTCAAAATTCTTACCTGCGTCCAAAATAAACCTGGGGGAAATCAACCTGATTTATTAAAAATAAATTTCCTTACTTGGTCTTCAAAGTAAAATATTTGTTGGGTTTTTCCTTTCTAAATTGCTGCTTAAAAGAGTCTGTTAATAAGAGATTCTTTAAACTTTTCAGGAACACAAGTTCAAAGCCAGAAATTCAATTCCTTCCTAGTCTTACCAGAAAACAATAATGTCTATTAAAGTGTGTCAGGAGGAAAAACAAAAACCAAACTAAATCACTGTTAATGAATGTTATAGGGGAAAAAGAGACCCTTCACCATGAGGCAAAATGGAATCCATTCCAAAAATGTGAGCAAACATCTCCAAGTCTTCTGCCATGAGGCAGAATCAAATGGGGAAACATGCCATTTTAACCATGTTGGAGAATAATAGGGCAGGGGTGGGAGGGAAGGCTTTTGATTTTGTGAAGAGACCCTGGAAAGTAGTTTGAGTTGATAAATGGAAGCAGAATCCACATTTTTAAGGGGCTGAAAAATGAACAAGTAGTAAGGAAGCAGAACAGTTAGTATGGCCTACCCTTATCCTTTCCAGAAGTTTGGCACTGAAATGGGGAGAGGGAAAAGTGATAAATTGAAAGGAAAGATGAATCAAAGAATGTTTTCTGGTCAGAACAAGGGAGAACCAAATACAGGGACAAAGAACCAGAAGAGAAATTCAGAATGACATAAAGGTAAGGAATGAATGCAAGGTCACTGAGGAAACATCTGGGCACAGGATGGAGGAGTTAGCTAGCACCAGAGGAAAAGAGGATGCTTAGTGTAGAGAACAGACCATGGGGTGAAGCATATGAAAGGCAGGATAGACTTGTTATGTTTGGCTCCAGAAGACATACAAGTAATGAATGAGAGCTGCACAGTGGCAAATTAAGGGTGGCTATGAAAGAAAACTTCTAACAACTGGGACTATCTAAAAATGGGATGTGTTATCTTGGGAGCTAAATGGGCTCTACAGAACTCATCCCCTACTGGAGGTCTTCAATACAGGCTGAATGACCACTGACTGGGAAAGTCAGGAGGGGATTCCTGTTCATTTGGGGGCTGAACTGGGTGACCTCAGAGATCCCCCTTCCAAATCTTTAGATTCTTCATTAGATTATAAGCTCCTTGACAGCAGGGCCTGCTCTTTTGCTTCTTTTTATATCCATAGCTTTAGAACACAATATCTGTTACATAGTTGGCATTTAATAATGCTTACTGATTGAATTGACTGACTCCATTGGAGAAGGTAAAGACAAATAAAAGTTAAAATGGAGCTGAGGGTGGTTGTAAAGAATGATCTCGATCAGTCATTCAATCAGCATTATGGTAAACATATGATTTGTGTCAGGCACCGTACATGGCACTGGAGATACAAGGACAAAAATAAAACAGTGCTTGCCCATCGTCATCAGGACAGAGGAAAGCTGGGCACTTGAGGATAAAAATTTGTAACAACTACTGTGATAAATGTGATTGATAGGACATCTTGACTATCTCTGTATTGTATAATCTCTAATGGTATCATGGAAAGAGTTGAAGGATCTACAACCAAGTCCTGTCTCCCATTGGTGAGTTCCTCTGGGGGAGGGGGGATGACTCCATTTTGAGGAGGGCTCAGTCCTGATATCCTTCATTCCTCTCAGGGCTCCACCATCAAGCTCCCCCTTCATCTCCCTACTGGGTATTATTTTCCCCATTAAAATGCAGTATCCATAAGGGCAGGGAAAGTCTTTCTTCTGACCAAGTCAGAGCTGACCAGAGAGCCAGGCATCTAGAAAGTGCTTAGTAAATGCTTATTAATTAATATTATCTGTGTAACCTTGGGAATCCAGTCACTCACCCTTCCTATGCCTCAGTCTCCTCTTTCGTAAAATGAGAGTACTGAACAAGTTGGCCCTTCAAGCTCTTAACCTACAAATCTATGACTTAGTGGTATTCCAAATTGAACAGAAAGTTCTCATCTTCTGTGCTGTGATGACTAGGTGGCATTTGACTAGAGCGCTGGACTTGGGAGTCGGAAAGATCTGACTTGGAATTCCTAACCACTGTCTGTCCTGGCCAAATCATCTAGCTTTTTTCTCTGCCTCAATTATCCTCACTGCATAATAATACCAACACATAATAGGGTTGTTGTGAGGATCAAATGCAAAATTTAAAGCATTTTATTAGCTATTAGTAGACATCTGGTACCTCAGGTACCCTAGGTCCATCTCCACATCATTAAAAAGAGTTTTTTGCCTTTTACCATGCTCTAGGAGAAAGTCTAGTGGCCTAATCTTCTGCTCCTGCAATAGGTTGAACCTGTCTTCTATCACTACTCTATAGTCAACCCTTCTTTCTGAAAAGGATTCTCACTTCAAAATGCCCAATAACAGAGCATATGTCAATCACTGTTGAACTTAGAACCATTAAGACATCAATAGCCCACCCAGGCCTCATTTTTAACATATCTGCTTTTAGGGCCTCAACAATAGCCTGCTATTCTAAGGTCAGGTTAGGTTTTATATTTATGTCCTACATTGCCCCCAGAGGCTCTTTACTCTAGAAAAGTAACTCAGTTGTGCTCCCTGTAGGCTCACCTCCATGTTTTCTCTGGCCATCCCATACTGTTCTAAGTGGTTTAACATGTTGTATTCCTGCCACTTGAATAATTTACACATCTAGGTATCCTTCATAAAGGGAAAAGTCATTTGTCCAGTTTTTCCAGTTTTCATACAAGAAGTCATCACCTCATTCTCAGGTGACTTAAGTCCCTATGACAAACTGCCCTAAGCAGAGCTTTGACTGCTTGTTTGCTTTTTCCCCTTGGTCTGGGCTGAAAACAGAGACTGGTCCAAAATCAAGGAGGTAAAAAATCGTATACAACCATGACAAGTCCAAGTTCATTCATGCAAATGCCAAGCCTACTAGGTGTCGAGCAAATTCCTTCTCTCCTCTGCTTTGATTCAAAGACAAGCCAGGTCCAGGAGGAAAAGAATCTGCTTTTCTCAGAGAGAGCTAGGCCTGCTGGAAGCTATTTTAAGATCACTATATATAGAAAGGGATATGGCAAAAAATGACAGGATGCAAGTCAAACAGAAAGACCTCAAAGAAGAGACTATCCTGGAGGACTCGGGACTGGATGGTGATGGTAACAGATGAAGGCTGGTGAAGAATGATAAGGAAATGAGAATGAGTCCACTGTCTCCCAGACCTCCCTCCTACTCCTAAACCAATTTAGTTAGTCCTGCCTTTTTTGTGCTGGCTTCCCTCAGCCCTCAGATCAATGCTACCAAGACTGCATGCTATATCTAACCAAAAAAAGGCAGGGTGGGGAGGGTGGAATGGCAGGGATTAGCTTCTGGACTACTGTCATCCCGCCTTGATTTTTCCATTTGGAAAGGGTCATAGACAAAACCTTATCAGTCAAGGAAGAGAAAGTCTAGGGATTTTCAAGGGATCTGTCTTTACATGGAATCCTTCGCCCCACCCTCCCACTCTCAGGAAAATCTACAAGAGAGAACTTCAGCTCTCTCCCCTGAGGGAATCTTCTTATTCAAAGACAAGGAAGGATAATACCTAAGGGTTAATATTTGTCTTAAGAAGCAGGTAGCTACTTTTTCTTAAGCAAAGGAAAAAGGGCACCTGACTCCAAAGGATTTGCTCTAAGTTCCGGCCAGGCCCCTTGTTAGAAGGTAAATTAATTTAGATTTCTCCCAACCTGGGGAGCTCAAATTCCCCCAGAGCAGGGGTTTTGAACATTTTTTGTGTCATGAATTTCTTTAGCAATCTGTTAAAAAAGCCTCTGGGCACCTCCTCAGAATAATGTCTTTAGATGAATAAAAGACAATATAGAGCAATATAAAGGAAACCAATGATACTGAAATGAAATTATCAAAATACTCTAAAAGCAAGTTTCTGAACTCCAAATTAAAAATTCTTAGGACTAGAGGGCAAAAAGAAGGGGAAAAAATCTGTATGAAATCTCTGATAGCTCCAAATCCAATATGACCTACCCAGAGGGCTCGAACCCATGTCCCAGGGCATCTGGAACCATTCTGGGTACACAAGTACAATGAAGGAATGGGCCCCAGTCCAGCAGGCACCTAACTGGAAGTGTGCCAGTCTGTGGGAAACTCCAAGTGGCCTAGTGCCCCTCCTGGCAGACTGTCTAAGTGAATCCTGGGGAGCACTGTTCCATCAGGGCCACTGAATAATTTATAGATGTGAGGCCTAACTGTAGACTAAAAGGCCCAGCTTTTATCTTCCTTTGAAGATGGCACAGTCTTCACGGATATAAGAGAACCAGGTAGAGGAACCATTGTTCACTCATGGAAAGTTTCCTTTTTTTCTATAATCCAAACATTCTATATCTTTTGATCCTTGACCCTTCTTTTCCAATATCTATTTCCACTCTCCTTTCATAGCAGCATAGCGATTTACAAAGACTCACGAGCAAAAATCACTGCCTTTCTCTTCCACTTACTTCATTATCTGGACCATCTCATTTTCCTCACTAACAGAAATAGCAACCATAGCCTCCCATAGCCTCCATCATGTGAGGGCTTAGCTTCTCTGTTTTAAGTGAAAATAAAATATAAGGATCCCTCTACCATTTACTCCACTGTAGCTACAGGTACTTTACTGCACAAAGTACCATAAAGAAATATCTTTAATAGTTACGTACTGTAAAAGTGTTTACTCAATTATATTTTACCACATCCAACTTCTAATATGTACAGTTCACCTTGGAAATTGTATAATATTTGAGTTATCTAGAATATGCCAAATAACCATATCTACGAAGGTCCTGGATATAAAAAGAAAACCCCCAGGCCCATAGGATCAATTTTACCAATTCAACAAATATTTATTGGATGCCTCTTATGTGACAAGCCTCATTTCTGTACGTTTCTAGATTTAGGGGTAGAAGAAACCTTAGGAACCATCCAAATCCCTCATTATTGAGGCCCAAACCCCACGTTACTGTGCCTTGTCCAAGCTTGTATAGACTGCAGCCAGATCAAAGCCAGAACTCAACCTCAGGTCCCTTGCCTCCAAATTAATGTTTATCTTCTTATCTTGCTTCATAAGGAAATGAAATATTCCATATAAGTGAGGATTCTGTGTGGCTTAAGTATCAAGAATTATTTTTAAATTCAAAATGTTTAAATAAGAATTACTTTTAAATTGTTAAAATTATTCTAAAATTGTTTTTCAATTTTTAATTATTCCCTAGCATGAAAAATCTTCCTGATATTACATAGAAACCTGCCTTTTAAAATAGATTATGCGAAACATAAATTATCCTTCTCTGGATTACCTCAGGGGCATTATCATTAATATTCACTCTAAAGTACTACTGCAGTGTCCTCAGGGTACAGCAAGGTTTGCAAAGTTCTCTGCTACTCAGCTCCTAGCTCTTAGGACAGTAATCAAACAACACTACTTCTCCTAATAAGGACATGTTCATCAATTGCCCTATAGCTCTAATGTCTCTCACTGCTTCTTTCAAAAGACCCCTTTTTCTGGTCACCACTCCAAAAAGCATTCTTTCCCTTTTAGAATAGATACTATATGAGACCCCGGACTGTCTCCTGCTTGCTTTCATTTGTACTCCAGCAATCAGCACAGTATCTGGCACTCAGAATAGATGCTGTTTCCCCTATTCCTAAAATGGTGCTAGTCTGCACTTTTTAGTTGTAGGGTCTCCTTTTTCATGGCGTCTCTGGCTACTCCCTGGTTACTACACCTATCTCTAGACACATCCCTTCCGCTTTCCTAACGGGGCCAGCTAGTACATTTCTCAGCTGTAGACTCCAAAAAATAAAAATAAAAAAGGAAAGCTGATCTTGTACTAATTGTATCTAAAGCGAGTACAACTAGATTCTGAACGAAAAGGCAGATGAAGGGGTTCTTTCACATGCTCAAGTGCATGAGCTTTAGGAGAGAAAAGCTCTTAAGTTCTTTTTCTTGCTTCTTTCTTATCTGCATTATGCATAAAGGTAGTTATCAGATAAATAATTCTCGGAGATGTTAAGTATTAGAGAAAAGAAACAACTTCGGGTCACATAAGGCCTACAATCTTTCATTAGTTTTCAGTTGAGTAAAAAGTCTTTGAGACCCCATTTGGGGTTTTGTTAGTAAAGATACTGGAAGGGGTTTGCCATTTCCTTCTCCAGCTCATTTTATGGATGAGGAAACCGAGGCAAACAGGGTTAAGTGACTTGCCCAGAGTCACACACCTAATAAGTGTCTGAGGTTGGATTTGAACTCAAGTCTTCCTGACTCCAGGCCCAGTAGTCTAGTCACCTAGCTGGGAATAACAATTTAGACCTGAAAGGCAGAGGTCACACTTCAGAGATTTACGTAGTCCAGATTTATTCAATTTACAGCTGCCAAAAGTGACTCCCGATGTCACGGATAAAAAGAAACTGAGTTGGGATCAGAACGCAAATCTGAGAGCTCCTTTTACTACCCCAGCTGCCTCCACATATACAAAACTCATTTAATCCTCTCACTGACAGTCTCAGAGATTAAGTGACTTGCCTAAAGTCACACAGCTCAAAGGCATTCACTTTCCCATTCATCACTATCTAAAATGAAAGCCTAGCTCTCTTTTCCTAACACACTAGGATGTGACAGGTCGCTCCCAGCCCCTAGTTCCAGCTCTTAACAAGTTTTATTGGCATTTTCTCTAGAGCACCCAAAATGAAGTCTGTGTTTTCCCATCTTGCTTCAGGGTGACTTTTTTTTTTTTTTTACAACCACCAAATCACCATCAGTTTCAATGGCCAAGAACGAGAACTGATCCTTGCCTTTTGTCCAGAACTATAAATGATCCTGGTGGCAAATTAAACCTTCTTGTTCCTTTAATGTAACCCTTGAGCTGCCTTGTCAAAGGAAAGTACATTCTGCTTAGAAACTCCTAAGTGGATGAAGGTGTAGGTGGGTAAGTGAAACGAGAATTATGTGGGGGCACATCTTTTTTGTTTTATTTTGAAATACAGATGGGGAAAGGTCACAATGGGAAACAGAAAAGGGTAAAGAGTGGAAGTGTTATGCCATATTTGATCAATCAGTTTTATGGGGCAAAACAGAAATCATTCCAACTTCCAAAGATAATTATTAATTTTCCATGGCGGGAGGGGGTTAAAATGACACACATCCTAACAACTTTGCCAACTTCTTTTTTCAAGTCAGTTTAAAGACAGAAAAAGAAAAGAACACCCTCATAAAAGGTTTGTTTTCACACATTCTGCCAGACCTCACTAAGTCCAGAGGACTCAGGCACGCACTCCTAACAAGCCCAGCCCCATCCCTCTCCTCCCCACCCCACCAGCAGAAGGTGACAATTTTTGACACTAGAACTCAAATAGGTCCTGGATATCCTTCTTCCCCCTAACACCCACCCCCTCAATAAGACAGCAGTTAATTGACAGAAAGTAAAATGTGGCTAGTCAGTTGCAAAAGTAGTTTTCACTTAACCCAGTGGTTGAGGGTAAGAAGAATCTTGGAAAATAAAGGATAAATCTGGTCCTCTTTAGAGAAGACCTGAGGGAACCCCATCCAGCCTGGAATTAATCCTAACACACACACACACACACACACACACACTCTCTCTCTCTCTCTCTCTCTCTCTCTCTCTCTCTCTCTCTCTCTCTCTCTCTCTCTCTTCAGGTTCAAAATATCATTGAGGGTCAAATTAAGCCCAACCCTCCAGCCCCAAACACAAAATTCTTCATAATGCTAATAGATGTAAAGAGAGGGATATGTAAATCACCATCCTAGCCTGGGACAAGCATCCATAAATAAGCATTCCAGTGTTTATAAGGAATTCCTGTGTTTATAGCTCAATGTGTAAGCCTGCTATCCTTCAAGTTCTTACTGAAAGCATCTGACCCAAGGAAGGCTAGAGGAGATACTAGAAAAAGACCCAAGCCATGTCCTAGACCCAGCCAGAACCCTTAAAGTTCTGTGACATGGGGAGCCTCAATTTTCTCATGTGTAAAATGAGATTGTACCAACTGATATTTCTAGCTCTAAAACTCTCTCCTTCTATGATTAGCCATACTGAACTACCTAGTCATAAAGCACCTGAAAGAAATTAATCTAAATCTAAAAGTCACTCTGTGGACAACTAAATGTTTGAGATCAAAAACATTTATTAGGCACCTAGTAGGTGTCAGCACTGTGCTAGGCACTCAAACATAAAAAATAAAATAGGGATTGTTTTAAAAGAGCTGGGGGTGGGGGTGGGAATGTGTCATGACATTTAGATATAAATGAATTTTTGAGAAACATGTTAAGCACTAACCAGGGAGCCAGTCACAGTGCTACATGATAGGTATACAAATAGATAATTCCTTCCCTGAAGGAGTTTACATTGTGAAGAGGGAGAATGCAGTAGCCAAGGGAGTGTCACAGAGATGGTAAGTGGCACCACAGGAGAGTAAATGACAAAATCCTTTTAGGTGCCACTGACGGTATTGATTTGATGATGATTTGAAAGATGGACATGGGTGGGGTGGGCTAATTAGAGTGAGCCAGCCAAACAAGCTCTCACCAATCAGGACATTATGGACCCCAAGGCAGGAATTCCAGAAGGGGTTGTGGGGGTGAGGGGTGAAAGCACAAATAGCTAAGGGGACAACAGGAAATTCCTCATGGAGTAGGTGGCCCCTAGACTGAGGTTTCCAGGGAACTAGAGAGCCTAAGATGTCAGAAGTGAAGAAAGAAGTGTACATTCCAAGTATGGAGGGTAAAGGAAGGAGGTGAACGGGTGTGCACCAAGAACAGAAAGTTGACTGGTTCTATTTGAAAAAGCCTAGTGTTACACTCCCGCAGCACCCACTGGCAGCATAGAACATCACTGGATATGAAAAGTGATGGGGAATGGTGACCCCAGGGCTCAAAATGTATGGTACCATCAACTGACTACTAACCAGAACAACAGGTAAACTGGATAAAAAGATCACAGGGTCACAGATGTACAACTAAAAAGAATATTAGGAATTATCTAATCCAACCCTCTTATTTAGAGATTACAAAAAAAAAAAATCCAAGATGTTAAATGACTTGCCCATGGTCACACAGGGCCAGAATTTGAACCTACGCCTTCTGAGCACAAATCTAACACCCTCCTCCCTCCCCTAACCCTTTCAGGTCAGGGGATGAGTAAAGACGTTGCTATTTCAAATGCCAGGATCCTCTTTTGAAACATCACCAGGTTCTTCCTGCTCTAAACAGAATGATATGAAGATCCACTGTTATGCATGTCTTTGTATGTCTCCTGTTCTATTTATCATAATGCATGGTGCAGAGCCATAACTAGCATATAGTGAATGGGGGGGGGGGGGGGGAACTTCCTTCCCAAGGCCACCAAGCCTTCCCTGAACCTCACCTACCTGCATGTCACTTGAAATTAATTTATGATATCATGTATCATAACTACACCCATAGGCCACCAGCCCTAGGATCCCAACACTGTAGCTCCCTTTGAGCAGGGCCTACAACCCTTGTAGCATCACAGGCTGATTGTCTCCTCTCTCAGAAGTCCTAAATCCTAAATCATCAGAACTCTGTGTCACTGTGACCCTCCTCCCACCCCCAAATGCTTTGGGCCAATGGGTAGATTAAAGAAAGAAATAACTTCATGTAGTTTTTAACTACATAGGTTCCAGTTGTATACGGGATCGTGTCTTCCCAATTAACCAAATACCCCCTCCCCCAAAAAAGTGGCAAGTCATCTAGAATGAGGTAGTTGACAAGAAAGAATCTTTATTAAATAAGCATTTACTACAGGTAAGCACTGTATTAAGTGCTGGGGATACAGAGAAAAGCAAAAGCCCTGTCCTAGCCCTGAAGGCGCTCCCATTCTAAGAGGGAGAGAAAACATGCAACCACTATTAACATACAAGATACACTTGGTGTAAATGGAAAGTCATGTCAGATTAAAGGAAGGACTGGGAAATTCCTCCCGCAAAAGGTGAGACTTGAGTCAGAGTACTGGAAAAAGCCAGAGAAGTCAGGAGGTGGGCATGGGAGGCAGTCAGTGAAGAACTACAAAAAAGACAAGATAGGAGTGTCGCTTCACCTCTGTAGGTCTCAGTTTCTCCATTTGTAAAATGGGAAGGGGAAAGGATATTCCTAATATCCTAAGGGGAAAGGTGATTCCTAACTGAGTAAGAAATTGGACTAAGTAATTTCCTTCCAGCTGCAGAAACCTATTATTCACAAAATAGCGATCCATCCTTTTGCGCTTTGTTTCTGTATAACTACCTATTTAAGTGAGGATCAGTCAGGATGCAGAAAAAAAGCACTGGCCTTCTCCAAAACAAGCGCTATCTGAAATCTTCCTACCCAAATCCACTAAGAAAGTGGTCCAAGATAGAGCACATAGGTCCAATTCCACCGCAGCAACTTAGAACTGCAACTCCTTTGAAATACTAAATAGCAAGTTTCTCACTCTACAATTACAGAAATTCCCTGAATTAGATCTGATCCAATGATCAACTAGTTAAGTTACTTAATATTTACAGTCTGATAACATTCAAATTCTAGTTATGAAACAGGTTCTTCTTTGGCCTCAATGCTCTTCTACAAAAGAATAATTTTCTTTCTGTAGAAAAGTAGCTGATGTGAAAAAATTAATACCCACTAATTCTTAGGCTGGATTTTTTTCCCCCCACACAAAGTATACCTTAAGTCACTGGGGCAGGGAACTTGCAGCCTCAAGGCCACAGGAGGCCCTCTAATTCCTCAAGTGCAGCCCTTCGACTGAATCCAAACTTCACAGAACAAATCCTTTTATTAAGATTTTTAAAACCTCATCAGTAAGTAAAGTCTAGCTTTGAGTTTATTTTTTTTCCAAGTAGTGGTGATAGATTTAAGACCACAGATTGAGAGCTAGAAGGGTTGTTATTGTTCATATATGTAGTCCAACCCCATCATTTTATAGATGACAGTCTGAAACTCTGAGTTTAGAGACTTGCCCAAAGTGACTGGAAAGTAGGTTCTTGGATTCCAAATCCAACCCTGTATCACAGTGCTTGCTTTCTGTCCTGTTCAGACCAAATAAGATGGAGGCAGCATGGTAATTAAGGTCTGGAGTCAGAGGCTCCTCGTGCCAATCCATTAAAAAGCAAGAAGAACTGACTGTGTATGGCCTAGGCACCATACTGAACCCTGGGGATAAGGATACAGAGAAAGGCAAAACCCTGGATGAGCATACATTCTAATGAGGGAGACAACATATATGTGAACTATGTGAACATGACATACACACCTGGTAGATGGAAGGTAATCTAGCTGCTGGGGTACCTGGAAAAGGCCTCCTGCAGAAAACGGTATTTTAGCTGACTCTTGAACAAAGCCAGTGTTACTAAGAGGGCAAGGGGAGGAAGGAGAAAATTACAAGCATACAATAATGCATCTGCAATGGAGGGTCAGGTACAAGAAGCAACAAGAAGGCTAGTCTGGATGAATCAGAAAGAACCAAGGGAGGTAACATGTATGAAAGCTGCAAAGGTAGGAAGGGGCCAGGTAGCGTAAAGCTTTAACTACTCAACAGATAGCTTTGGATTTGCTGGTCTTCAGCAGCCACTGGAGTTTACTAAGTGGAGGGATCTCTGAGGAGAGACATGGTCAGACCTAGAAAATCTCAACTCTTCTACATGTTCTCAAGGCCTCCGTTTCCTCATCTGCAAACTTAAAAGGTTGTCCTAAAGTGATCTCTAAGGTCTTTTCCACCTCTAAAAATTTATAGTATAGTCTACAACCATGGCACTGAGCTAATCTAATTTACCCACCCAGGAATCCCAACTTGGCTTTGTTCCCACAATAATCTAGTCAAAGGACCCAAGTGAGCCAAGTGATATGGTACCCAAGTAAAACACTCTGGTCTAGCTCTGTGCTCTTGGGGACAAGAAAAGGAGATTTGTGAGACAAATCAGCTGCAATAAACGATGAGGAGCTCTCTTCCAGGAAAAGGACCAGAGAACCACGTGGAGAGAAGACACCACAAGCACTAAGGGGCTCCACGGAAAGCAGCTCCAGGAGCCAACCAAAAAAAGTCTGGCTTCAAGTACATCTGGAATTTATAGGATGGACTACTGGTGATGTTTCATTATTTTCTTCCTACAACATCCTCCTCCTCTTCCTCATGTCTTTGAGTTTTGTTTCGTATCGAGTGGGTGATTTCTTTGTTATGGTAAAAAAGTTCCCTTTATTAATGCACGACAATTTTCTATCTTCCAGCAGTTGCCTAGAGCCCTTACTTCCAGACTGAATGATTTTCCCACGGATCACAAAGCAGAGGCAGGACTGGAACCCAGGTCCTTCTGGCTTGAAGGCCAATTCTTCAGCCCATTGTTATTATTAGGCAATAGTAATTAATAACAGTTCACCTTTCTGGAGTACTTCTCAGCCTGAAAAGTGCTTCTTTTACAACTACTTGATGAAATAGATAATACTCATATTATTATTCCCATTTTACAGATGAGGAATCAGAAGTTCAGAGGTGAAATAATTTGCCCACAAGTCAAAGAAATAATAAGAAACAGGTTGGACTCAGGTCTTCTAACTCCAACTACCATGCTTAACAAATACATCCTTCTAATTAATCTGCCTGCTACATATGTGAATGAGAGCTGAGAAACCCAATTCAAAACCTACTTTAGTCTCAAAATACATGGCATCCCCAAAAGTTTTGCTGCTTAAGGATTAATAACTTCAGAATTATAAATGCCACAAACATTTTTAAAAATTGAAAGGTTAATTATTTTTGTAATATTGGTGTATTTATTAGCTTTTCTAACTTTATAAAATTTTCTTCAGCTGCTGCTCAGGGACTGAAAGAACTGAATTTGTAAGCCTAGCCTTAATCATCATTCTTCAGATGAGGATTTGATGCATATATAACTGTGGTGACACTATGCCCCAAGAAAAAGTCTGTCAGAGATAGATCGGAGAACCAAAGTACCCAAGCAAGAAGCTCTCCTTTACCAATGCAATGGTCAGAGAGCGTCATCCAGTAATTGTAGCCCATGAAATGCATGATAGGGTGACACACTTGTCTTGTTAAATTAAAAATTTATTAATCAAAATTCACAAAAACTAATTATTAAAAGAATTTAAATAATTAAACTTTCAAATGATGGGGTTTTTTTTTCAAGTTTGTAGCATTTATATTCTTGAAGTTACTAAATCTTCAAACTGTACTATGATTTTGGGGACATAGTGTATTTGAACTACAGAATATTGGAAGGGAAGAAACCTTACTAATCATTTTGTACTCATTTGACATCTGAGGAAGCCAAGGTCCAGAAGGGTTATATTAAGTGACTTCCTCCAGATCACAGGGTTAATTGGCTGCTGACCATGAGCAGAAATCAAGTCTCCCATGTCAAGGTCTTCTCCTTTTATTACACTTCTCTACTTGCCTTTGCTTAAACCACATTTATCAATAAATACCAAATGATTTAATCCATCTGAAAAGTAGCTAACTCATTTACTTCATCTGAATGTGTTTAATCTTATTTAAATCAATGGTTTTCATCAGAATTTTCAGATTGGTTCCTGAACATTTTACCTTATAAATAAACAAGAAGCTCTGGGACCAAAGAAATGTCTCTGGGTTATAAGAACCAAATCTGATATTCCCAGAAGGTTCAATAAATATTACCAGGACTTCTCCCAAATGTCACCTTCACTTTCTTTCAGCTACTTCTTCAGAGCTGAAAAACCAGTCTATTGGTTATGGTTTGTTTTGTTTTTTTAAAAAAGGGAAGGAAGGAAAGAAGAAAAGAAGGAAGGAAAGAAGGAAGGATAGACAACAAACACAGGGTTAACTATTTGCCATTTTTACTAACAGAGGAAAATAGTCAAATATTTGCAACAATGGTACAGCTTCAGAAACCTGGCAAAGGAACAGTAGTGGGTGGGGTTGCATGGAAGGCTGTCAAAGAGGAAAAGGAAAGAAGGAAAAAAAAACTCTTGGGAAACACAAGCTATCAATCTGGAAAGGAACTTGGGAGATCATATATAACACCAAACTTCTTTATTTACATTTCTTATTGATATATTTTGTTTTTACATCACCTTTATTTTCAAATATTTTCCTCCCCTCTTCCTCTACCCCGTAAGTCATTCTTTGTTATCAACTGGGAAAATTAGAAAAAGGGGGAAGGGGGGAGCAACTTAACAAAACTAATTATATATTAAATCTAACAATATATGCTATATTGTACCTCTGCAAAGAAGGGGAGGTGTTCTATTTTCTCATATCTTCTCTAGAGCCAAGCTTCTTGGTCATTCTTACTACACAGATCAACTCCTTTACTTTGTGGCAGAGAAAACTGAGGCTTAGAAAGTTCGTGAGTTGACTTGCCCAAGGTCACAGAGGTGTTAAAATACAGTCATGATATGAACCCAGATCTTCCATTTCAAACACAGTATTCTTTCTACAACCCATCTTTTGTCCCCCTGCAAGAAACACTATTTATTCATAAGACAACAGCAGGAACCATAAGATCTGCTCAAATAAGATGTAAGACACTGCAGGGGAGGGGGGTGAGTGAACCCATAAGGTGAAAGGAAAGGGAAGTAATACCAATGTTCATGGGAATCTAAATTGCAAATTACTGGGGCTGCAGATTTAAGAAGGGAGAATCATTCACTGTACACACTCTTCTATTGTGCGTACTCTTCTTACCTAACTCTCCAGGCTTAACCTCAGGTTTTTGTGTGCGGTTTTCTGTTTTATTTTTGTTTTGTTTTTGCTGCCTCCATTATGTACAAAATTGCCCTCATCATTTCACTATATTTCAGTAGTTTAAGGGAAAAAAAATACAAAGCCTTTAATTCATTCGGGCTCTCCTAAGATGGTGCCTGGTAATACAGATGACTGTTTTCCCAGACAATAGCTACCTGTGTGTCTGGCTGTCTCAGACAAGTCTATATCAAAATGCTGGCAGGAATTCCTGCAATTGACTAGACAAATGGCAGTTGATCAAAGGAACAATAAACTTGTAGAACAGGTGATTTGATTATTTGTTTTTCTGAAGGGTGAAGGTAAAGATATCCTCTGTGTTTGTATACAAAAAATGTGTTTAACTCTCTCAGAAAGGAATTGAACTAGAAATTCCTGAAACCCACCTCAAAATTACTAATTAATCTGATTTGTTGTCTCCTGTTTGCACCTACTAAAAGGATATGGAAATCAAATCCATTATAGCAAGGATAATTATTATTTAAATTTTTAATATATTTTAAATGTTTTCATTATACTTTATAATTATTTAAAATATTTTCTACTAAATTCCTTTTCTCTCTTAGGAGGGAGACTTTAAACACTATGGGGTGTTTAAAGAATTCTAGTCTGGGTCAAGCTATTAAAATTTAAATCTTTACCAAGACTTTTGCAAAGCCCTGTATTTAAAGCTAGAAGAGGCCTTAAAAGTCATCCAAGTACAATGCTTTGCTTTTTTTAATTTCACAGTTGAGGAATCTGCACCTCAGAAGAGAAGTTGCCCATGTTTCACAAAGCTAACCAAACACACTGCCACATTTTGAACCCAGGCCTCCAGACTATAAGTGTAATGCTCTACCTATCACATTGCCTTTTTTAAAATAAGTCCTCACAAAACTGAAGATGATCGTTTCATGGCACATGACATTCTGGCACAAAACAGTTTAATGATTATTGTGCCATACAGGATTTTTCTCCCTTGGTACCCATACTAGAGCTGGATTTTTACTTCCCTGCCCCAACCCCCTTCTCTGCCAACAATGCCCACCAATCAGATAAAATCTAATACTTATCAGAGTCCTAGTCACTAGTTTATCTGGGTAAAGTTATAGTCATTACATAATATTAAATAAACAAAGAGCTTTAAATGGTTACACAACAGAGTCCTGCAGCTAACATAAACAAAATGAAGCATTTACTGTCTGGATCTATCAAGAATCAGAATGGCTTTCAACACCTTGTAGCTGAGAGGAGAGGGCCATGTTAGTTCTCCATGAAACCCTCTGGATTCAGATCTGGACTTGTCCTGTGCTCAAGGACTGCAAGGAAAATGGATTGATTCTGCAGGATTGGAAAAGTGGATACTATTGCTAGGCCCATATTTTCTTTCCAATCCAGTAGCCTTCAAGGTCACCAAAAAACTGGGAACAGGAAAGAATCTAATCTAACAAGTTATGGGTAGAAACAACCATAGTCAATAGTACTGTGGGTCAGATTCAACCGGTTCTATACTTAATCTCATCATCCTTAGTTCTAGAGTGGAGGTGAGGAACCTGAAGCCTTGGAGTCACATGTGGTCCTCTAGGTCCTCAACTTCAGCCCTTTGACTGAATTCAAACTTCACAGAACAAATCCCCTTAATGAAAGGATTCATTCTGTAAAACTTGCTTGGACTCAGTCAAAAGGCTGTACCCAAGGACTTGGAAGGCCACATGTGGCCTACAGACCACAGGTTCCCTACCCCTGCTCTACAGTAATACAGAAATGTGGTTTCTTAATTAATAAAATTTCAACTTTCAATTAATCAACCAAACTCTGAACCCCTACCTCTAGTCCATCATATATTATTTAGTTAATAAATTGGAGAAATGGTCTTTATCATAGTAGTTACTCATCTCTACATAATATTAAGTCTCTAAATTTCCCAAGATTAAATATTCAATTTACCAAATATATAATTTACTAACAATGAAATCAATAATAAGACAGATAATTATGTATAGAATTTTGGCTGTGAAAACAATCATAGCCATTTACTTCAAACCTATGTAACAGCAGATGACTTCTAAACTATTATTCAAATAATTCAAACTATATTTATTTCACTCAGATTGGGATAATAACTTGTCTCTTCCAAAGATAAAGTTACAATAATTTTGAAGAGAAAAATAACATCTGCACCTTCTCTCTGCCTCCTCTAGTTTTTTTCTACAAGTGATAGAATAATTTCTTCCACTTTTCTCAAACCGTGACCCTTCACATTCTTTCTCTCCAGATTCACACCTCATAAAATTATCTATTTCTTCATCAAATAATAGTTAAAACAATTCTCCAAGAAAAATATTTTCCCTCATCCTCTTTCTGTCATCTCCTCAGTTTCTTCCAAATCTTCCATATTAACTTTTCTCGGTTTTCTCCAAAACTGACATCCCCAACCAAATCCTACACATTCCAACTGACTCTTAAAGACAGAGTAACAGTAACAATAGCCTCCGTTGGAAGGACTCTTGAAACAGATGTTACATTAATCTCTTTTCTATAGGATTCAAGACCTATAGGTTGCCTAGGACCCATTCTCAGAGAGATGCCCCAGAGCCACTTGTATGTAGGGCACAGAGATTCCCAAGGTTCTACCTGTTCCTGATTTCAACACTTCTAGCCCTAGTCTCAGAAAGGTAGTTTCACCAAAGGGAACCTAAGATTTTTCTCAAGCATTCCCAAGAGAATATGAAAAATCTGTCAGAAAAGACAAGAGTAAGTGACTTCACTTGCCAAAAGGACAATAAAGAACAAACTCAGGGACAATCCTTCCTCAGTTTCATTCTTGTTTAGGACAGTGCTGAACTGAAATGTTTTTTCATGCAAAATGACATACAATAAAATGAAACAAAAACAAAAAAAAAAATCAAATAAAAAACACAAATGACATAGAATAAAGGCCACTAAGAGTCCTAGGTCATGGTCTCATGAGATTTACCAAGTTAAGTCCTCTCATTTTACAGTGGTGAAAACTGGTCATTTCCAAGAGGCCCTAATATTCTGCTTATTCAAGAATCTGACCCTGTCCGAGCCCTGGCCCACCTGCAAGGGGTATCAGAGACCACACTTCTAGTGCTCCAGTAGCTTCCTCCTCAGTTACCTCCTTCTGCACAGCTTCTCTCCCATTCCCTCCCAGGCCGGCCTGGAGCATTGTCTACTGAGATTTTTAATCAAAGTAGCACAGTGCTAATGCCATTGTATATGGATTGGGAACTCTTATCCAATAGAAGCATAAAGCAACAGAACCAGGAAAGCCACAACAAATCCAAATCCCTGGGTAGAAACTCAGGTTCTGGACATGATCTAGAGAGTGTCCTTATTTTACAGGGAGAAAGAAGTGTGGAAAGAGAAAAGAAGAAAGGCAGACATCTGAAACAAGAGGCCAAGGCTTAACTAGCAGCAACTTAACTCTTTTTCCACATGGAATAGTTCACTATCCCAAAAGCAGGTAGGTGGCAAAGTGGAAAGAGCACTGAACCTGGGGTGCACAATGGTACCAGACCTGGAGTCAAGAAGACCTGAGTTCAAATTCTGCCTCAGATCCTTACTAGCTGTGTGACCCTGGGCATGTCACTTAACCTCTGTCTGCTTCAATATCCTCAGCTATAAAATGGGGATAATAATAGCGCCTCCCGGGGTTGTTATAAGCATCAAATGAGATAATAATTCTAAAATGTTCAACACAGTATCTGGCACTATATAAATTATTATAAACTATATAAATCTTAGCTATTTATTATTCATTATTACTGTTGCTCAGTCATTCTCAATTCTTCATGATCCTGTGCACCATGGCACACCAATACCATCCACAGGGTTTTCTTGGCAAGGAAGATGGAAGGGTTTGTCATTTCCTCCTGCAGTAGATTAAGGCAAACAGAGGTTAAATGACTTGCCCAGGGTCACACAGTGAATAAGTGTCTATGGCCAAATTTGAATTCATGTCTTCCTACCTCCAGGCTCAGTGTTCTATCCACTGAGCCACCTAGCTGCCTTCAATAATTATTTTTATTACCAGAGTTCAAACACTGCCTCAAGACACTCACTGTATCATTGTGGACAAGGGTTACTTAATTTCTTTCAGTCTCAGCTCCCCCATCTGTAAAACAGGGATAATAAGAGTATCTACCCTGTAAGTTTGTTGTGAGAATCAAACAGATAACATATGTATCGGGTTCTGCGCAAACCTCAGAGCGCTATGTAAAAGCTAGCTAGTATGAATTTACATTTTATGCCATGGAGAAGTTGGGCTTTACACTGGTGGAGATCCAAGATCCATCTGAGGATGCTTGGTGCATTAAAAATAAAAAGGAGTGAGGGGAAAGGGAGGGAAACACATGATGTCTCTGAACTTCTAAGAGAATAAAAACATCTTTAAACACACAATTAGCCCATATTAAAGAAACAATCAGTGGATACAATTCTAAATCTCCCCATATTAAAAGCTAAAAAACTGAAATACAGCATGAGGTCTACCTATAAAATAATGCAACAAATGTTTTAACAAATATCAAGATAGGAATTCAAGTTCCTGTAATTTTACTGGTATAGGCTATTCCCCAGATATAGAAACTGCCTAATATAGGTAGGCAGCTTTTCTTCCACTGGAAGAGAGTTGGCTGAGAGCACTGAGATTTTAAGTGACATGCCCAAGGTCACACAGTCAGTAGATGTTGAGAGGTAGCATTTAAAAACAAGATCTTCCTGGATCTGAGGTCAAATATATCAGAATTTATATATATATCCAAAGGAGTGTCCTTGAAAATACATGTAAAAAGGAAGTGGGGGGTAGGAGAGGTATATGAAGAAAGTGCATGTAGATGTTTATTTCCAGTTTACAAGCCACAAGACAAAATTCAAGCCAATCAGAAGTATTTCTGTGGTCTCAGGACAAATCAGAGACTATGCCCTATGCTTGGGGAAGAGAAGAAAAGGATAGAGCCTCTAAAGTCTTTCCAAAGAGGTGGCCTTAAAGAGGACACTTTGGAGCATTATAGTGTAATACCATCAGGCAAAAATAAAGATCACTCTCATATTTCTGTTCAATTACTCAGATTAGATAAATAGGTTAGCTTATATATAGTACTGGCACAAAGCCTCCCAAGAGCACTAAAAATCCACAAACTTATTGATTGAATTATGGAGAAAAAAAAAATCAAGTTGCTACATGGCTAAAGACAAAAAGCCTCCTATCCCTGGAGCATTCTCTAAAATGGCAGATATATTGGTTGTGCGGGATGTTTAGTTTGGAACAGAGGACAGAACATCAGCTTGGTAGTCAGAAGACTTGGGTTCAAATTCTGTCTCTGATGCTTACTACAACCCACTGTGTGCTGGGAAAAGTCACCTAATACCCCTGGGTCTTGGTTTCTTCATCTACTAAATGAAGGATTTGTACTATATGGCTTCTGCCAGTGCTTCTAGTTCTAGGACCTATGATTCTAGTTGCTATCCATGCTTTAGCTAGAAATGTTTCCTGTTGCAGCAAAAGGAGGCATGGGGAACACTGAGCTAAGTCAAACCCATCTCTCATGACCACAGGGGTGGGTCTAGGGGGTATAAGCATGGGGGAGGGAGGAAGCAGTTATATCTCACTGACTGCAAAGGTTATGGGACAATAGTTATCCTAAAGAAACACCAAAATTCAAGGCCAACACAGAAACTCATAGGTTTGTAAACAAAGAGCATTTCATTAGAACAGAGAATTTTAATAGTAACAAAGCTTTTGCTGAGATATTTTTGGGTGACAAAAAATTGCACATACTTTTAGATGGACTTTTCAAAGTAGATTAAACTGGATACACTCTTGTATAAGAAACAGGTTGTGCTCAAATCCGTCAAAAAAACAACAACATTGCTTTCCTTTTCGTCTAGTCAATGCTGCATCCAGATGACTCAACTAACTACTAACTACCTGGTCACAGCAGAATAACGCACATACAATTCTTCAATTAAGATACAACAGCCTTTTCTGAATTTATGTTGTATTTACGTTCACAGGCTAATTCTAAGTATCACACATTCATGTTCCTGTCAGTTGTCTACACCTCCACCCCGAGGGCCATCATAAAAGTGAAAGGTGCCCAGAATAACTACTGATGGAAGTACCCACATATGTCATAATGTTGGTGTGAGGCATGATAATGGATTAATGGATACACCCCAAAGGCTATTACTGTGTATAATTGTGTTCCAGGGGACATTTCACCCTCGGTGCATTAGACAGTCATTTCTGTACAAGAAATGAACCTTATTACAAATGGGTTCTAGCATACTATGTTGTTAGAATAGCAGCAAAACTCGGGTCTGACACAGCCATGTAAGGGATTTTTTTTCCCCCCACACTGCACTTGAGTGAAGTCACTCAGTTACCTTCCAACAGAGAAAAATAAAGGAGGTTTGCATCTGTTAAATTTTAAATGATCAGGTTGGCTCCCTTTGGTGTCAAAGTGGTCCAATAACAAAATAACTAATTTCAGCTCTATCTTATAGGTTAAGAAGTCAAAAGTATCCATCCCCAAAAGGTTTCACTTTATTTATGGTCGATTTTCCCTCTCCCTATACAAATGTAAACAGTTTTAAAATTGGGGCAGTCTGTCTTCTGTTTCAACAGACTAATACAATTTTCCTTAAACAAGAGGGGCTCAAGATTGCCATTTGGGGACAAGGAGAGAGTTTCCATCTCAATTTTCCTCCCTTTCATGAACAGCCCTGAACTGATTAATAGGGGCATATGAAGTTTAAACTCTTAATACAATCCAAGGAAGCAGAAAAAAAGGGGAAAGCAGCCTTATATGGCACATATAAGTGAAAGTCCTCATAAATTACATACTTTGCTCTTTCAATTTATAACTAAACACCAAGAGGAGACAGAGAGACAGAGATGAGGGAGAAGAGAAGGAGGATGGGGAGACAGAGGGAGAGATGACAGAGAGAGAGAGACAGATGATTGGAGAGACAGAGACAAAGGGAGACAGAGAAAAGTGCCATTTTCAAAGCACCCATTCTTATGACTTCACCCAATGATAAGGGAGGGGAAGTTTGGCTCCCCTCCTCCCTAGGTTTAGGTTTAAGGGCAGGCCTTCTACCCAGCATGTCACAGTGATACAATGTGCCCCCAAAAATTAAGCTGAGGAAAATGCAATGATTTGGGTGATTTTACACACTGAGTTCAGAAAAGTAAAATCAGCTGTTAGGTTTCAATCGGACTGGATACTAACCAAGGTTTTCAACTTAAAGACAAATAAGTAAAGGCTTCAGTGAATCAAGAGTAGTTCACTCACTTCTCATATAAGCCTATTAACATGCAGGGTTAGGCTCTAAGCACCAAGTGTTAAATATTGCACCACCAGCCAATAAATTATGCAAAAATCTTGTCAAAAGGGTCTCACTGCACAGCTCCTTTGTCCATTAAGCCTCTCGGAGGCTAATTTTTTAGCTCCAGTTACAGAAAAGAAATTGTGTTTACCATCTGAGTTTCTTACATGCCACTCTGTGATACAGGAAAGGCCAACAGTGGAGTTGTAAGAAATAAAAAATCTCAGTATACTTGTCAGGGAAGTTGATTTAAATAAACATCTGAACTTAATGCTGATTACTTGAAGGAATGATGCAAATATTTACTTCTCATAAGAGGATGAGATAGCATGTTGCTCTAACAGGCTGCAAAACAGATCTATGTGGATTATTCAGGCAACATGAAGAATACCCAGACATACATGCAAGTATGCAAACTTCATTCGAAGGGGGCATGAAAAGAGAGCTCAAGTTTTCTACAGACAGATGGAGGGTTCCTAACACACTGGCAACTTAAACAGTCTCCAAAATAAACTAAAATGTATTCTCCCAAGCACTCTCCCTTTCTCCCCCTGCAGCTAGAGTTGGACAGAATATACAGGAAGTGGGTTGTTCTTTAATTATGCCAACTTTGAAATCAGCAAATACACTTTATCAGTTATGCAAACTAAGAATTTTACAGGTCTAAGATGAAGGGGAAAGTACAATAGACTTCTTTGTTCAAGTCAGGATATGGTTTCTATAGGTTGTAAATACTCAAGGCCTGCTTGAGCATCAGTATGAAGTCTCCTGGTTGGGCTTCATTTTTTTAAAAATTGTGTGGCCTCCTTCTTCCAACTTCCAAATAATTTAGTTATATCATCATGCCTCACTATATTCTGACTCTCTGTAATTTGGCGTTTCAGAGAGATTTTGTTTCCCTATTCAGTATTACTCATCCTCCTATCTTTAGTTTGCTGGGGGCTTTTTTCTCCCCCTCTCTCTCAACCTGTCCTTATAATTCACCCCCTTTAATCCTGGGATTAGCCTGGTTACTCTTCTCTTTCAAGTACTCAAAGTACAACTGGGACATAAGTTCAATAAGCCCCCAGTTTTATTATTTTTTTTAAACAGGAAAAAAAACCTAGCCCTCTAGACTCACTGGTGCAAAGATTTAAATTTGCTTTTAGAGGCTTACTCTTAACTACTAAAAAAAAAAAAAAGGCACTTCCCTTTAAGAAGAATTTTTTTAAACCAGTTTCAATGGCCACAATTTCCACTACTTCTTACCAGATGCAAAACTCCCTTATTTTTCTCATTTGGAAGGTGAGCGGGTGACTTTACTCAAATGAAGGATGAAAAAAAAAAGCCCTTACATGGCAATGTCAGGCTCAGAGTTTTGTTGCCATACTAACAACATATGTTCCTAGTACAACAAATCAAAACATTTTAAACAGTACCACTAGCAGACATAAAGCGGTGCTCCCAACTGCTGAATCAGCATTTTCAAGCCCGAAGTTTCAGACAGCTTTAAAACAGCAATAAAGAGAAGGTGGGGGCCATAACACACGTGGATTTGCAAACATACTTTTGCCAGAGTTGGACTTTTTTTTTTGCTTGGGGGGGGTACCTCTTACATAAGGTCTGGAACTCGGTTTGTAATAAAAATAAGACTTTAAAAACACATTGTAGAGAAAAATGCTCACTGTTTATTGCTAAAGTTCAACATTCTTTGATTTCGAACACATCTCGATGGTGTAAAAGTCACTTGTGGCTCCTCAAAGTTTGTTAAAAAAAACAGTTTGGTGAGCCACTGTCCTCCCTCTCAAAATCTAGTTGCCATTTGCATAGTGGCCGGCGAGCTCCAGCGGCCGTGAGGGGAGAGAGAGGGAGAGAGGGAGAGGGGGAGAGAGGGAAAGGGAGAGGAAGAGGGAGAGGAAGGGGGGAGAAAGAGAGAGAGAGAGACAGAGAGAGAGAGAGAAAGAGAAAGAAAGAGAGGGGGGAGAGAGAGAGAGAGAGGGAGGGAAGAAAGAGAGAGAGAGAGAGGAGAGAGAGAGAGGGAGAGAGAGAGAGGCAGGGGTTTGGAGACGCAATTACCAAAGGCAGTGAATTGCATCAGAAATGTCCTTCTCCAAAGCAGCCCCACTCCAAGCCTGCTCCCACGGCTGGCAGTTAAACCAGGCATCGAGCCGCATCTTTGTACCTTACCTCCTCCGGCCCTGAGTGCCATGAAACTTCTTGAAAAGCTGGCCTGGGGAGACGGAGGGGGAGGGGAAGGGGAAAGGGGGGCAAGTGAGGGTTCTCAACTTCTTGAGCTTCTTTCCAAGAACTCGAATACTAACGCGCGCGGTCACACACACACACACACATCCATCTCCCCCCCAAACATACATGTGTGTGATCCACACGCACAGGGTTCGGAATACACAGCGGTCAGGAAAACAAATACAGATGCAAAAATGTCACCTCCTTCCCTTCCCCTTCCCCCCATGCAGACATAGACACAGAGATGGAATACACATAATAAGCAAACGGTGAGAGATAGACAAGTCAAGACAGTAAATACAGATGCAAAGATGCCCCCCCCTTGCCCCCTCCTCTTTCCAGTGGAGTGTAGACCAAGGACCGGAATCACAGTTCGGGGCTGGGGTGGGGGGGTGTGTGTGGAGAGAACAATTACACCCCGGCGGCAGCCGCCCTCACTCTTCCTCTCTCCATAGCTCCCATAGCCTCCCAGCCTGGCCAATCTACCCCTCCCCATGCCGCCCGTATATGCTTTTTTCTTCCCGCCCCCCTTCTTGGGGAGAGGAGGGGTGCCTCACTTGTGACCAGCCCGCAGAAGAAGGCGAGCAGGCTCCACACTCCCCAAGGGGTCGGGAGGAGAGCGGTGGGCGGCGCGGACAGGAGGCTAGCAGGCCGGCGGGCCATGCCCCCGGGCCGGGCGGGGCTGCGGAGCAGCTAGCCCCGATCCGGTTCCCCTCGGCTCCGGGAGCAGCCCCAGCCCCGAGCTCCGTCGGGCTGGGGGGCTGGCTCCGCGGACCAGCCTCCGGGAGGCGCGATGGGCGGCCGCCTTCCCCCGGCGGCTTCTGCCAGCTCCGGGCCGCACTCGGCCCGGGGCCAGGCCGGGACAGAAGGGGCTGCAGAAAACAACTTTCCCTGCGTTCGCTCCTCCACACAGGGACTACACCAGCTCCCCAACCCGAGGAGGAAAAGGACCGACGGGTCCTGGGGGTCCTCGGGGCGCTTGGCAATCGCCTCCCCCACCTTCCTCCTCGGCCCCCCCCCAAAAAAAACTTCTGCAAGCTGGGTGAGAGGGGCGAGGTCGAGGACGGAGGTTGTACCCAGACGGGCGGAAGCCGCTAGGAACCCCGGCTTGCTCTCTCCGGCGTGCATGCCTGCCTGCATGCCTGCATGCCTACCTGCTGCTGCCGGCGGTGCCGTTCGCCGCTGCCTCCCTCCTCTTCCTCCTCGGGGCCGCCCCGGGCCCCCTCCCTGCTCACAGCCGGCTCCGGGGTCCCCCTGATCCGAGCTTTCGCGCGGGGGTCGGTGGCGAGCTGCACGGATTCGAGGCAGAAGGCAGAGGGAAGGGGGGTGGGGTGGGAAAGCAGGACCGGGTACTCCCGTAGTTGCCCAGTCGGTCCGCAGAAGACTCGCACGCCCGTGCACGTAGTCGGCCGCCCAAGGATTTTCAAGAAAACTTCTGCGGCTTCGCCGTCACAATCGCCGCCGCCGGAGTCTCCCCCTCCCCTTCCCTCTCTCCTTCTCCCTTTCTTTCTCTCCTCCTCCCGCCGCTGGAGCTCCTGGGGATCGGGCGGCTGCTGCTGCTGCTGCTGCCGCCGCCGCCGCTGCCGCCTGCGATCCTCCTCCTCCTCCGAGGACCGGGATCCGCGGCTCTCACAGCGAGAGGCTCAGCTGACTCCAGCCCCAGATCTATCACCCCCTTCCCGGGCTCCCTCACTTCCCCCACCCCCTTTAATGGGCTTTAAACCCGGCCGGCCCCGCCTTCTTCTCCTCCGCCCCCTCCTCCCGGTCCCTCCTACCTCTCCTCCTTTTCCAACTCCTTCTCCTCCGCCTCCTCTGGTTACTGCTCCTACTGCTGCCGCTGCTGCTGCTGCTTGTGCTGCTGCTGCTGCTCGTGCTGCTGCGCCTGCTGCTGCTGCTGCTGCTGCTGCTTGTGCTGCTGCTGCTGCTCGTGCTGCTGCTCCTACTGCTGCCGCTGCTGCTGCTGCTGCTGCTTGTGCTGCTGCTGCTGCTCGTGCTGCTGCGCCTGCTGCTGCGCCTGCTGCTGCTGCTGCTGCTGCGCCTGCTGCTGCTGCTGCTCCTGCTGCTTCTGCTCCTGCTGCTGCGCCTGCTGCTGCTGCGCCTGCTGCTGCTGCGCCTGCTGCTGCTGCTGCTCCTGCTGCTTCTGCTCCTGCTGCTGCGCCTGCTGCTGCTGCGCCTGCTGCTGCTGCACCTGCTGCTGCTCCTGCTGCTGCTGCTCGTGCTGCTGCTGCGCCTGCTGCTGCTGCTGCGCCTGCTGCTGCTGCGCCTGCTGCTGCTGCGCCTGCTGCTGCGCCTGCTGCTGCTGCTCCTGCTGCTGCTGCGCCTGCTGCTGCTGCACCTGCTGCTGCTCCTGCTGCTGCTGCTCGTGCTGCTGCTGCGCCTGCTGCTGCTCGTGCTGCTGCTGCGCCTGCTGCTGCTGCTGCGCCTGCTGCTGCTGCGCCTGCTGCTGCTTCTGCTCCTGCTGCTGCTCCTGCTGCTCCTGCTGCTGCTGCGCCTGCTGCTGCTGCTCGTGCTGCTGCTGCGCCTGCTGCTGCTGCTGCACCTGCTGCTGCTGCGCCTGCTGCTGCTGCTTCTGCTCCTGCTGCTGCTCCTGCTGCTGCTGCTGCGCCTGCTGCTGCTGCTGCGCCTGCTGCTGCGCCTGCTGCTGCTGCGCTTGCTGCTGTGCCTGCTGCTGCTGCAGTGACCAGGCTCCCACCACGCTGGGTCCCCACCAGCCACGGCTGCTATCTGGAGCCCCAGGGGTGTCTGGATGGAGATGAGGAGGGACCAGAAGGCCTGTTGGGCACTTTCTTCAAGACTAGGAACCTAGCAAGAGTCACAGATCAGGCCCAGAAAGAGGCAGCTGTTGAAAGGCTAAAACATAACAAAGTTTTTCTACCATCTCTTTTCTCCCAAAAACCCAAATTTGGAGAGAGAAGCAGCTCCCTTGTTTGCAAGCCAGAGAGAGGCAGGGCCGGAGCACGTGAGCACCGAGGTAAAAGATGAGTTGTCCCTAGTTAACAAACTGTTTTCCAAAACTTGGTAAATCGATTAATTGGAACTATCTTCCCATAAAAGCAAGATTATATACACTGGTTAGGATCCCAGGTGAATCTATAAAAAGCCCATTTAATCCAGTTTGTATCTGAGTGAGGGGCTATACATAGCTCCAGTTAGTTAAGCTGTACGCAAGGGAGGGCAATGTCTGGTATGAGAAAAGGCTGGAAAAAGTTCACAGCTCTGTCTTTCCTCTGGCAAATTCCTTAGGAACATAGGGACACAGCTTTTAAAAAATGGAAGGAACTCTAAAAGACCAGGGATACTTAACCTGGGATAGCTTTCAGGAGGTCCATGAACTAGGATGGAAAAAAAACGAACTACATCTTTATTTTTACTAATCTCTACTCAAAAAGGGAACATTTTCTTCAATTATAAATTCCAAACACCAACATTCTGAGAAGGGATCTCACCAGACTGGCAAAAGGACCTATGCTACAGATCTAATTAATTCCAAATCTACCACTCCTCTAAGCTCTGCTTAGCTACCAAGGCTGCCACTTACTTATTCTAGGTCTCACTTTCCAGTTGAACATAAATTACTTATGGGTGGGGACTTCTCATTTTTATTCTTTGTAGCTCCATCACAGAGCATTTGCCCCATGAAAGCCTGTAAAAAGGGAGGTTTGGACCATTACAGTTTTAAAATATTTTAACACCTCTATTTCAATAATTAGCTCTTTTTAAATCAGGGACCCTAAGGTCCACTTGGTTCCTTCCTCTTCCACTTTATGAAGTTTGTTTTGGATTTTTTTTTTAAACAAAGTTCTGGGTTAAGTCGAAGTTGTTCTGAGTTCCCAGTTAGCAAAATTCCTAACACCTATTCAGAAGTTGGGATCTCTGCCCGATCTTATATTTATATTTGTCTCTAGTTAACTCCAGGCCTCTTTGTGGTGGAATCAAAATTCAGTTTACAGGGAACCTTTAGGTAATGAAACAGCAGATTTTATTGTAGTGTCTGTGGATAGACAGGAAGGGAAGGTGCTGGCCTTTTCTGGGTATTTCTCTCACTAGTGACTCTCCTCCATATTCTCTGCCACAGCTCAGTCCTCTCTTCCCTCTTCAAAGAAAATACTATGGCCTGATTCAACTTCTTGAATCCAGATACCCAGAATCCCTTCCCCAGGTTCTAAGATAGTTTCTTGCTTTTACACAAATTGCCTTTCACATAAAGGCATTGTACAGGTTCTGTTCACATTGGGTTTCATTTGTATTGATCAGAAAGTATGCTCACCTAGTCAAGGCACCAGAACCGAAATGGAGTGGTTTCGACCACACCCTTACAATAATATTATGAATTTATACCTCTGCAAGAAAAAGTTCCTCTCTAGGTCAACAATACACCAAGGTGTTTTAAATTGGTGGGGAGAGAAAGGTAGAGACTGACTTAGATTCTCCTTGGACTATTGACTTGACGCTGGTACTGCCTGTGCATGTATTGGCTTCTTTCTAAGTTAAGCGCTCACAAGTTGGGGACAGGCTGTAAAGCTAAACTGCGTATTTGTTGGCTTGCATATACTTAGACTGCCTTTGGTTTCCTCTCACTGCTGTTGGAAGTTAGCTAGACTAACACTCCCTTAACACTGGCAGATGGTAAAACAAACTTCCTTTCCACACTCACACATAACTCTGACATGAATAGAAATGCCCTTGGATGGGAAGTTAAGGCCTTGGAACCAGATCCCTGAATGCTTCTGTCTTAACAATTCAATGTACTGTGCAGTACATCCCAGTTGCAAGCCTTGGGAGGGAATCGTAATGACCATGGGAAGACACCTTTGGATGACAGCAGTTCAGATGTATAGAGGGCATTCAGGTTTGCAAAGCCCTGTCCTCATAGCAACGCTGAGATCTGTAGCTTGAAGACAAAGGGATAAAACTGGCTGTCCAGTCATGTCCAATTCTTTGTGACACCATTTAGGGTTTTCTTGGCAAAGATATTGGAGTGGTTTGTTATTTCTTTCTCTAGCTCATTTTACAGATGAAATTGAGGCAAACAGGCTTAAGTGAATTGCCCAGGGTTACACAGCTAGTAAGTTTTGAGACCAAATTTAAACTCAGGTCTTCCTGAGTCTAGGCCCAGTTGTATCACTTAGCTGCCCTGATAAAACTAGGCAGAAAGACTAAACCAGAGATTGAGCTGAAATGCTAGCTTTGGCACTAACTAGCTATGTGACTGGAAGAATCAGATTATTTCTTTGAACATCCTTTTCCTCATCTGTAGAATGGGGGGGGAGGGGTTAGACCTGGGTAGGGGGCAAGGTGGACAAGATTAAGGGTATAACACTGGGGACCTAGAGGCAGCTGCTGTACAACTGAGGGGATTGGGGATAGAACCAGTTAAAATATAATTGGGAAATATTTAAAAAAATAAATAAAAATATAGTAGGACATAGATAATGCTAATTTATGGTTTTCTAAGTCAATATGCAGCCCTCTGTTTCTACTTAAGTTTGATACCACTGTACTGGATGACTTCTAAGGCCCCTTCCAGCACTGAAGACTATGAATTTAAAACCTATTGGAGGACAAGAAGCTTTGCAATACTTAGGGTTTGATACAGGGTCTCTAGCTCTCTATCCTTCACTTCTAGAACAATGCTAAAGCTTCGCACCAGCAACCTAAACATGTCCAAGACATGTGTCAAGAGCCACACTATAGAGGCCTCAAAAGCCTAGGTTTTGAAAGATTACTTATGGTCAAGAAAGAATTCAAACTGGTTTTCAAGTGTTTTCACAGGATGCTCAAGAATTGGGTTTTTGGCCCTGCTGTATCTCTTAACAGTTATGGAAACTTGAACAAGTCTCATTTATGTGTTTTATAAAAATGAAGAGGTTAGATCACATGATCCCTAGGGCCCCTTCCAGCTTAAAAATTCTAAAAACCAGGTTCTAGTCCTGATTCTTCCACAGGCTAAGTATAAACCTTGGACAAGGCAATTAAAGCCAATGTGCTTTGCTTTCCTTAAATGAAGAATGGGAAGACACCTTCCCTACCAATAGCTTAAGTTTGTGATTAAGATAAAATGAGAAGACTGTCCCCCAGATTCAACCATCTGCAAGGATCTAGCCAGTATAGGCATTTCACCATTTGCCTTGCTGCCAACCCCTTTTCACTCCCTGCAGGGAACAATATTATTGTTGCTACTGGGAATTATTTGAAAGTTTGTTGCCTTAAGGTGCTTCTCACAATCCCTGCCCAGACCAGAATTCCCTCCCAGATATGTGTGAGTAGAATATAGGCACCTTGAGGACAGATGAGCCCCTTGAAGAACAGCGAATATTTTTTGCCTTTCTTTCAATCACCAGCACTTAGCACAGTGCCTGTCATATGTTAGGTGCTTAATAAATTTTGTTGACTGTCTCACTTTTCTGTTTGTTCCTCGAAGTACGTGGCATGTAGTTGGTGCTTTATAAATATTTGTTCATTGATTAATCAGGACTTAAAGAATCTATAATTCAGTCCTTCCACTAATACAGATTGCAGCCTCTCCACCCCCACACACATACCTCAGTAGATGATCCTACTGAATGACTTTAAAAAAAAAATTCACCCTGAAGTCAACCTAATGATGAACTCCTCCTAATTTAGCTAGCCTCTACTGGCATAATCTTTAACAAGAAAGGTTCACACTTATGTGGTGCTTTCAGGTTGTGCAAAGTGCTTTAAATAGATTATCTCAGTTGTTCCAACAACGCCATGAGATTGATAACTACAAAAATTTTATTCCTATCTAACTGAGACTCAGAGAGGGGATGAATCCAGGCCAGACTCATATAACCAGAAAGTCTTAAAAGTCGTATTCTTCTGATTCCCAAATCCAACATTTGATCTACTGCACTACACTGATGACTTTCCAGCCTGATGAGGCATTGGAGAAGGATGTTGATGGGCATGATAACATAGAGTATGTCATAGACAACAGTGTGGTGCTGGATTTGAAGTTGGACTGCATGAACTTCAGTCCAGATTGTGCTTGTGTAGCCTTGGATAAGTCAATTAGCTTCCGCATCCACAAAATGAGAAGGTCGGCATGAGCCCAGAAGACCAGTGATAAATGCTACCCAACTCCTGACAGTGGGGTGAGGTACTCAATCTGTAGAATGAAACCCACATATCAGACATGGTCAGTGAAGGAGGTTTCTTTGTCTGATTGTGCATACTTTTTACCAGGGCTTTGTTTTTCTCTTCTTTGTTGTAGAGGAAGGACAAATAAATGCTTACCAACTGAAAAAAAAAAAAAAAGGAAAATAAGACCGAGAGAGAGAGAAGATTGTATTAGGTGAAACCTAATTAGGTGAAACCAAAACCACTAATATGAGTGTTTAGAAGTAAAACATGCAGTCCAAATGCAGGGCATTTCATGGATCTGCTAATTCCCAAGCCTGGTTGCATAAACCCTAACATGAAGGCATGGCCATACCTCTGAACCTCTTTCTCTGTCTTGATGGTGAAAATCAAACATCTCCCAACTTAGGCTGCCATACTTTGAGAAGCTAAACTGTCTTAAAACTCTGGCATAAAACTGTACCTGTTTTTTTGTTTTTGTTTTTTTGCACTACTAGCTGTTTTCCAAAAGGCTCCCTTTATGAAAAACTCCTAAGGACAGACAGCAGAGAGCTACACACCCCCTCCCCCATTCCTCACCTCCAGTGTACCACTTCACCCTACCTTTGGATCCAATGCATCCCCAGACAGCCACCTAGTGGAAGGGGAAGGAACTACAGAGACTGCATATCACAAGTGTTCTAAGACACTTAATTTCCTAGGATAAGAGATTTGAAAGTGGAAGGGACCATTGAGGTTATCTAATCCAACATTCATTTTACAGATGAGGAAAGTGAGGCTCAGAGAAGGGGAGTGACTTGAAGGTCGCATAATGAGAGTTAGGATTTGAATCCAGGTCCTTTGACTCTAAATCCAGCACTCTTTCCTGTGAACCATGACTGAATAATGTCCGAAGACTGTAGCCCCCAAAAGTGACCTTCTCACTCTGCAAAGCCCCTACTTATTTCCCCTGAACTGTATAATGGGAGACAATGGAAGAGAAATGAAAGAAAACCTGCCTTTCTTCTTGCAAAAACCCTTGGGCTTATATGTTAGTGAGAAGGGGGAGAAACCCTCTTGTTCAAAAAAAAAAAAAATAGCTTCCAAACATTGGAGCTATGATCCTGGAATTGACCTGTTAACTCCTTTACTCAGTCTGGCCCTGACACTGGATAGTTCTGTTTCTAAAATAATCAAAGCACCTGTCAGCCATTTTTTACTTTTCTTTTTTTTAACTTTCTATTCTGTTAATTTAGAGTCAGCTTTGTGTTTTGGATAGACGTCCTGCCTTGGGGTCAGAGAGACCTGGGTTCTTTGGAGTCCTACTTCTGATTCATATTAATTGTGGGAACAAATCAGATTTTCCAAGTCCAAGACAACTCTCTAAATAATCACTCAGTAAACATTTTTATTAAGTATGTATTATGTGAAAGCACTGGGTTGGGGCAGAGGATGCAAAGACAAACAAGATATATCTTCTGCCTTCAGGGAGCTTATATTCCTCAGGGAGACTCTAAATTGTAAATCAGTTATCATTCATCTCCATTGGTGATAGGTTTCCATACTGAGTATGCTCTATCTCAATAAAATCCCATGCTCAAGACTAAAATTTTCAACCAACAGCATGGCACTAGCATCTAAAAAATATTATTTGTGGATCTATTTCCAACAAAAGAGATAAGTAGAGTATGACTTATAAGCCAAGAAGACCTCAGGTCAGTCTTGCTGCTAACCCATACTGACTCTGTGATCCTCAAAAGTCATTGTAACTTCTCAGAGTTCTAGGCAACTCTCTATGAGTGAAAATTTCAGAGAAAATGTAGACCTGAATCAGTAATAGGTGTTTCCTCATGCAGGAGTCCCTTATATCAATGAAATCACAGGTCCAATTACTATCTTGTTTCCATATTTCACAGTCTTTAAAACTAAAGATATAGAAGTAGTAGAAGAATCCAAAGTAAGTAAATAAGGTGATTAAATATCATAGTTACAATTATTTAGAGGCATTTATTGAGTTAGCAAAGATTTTACCTCAGCATCATTCCAAGGAGAGCCTTGTTTGAGCTAGCCTCCATGCCAATTGTCACTTTGCCAATGGTTGCTCCAAAGAATCTGCTTAAAAGTTCATTTTTAAGTTGTTACACCGGTACATTCTTCAGCTGGTCAGCACACAAAGCCTGGGAGGGTGAATCTGTCTGTCCTCAGAGTGACGTTTTGCAGAAAATAGAACCCACCCTAGAGCCAAATCTGCTGATGGATGCCTCAAACACTACTAAGGACAATGAAAAACAAAATCCGTTTGGAGAGCAGTTGAGAGAATGTTTGTGCTCATTATATCAAACAATGCTTCTGCTGGCCAAGTATGGATATTTTTAATTGCTTGGTGGTGGATTTATTCATCATAAATGTGCAAGGACTGTTCCTTTTTATAAGTAAAGATACATTGAAGTGTTTGCTGTGTTATCATGCTTTCCTTTCCTTTCCCCTGATAATACGTGCGTATATATATATATATATATATACATATATACATATGTTTACATATATACATATACATACGAATATGTGTCAGTGTGCACACAGGGATCAAATGTGTATGCAGATGAATGAATGAGCATTTCTTGAGCACCTACTATGTTCCGAGTGTTGTGTAGGCCCTGGAGCTATAAATACAAAGATGAGAAAATCCCTGCTCTCAAAGATATTATTTCCGAATGGAAAATACATACAAGGATGCGGTAGCCTTACAGAAAGAATTTTGGTCTGTGAGACATAGGAATGACCAATAATGCCATCAGGTAGTCTATTATCACCTTCATTTTGGAAGGAGTGGAAGTATTACTTTGATTTCTTATTCTGAAGCGAGAGGCAGAAGGGGAATGTACATTGCAAAATATCCAAGGGAGATGGATGATCTGGGGTAGGTTTGGTGAGTTGGCACTCACTCCCTTATCGGTAAGTAGGACAGACTACTCAGCCACACAGCAAAGTTCCAAAGCTAAGTGGATTCACTTTTCCAGCCATAGTTTTTGGAGGCATGGCCCTGGGAGGTTACAGTTCCAGGTGGAGAGAGGCAGGACAGATGGTAAGATGTCCTCGATGGACAAATATACACATGCACGCAGTAACATCTCATTTATCCAGTGTCAGGGAACAAGCTGTTCTCCATAATAATAACTGGCATTTATTCAGCACTTTAAGGCTAGCAAAGCACTTTACATACATTATCTTTGTTGGTGAGGTAAGCATCACAGCTATTGTTATCTGCTTTTTACATATGAGCAAACATACCCAGAGGGGTTAAGTGATTTGTCAAAGGTCACATTGGAAGTGAACTTCCAGGCCTCTTTTTACTTCTAAATCCACATAATGAATTTTCCAATTAATTCGTGTTGCCCCTTTAGGTGTCAAATCTTTTTAAGTTTATTTTTGTTTTTAACCATTTCTAATGGTTTATTTTTTAATGTCGCGAAGTCACAAAGCTTTGGGTTGACTGGTGGAAAAAACTCAAAGGCCACAAAATCAAAAGTCTAACACATTCAGCCCTGGGACCTACAAGTTGCCATGTTGCCTTAGGATAATGGGTTATCTAGCTCTGGAGCCTGCATATGCCTCTTATCAGAACTTTTAAAGGAGTGTATTTTTATGGACCAAATATGAAGAATGATTATAAGAGGATGCCATTGGTTTGGCTTTTTTTCTTCTTTTTATAAACATATCCAAACTTATGCCCTGAGAGGATTTATTAAAGCAGAATAGTAGGTTGAAATGAGCTGTGGATATGGAGAGGCACAGGACCAAGGTTCGAATGTGAGTACCACTAGTATGACATTGGACAAATGATTTAATCTCCCTAGATCTAAAAAATGAGGGGGTTAGACCAGATGGTTTTTAAGATATCTTCTTATGCCAGATTGATAACTCTGGAAGAGGAAGGTACATTAGGGATCGTGTAGTTCAATTCCTTAATTTTACAGATAAGGAAACTGAGGTTCAGAGATGTTAAATTACTAGCCCATGTCATACTGCTAATATGTGTTGGAGACAGGACTCAAACCCAAGCCTGCCTCATTCCAAGTTCATTACCCTATTCATTTTGTCTTGGGGTCCCTTAGAGCTAGTTTACAACCCACACAAGAAAATTGGTCTCATTCCTTCCTAATCACGACACTTTCCCTTTTCCACCTTTTTCTTTCTCTTTCCCCACTTTTGCTCTCTACACCCTTCTTCTACTACTCACCCTCAGGACAGAACTGGGCTAATTCTGTCCTGGAGCTGAGACCCTGGGGCAAGAGACTGGGGAGGAGGGGAGAGGTCATATGGAGATTGGGAGCCCCTGGGAACCCTTATCCAGAGCCTGTATGGAAGTAGATTGACTAAGGTGGTAAGTTTGCACAGCTGGAGGTTGCTTGTCATAAGTGCTACAAAAGTCATAAATGGGTGTGATTAGCTGGGCATCATAAAAGTAAATCATCAGAAATTGAACTGTACATACACACACACGTACACACAGACTCACACACACTCATGGGGCTCATCTGCCTGTTGCTTGGTAAAAACATTTTCAAGACCAAGTGAATGGCTCTGTGAGTAGAGCCAACTACACCGCCCTAATTCTGGGCTCTGAGTATATTATGAAGTCCAGGGGAAAATTTCCTAAAGGTTGTCCAAAAGCAATTAAGTTGTGTTTAAATGTGGAGTTAATTCTGATTACAAAGAACATCCTGTGGTATCATTTGATGCCTATGATTGAGGGTATGTGTATCAATAGAAGACCTGGCTCTTGGGTGTTTGTGTTGGAATTTGTGGAGTGGAATATTGAGTAGGTATTGAATATACTGTGAATGAAAAGGAGAGAGTTTTAATTTAGATTTAGCAGTGACTGAGTCAATCTTGATCTGGAGAGCAAATGTTAGAATATACTTCTGTCCTTCCAACAGAGAGCTGGGGGAATACAGGGGCAGAATATAGCATGTACTGACAACGATGCTACTGTATTGATGATTTTTGCCTAACCCTTTTTCCTTCTTACAAAAGAAGGTCCCATGGTATGGAGAGGAAGGATATTTTTAGAAATACTTGTGATATAAAGCAAAAATCAACTATGAAACCTTTACTTAAGAAATTATTAAGTTGATGTGTGAGTGAGGATATATTCAGATGTGCAGACCCAGAAGTGACTCTGGATTCAGCAGCGAGTGAGAAAGTGTCGATCCAAATGAGGGCTACAGTGGCTTGATTTTTGGTGGCCTAGAGAGATACAGGAACTAGAAAGAAGTTGGTGTGGCCTGATGAGGAATCGGTTCCTGAGACTGTAGTTCTGGGACTTAGTACAGTACCTGTACATTGTAGGCACTTAATAAAATATTGATTGATTGATTGATTGATTGGGACTCACCTAGAGGCAATTAGGTGGTGCACTGGATAGAGCACTAAACTTGGATTCTGTAAGACCTGAGTTCAAATCCTGCCTCAGATACTTTCTAGCTTTGTGATCCTGGGTAAGCTACTTAACCTCTGCCTCAGTTGGTGATTGTTGAGTCCTTTCAGTTGTGTTCTGGCCCCCCACCCCCCACCCCATTTGGAGTCCTCTTGGCAAAGATACTGGAATGGTTTGCAGTGTCTTTCTCTGGTTTATTATACAGATAAGGAACTGAAGAACAGGATTAATTAGGTGGCTTGCCCAGAGTCACACAGCTTATAAGTGTCCAAGGCCACATTTGAACTCAGGTCCTGACTTTAGAGCCCTGTGATCTATTCACTGTGCCATCTAGTTGTCCCTGATGTAGTTTACTCAGTTGTAAAAAATAAGAGTAATAAAAGCACCTATCTCACAGGGTTATTGTGAAGGTCAGATGAAATAATAATTACACAGTACTTAGAACAGTACATGCCATGTAGTGCTGTTGTTATTTAGTCGTGTCTGACTCTTTGTGACCCTTTGGACCATAGCATGCCAGGTCCTTCTAGGCTCCACTATCTCCCAAAGTCTGTTCAAGTTCATGTTCATTACTTTCATGGCACTCTCTATCCATCTCATCCTCTGTCATCCCCTCTTTTGCCTTCAGTCTTTCCCAACATCAGGGTCTTTTCCAGTGAGTCCTGTCTTCTCATTATGTGGTGAAAGTATTTAAGCTTCATCTTCAGTATTTGACCTTCAAGTGAATAACTTGAATTAATTTAAGTATTGACTGATTTGATTTCCTTGCTACCCAAGGGACTTGCAAAAGTCTTCAGAACCACGATTCAATAGTCTCAGTTCTGTGGTGTTCAGCTTTCCCTTTTAGTTCCACTCTCACAGCCATACATTACTACTGAAAAAGCCAAAACTTGGACTATACGGGCCTTTGTCAGCAAGATGATGTCTCTGCTTTTTAGTATACTCCAGATTTGCCATAGCTTCCCTTCCAAGGAGCAAGTATATTTTAATTTCATGGCTGTATTCACTGTCTACAGTAGTCTTTGAGTCCAAGAATATAAAATCTGACACTACTTCCATTTCTTCTCCCTCTATTTGTCAGGAAATGATGGAACCAGTTGCCAAGATCTTAGTTGTTTTTTGTTTTTTTGATGTTAAGAGTCAAGTCAACTTTTACACTCTCTTCTTTCACCCTTATCAAAAGGCTTCTTATTCTTAATCGCTCTTTACTTTTCGTTGTGAGAGTGGTGTGCCTACATATCTGAGACTGCTGATATTACCCCTGGCAACCTTAATTCCAGCTTTTGTGATTCATCCCACCTGGCATTTTGCCTGATGTACTTTGCATAAAAGTTAAATAAATAAAGTGACAATATACAGCCTTATCATACTCCTTTTCCAATCTTAAATCAATAAGTTGTTCCACGTTCAGTCCTAACTGTTGCTTCTTGACTCGAATACAGGTTGCTCAGGAAACAAGTAAGGTGATCTGGTACTCCCATCTCTTTGAGGACTTGCTACATTTTGTGAAGATTAGTGTAGCCCATGAAGCAGAAGTAGATGTTTTTCTGGAACTCCCTTGCTTTCTCCATAAACCAGTGAATGTTGGCAATTTGGTTTCTAGTTTCTCTGCCTCTTTGAAAACCAGCCTGTTCTGGCAATTTTCAGTTCACATCTTGTTGAAGCCTAATTTGCAGAATCTTAAACAATCCCCTGTGATAAATATAACATCTTTTTTGGGTGTTATTTCTAGAAGATGTTGTAGGATTTTAGACCTGATCAACTTTGACCTCTTCAGCATCAGTTGTTGGAGCATAGACTTGTATTCCTGTGATGCTGAATGTTTTGTCTTGGATTTGAACGGATATTATTTTGTCATTTTTAAGATTATACCTCAGTACTGCTTTTCTCACCCTTTTACTGACCATGAGATCTACCCCATTTTTTCTAATGGATTCTTGCCCACAGTAGCATATGTAATGATCACCTCAATCAAATTCACCCATTCCCATCCATTTAAGTTTACTGACACCCAAGGTGTTGATGTTTAATCTTTCCATCTCCTGTTGACCAGTTTACCTTGGTTCATAGATCTTACATTCCAGGTTCCTATGCAACATTGATCTTTACAGCATCAGATTTTCCTTTTGTCACTAGATGCATCCATAACTGTGCCTCCTTTCAGCTTTGGCCCGGCTGTTTCATTAGTATTGGAGCTATTTGTGGGTGTCCTCCACTCTTCCCTAATAACATATTAGTCATCCAACCTCAGGGTTCATCTTCTGATGTCATCTCTTTTATCACTTCAGTATTGTCCAAGGAGTTTTCTTGGCAAAGATACTGGAGTGGTTCACCATTCTTTCTCCAGTAGATCACCTTTTGTCAGAACTCTCTCCATTCTGATCTGTCTGTCTTAGGTAACATTGCATGGCATAGATCATAGTTTCTGCCACAACAAGATGATGATGGGGAGGGGAGGCGGAGCATATAGTAGGCACTTAAATGCTCGTTCCATTTCATTCCTACTACTCTCCTATATTGTAGGATCCTCTGTTGTTGGGTCAGCATTTGATTAGCAATAAGGAGGAAGCACTCCTCATAAATGCAAAATCTGAATGTCATGGTTCTCAGTGCCCAATGTCTTTTGTTTGAAACAAGGAAAGGAGAGAGGTTATTTCCTCTTAAGACTCCTTAGTTTCATGAAACCTTTCCTTATCCCTCAGCTCCTAGTGCCTCCCCCATTATTTGTATTTATTTCATACATATTTTAAATATGTAAATGTTAAATTAATGTTAATTAAATAAATATGCACATGTCTCCCCAATAGAACATAAGATCTTTAAAGGGAGGGACTATCTTTGCATCCTCAGTGCCTGGCACGCAGTTGGTGCTTGATAAATGCTTGTGCAATGAATGAATGAATGGACACAGTGGATAGAGTGCTGGACCTGGAGTCAGGAAGACCTGAGTTCATATTCGACCTCATATACTTATTAGCTGTATAACTCTGGGCAAGTAATTTAACCCTGTTTGCTTCAATTTCCTCATTTGTAAAATGAGCTGAAGAAGGAAATGGCAAACTACTCCATTATCTCTGTCAAGATAATCCTCAGTGTGGTCATGAGTCAGACATGCCTGAATAACAACAATGAATGAATCAATAGGAGGATTTTATATAATAGCATAAAATTTTATAAGGATTTTACAAATACTATTTTATAAGGATTTTATATAGTATAACATTGATAGGAGGATTTTATATGGCATAAAATGAAAGCTTTCCTGATACCTAGCTGGATCCCACCCAAATCAACCCTATTGGTGTTATCAAAAACTCCAGTACTCATTAAGGGTCTACAGTGTTCCTAGAATATAGTGCTAATTCTTGGAGGTGATACAAAGATAAAGAAGATAGCTCCAAAGGAGCTTATTTAGTAGGAATGATAAGATATGGACACAGATAACTAATGCAGATTAAAATGTGTTAAGTGCTAGGAGACCAAAGTGCTAGGGGATCAGATGAAGCAGAAATCACTCTGAGTTGATAAACCATGACGTATTGGCCAAAGGGAAATTCAAGTTGAGGGAGTTGAGGGTTTTTCCTCCCAGGATGCAAAGTTACTCAGTCAGCCTGGTGTTCGTCCTTTGTTGCCAAAGAAGACCATGCCATCAGAGAAATGATGACATGACTTGCCCTTGACTTTGTTTTGAGTGAGGGAGGGCTGTGCAGGTCACCAGCCTCACTTCTCCTCCAGAGCCATCTGAACCCAGTGACCTGATATTCCTCAGGATGACTGCAAATGGCCCAGGATGCACTGGGAGACTCAACCAGCCTTGCTGGGAAGTAACAGCACCAGGGTGGGGCAGACAAGCAACTTAACCAGACTCTACTAGGCTCTTCCTCCTACTGAACAAATAAGAAAATTACTGATGCATATTCCTACTGCTTCTCTCTTTTCTACAAAGCCTGTGACTAATAAAAATATAATTGCTCTGACATTATTTGTCCTTTTAAAGTCATGTTGTTTATGACTGTATATCTCATGTCCTTCTAAATATTTGTATACCAACAATAATTAAGAGAGATATGGAGTAATTTTGCTCATGGAAAGTGGAAAGAGCTCAAGGTCAGAAAATTCAAAATCATAGGATCATTTCAATTCATAGGAAACTAGGATTTAGAGCTGGAAAGGACCTTAGAGATCATCTAGTCCAGGGGTGGGGAAACTTGTGACCTCAAGGGCACATGTGGCTTTCTAGGTGCTCTAGTGCGGCCTTTTGACTGAGTCCAAGTTTTACAGAACAAATCCTTTCATTAAATGGATTTGTTCTGTGGAGTTTGGATTCAGTCCAAGGGCCACACTTAAGGACCTAGGGGGCCACATGTGACCTCAAGGCTACAGGTTCCCCATTCCTGAATTCTAGTCCAACTCTTTCATCTTACAGATAAGGAAACTGAGTCCAAAGAACTAATGATTTGCCCAATGGTTTGCCATTTCCTTCTACAGATCATTTTACTGAAAATCAAGGCAAACAGTGTTAAGTGACTTGCCCAGGGTCCCACAGCTAATAATTGGATTTGTACTCAGATCTTCTTAGCTCCAGTCCTGGTACTCTATCCATTGTGCTACCTAGCTGTCCTTTTGTATTCTTGGCATTTAGCAAAGTACTAGGTGCTGCTTAATGAATGCTTGTTGATCCATTGAATCTGTGCACAGGTGAGTGAACTGAAGATTATTGGAGAAGGAAAAGAGGGCTAAATGCTAAGGTGGTGGTGGTATCACAGTCAGGAAAAGCTTTACGTAATGGAGGGGATACCTCAGCTGAGCTTTTCTGATTCTTCAAGGGAGCTAAGGAATAGGAAGTAGACCTGGTATAGGGAACCCAAATGAAGTCATGCTCTCCGTCAATGCCAAGTCAGTACCTTCTCTGCAACTTCTAGTCTTAGAGAGATACCTAGAACCCAAGAGATTAAGTGATTTGACCAGAGTCACACAATATCAGAAGCAAGACTTGAACATGTCTTCTTGGCTCCTAGGCCAGCTCACTATGCATTTCTCCATGATATCTCCTAAAGGGAGGTGGCACTCTAAACATTTAAAGAAAAAAAGTAAAAGAATGCTGAAAATTTTGAAATACTTCACTTTACTGTCTTGAGAGCTGCAAAAAATGACTGATATTTTATTTTACATACAGTAATTGTTAACAGTGCGGTGCCTGGCACAAAGTAGAAGCTCCACAAGTGTTTGTCAATCAACTAATACTGGGTACAACAAACCAAAACTAAACTTCAGATTGCAATGCAGAATATAGTGTCACATCACAGAAATGACTACGAATTTATCCCCCATCTCTGCTGCAAGGAATTGTTAATGTGGAAAAGATGAGGGCTAGAGTTACATTTAATACAAAACAAGGCCAAATGTAGAACACAGCTGGGAAGTTTATGAGGTACTCTGACACTTGAAATCAGAGCCATAACTAGGGTGGGGCAATCAAAGTTTTGCCTCAGGGCACCAAATTCAGAGGCTCCTGACAGTACTTGGAGTCCTCCAGATGCTAGAAGCAACAGAGCTTAGCAGCCACTTAGCAAGAGTAATTAGTTAAAATAGGAAGCCATCAAGAGGCACCAGTATGATGTGAACTTCTCCCATATCCTACCCTATTTCTTGTCCCCACTCCTTCCCTATCTAGTGCAGCCTCCTCCGCCCCTGTACCTCCACCCCTTCAGGAGCCTCTTGCTAATATTCCAAGGACTCTCTCTCAACTGGTCACATCAGCTGAGGGGAGCATTTTGTGTTGCTTTCCTGGAACATACTTTGTGGCACCTGACCCAGATGGAAATCTTGCTCGGCACAGCTCTGCTTAGAAGTGCTGTGCTTCAGATAAGTCACAGTTTGAATACCTGAGAATGGGGGAAAGGGGGGGGTGGAGTGTGCAGTGGTGGCAGTAGCTCAGTGGTGCTCAGATAGCTAAAGAAATCATCTGGTAAAGTCAGATTTTGGTTATTTGTCAAAAAAGGATCCCATTCCTCCCTTGGGACAGATTGTGAAAAGACTATCAAATAATCAATCAGCAAGCACATATTAAGTGCCTACTATGTGCCAGGCACTTTGCTAGGTAGTAGGGATATAAATACAAAGAATGAAACTTAATCTCTACTTGCAAAGACCTTGGAAGTACATCTATAAGTATGCTCAGAATAAATGGTCCTCCTTTGTTTTCAAAGAGGACCAATGACATGTCTTGTTAAGCCTGAATTGGATTTAAGTGAGACAGAGTTGTACAAAGTCATCAACCTCACTCTCTTTCAGAGTCATCAAAGTCCAGTGGCAAGGCAAAAGTCAAGATGACTTCATTGGGTGGGATACAGTGGATGACCTTAGCATCTTTGATATCTGACCAAGCTCTAAGTGCTGCAGAGAGCCAGCCTGGTCTTCAGAACAAATTGTTCTCACTCACTCATTCACATGGTTGGGGTAGACACCCTTCTAACTTGCCCAAGAGGTTTAAGGCTGTTGCTGACCCTCAGTCTAGCTTAGCCCATCTTCCAAGATGGTTTTACCAGGGCATGGTTGCTGCTCATGCTACAGCTTCTTGGAGCCACAGGTGAGAGTTGGGTGACAGCTGGACACCAAAAAGTGAATGAGTAGCCCTGAAAAGGGCTAAGTAAGCCCTCACACCAGTGGTGCCAGCCCTCCCTGAATACCCCACACACCTCTACAGGATAAATATAAGGAACAAATGTATACATTTATTTTCTTTATAGAATAATGGTAAAGAAAGCAAATGCAAACAATTGAAGTAAAGACAGTTTGGGAAAGAAGATACTAGCATTTGGGAGATTCAGGAAAGACTTCTTGTAGAAGGTGGTGCTTGAGATAAGCTCGGAAGGAAAGTGGGAATTCTAAGTGGCAAAGATCAGACAGGAGTGGTGTCTTCCAGCCTTGAGGGACAGTCAGTATAAAGTCATGCACTTGAGAGATGGAGTGTTCTGTGAAGGACAGAGAGAAAGCCAGCTTGGTTGTGTTACAGGGCGCTCCAGAGGGAGGCAAGAAAACTGAACTGGGGCCAGATTGTGAAGGGATTTAAAAATGAAACAGATGAGCTTCTATCTTATCCTAGAAGCAGTAGGGGTCTGAATTTGATTGAGTGAGGGATTGACATGGTCAGATGTGTACTTAAGGAAAATCATTTTAGCAGCACTTTGTAGGATGAACACTGAGTACAGAAAGAATATTACCCTTTTGTGTTCCTCCAGCCAATTAATATAGAGGTTAAAAAAACCATTTGCTGCTAATTAAGAGGGGGAGAGAACAAGCTTCAATAATAATCATTAGACTATACCTTTCCTAACTACTTTCCTTTAAGATATCTTGTTGATCATTGCATATTACAATACTTCTCCCCCCACCCCACCCTACCTCAAGCTCTACTAAAATAAGGATAATCTACCTAACATTTTCATCCTCATCCAGAGGTATCCAAGTACTGTTTTGTTTAAAATTACTTTTGGAATGACAATCTAAATGGGATTTCTGGACATTTAGTACTTTGTCTAAGTAATTAATTTCAGGAGCTGGGCCATCTCCAGTCATCCTGACCTACATCTTACCACTAAACTTCAATGACATTGAAGGAGAGAGTGGGGCTGATAACTTTGCACAGCTCTGCCTTACTTATATCCAATTCACTTACAAGTCAAGACATCACCCTCCTGATGTCACTGGTTCTCTTCAAGAGTGAAGGATGAACAACAATTTCAGGAGATGCTTATCCAGCAGAGTCCACTCTGAAATGCCCATAGTTGTTATACATAATACACATGTTTGTATGAAATCAGAATTATTTGCATCAAGAAAGTAACCAAGCAGACTAGCTTGATTTTTTAAATTGATTTTGACTATTGATTGATTGATTTTTAAAAAAATTTTATCCAAGAAAACCATTTGCAATAGGAAACATGGCTAGATTTCTTTTAGAGCACCTGGTACATGGGTCTTGGGTTCAAATTCCACTTATGACAGTTACTACCTATATAAGTACCCCAAGCAAGTCATTTAATCTACCTGGGTCTCAGTTTTCTCATCTGTATAATGAGGGAGTTGAAATAGATAGTCTCTGAGGTCCCTTACAGCTCTAGTTCTATAGTACAACAACTGACATTTACACGGTTCATGTCCAATTATTCATGACTCCATTTGGGGTTTTCTTGGAAAAATTCTGGAGGGATTTGCCATTGATTTTCCAGTTCATTTTACAGATGATGAAACTGAGACAAACAGCGTGAAGTGACTTGTTCAGGGTCATACAGTTAGTAAATGTCTGAGGCTGGATTTGAACTCAGGAAGATGAGTCTTCTTTGCTCTGGGCCCAACACTTTATCACTTTGCCCCTGAGCTACCCCTCCTGACCTTTATATAACACTTCAAAGATTACAAAGCATTTTACATATATTATCTAAGCATCATTAGAACTATTCAAGGTTGGTACTGCAGGTATGATTATCTCTATTTTACAAATGAGAAGAATGAAGTTCACAAAGTTTAAGTGACTAGCCCAAAGTCACATGATTAGTAAATGTCAGAGATGGGATTTGAAACCAGATTCTCCTAATTCCAAACCCAGCACTCCATTCCCTATGCAAGGATAATAAGCCCTATGAGTAATGGAGATACTATGTCCACGACTCTTTTCTAAGAGTATTAAAAAAAAACAGCACTAGGTAGAAAAGTGAACAATTTAGTTCACATATAAATAGTTTTGTCTACACAAATTGATGTGTGGGCATCTTGTACAGCCTAAGTACAATATTTTATTTTATAAGAATACATATTCAAGCATACAGCTTCTGCTGTATTTGTATTCTGCTGGTATTTGTCCCAGTGTGTAGCTCCTTTTGGCCTCAACTGGATATTTGTGCAAGAAAAACATTTTCATGATAGATGATTATCTGGTCTGGGTATTGCTCAAGCCAGTCAGCTATTCTCTTTAAAACAGGAGATTGTACCATGAGCTCCTCCTTTTCCAGAAGTTAATTGGTCATGAAAACTGACTTGTAAGTCCTCATCTATTCATTGGTATAGGGAGCTAGGGGATAAGATAAGGAAAAGAGAGTGAAAAAACTGAACAACGTTGTGTATATAGGTGATTTTGTCTGTAATTCCCTGCTAGACAAATCTAGAGCAAATGATGTGAGTCAAATATTTATCCTATATGCCTTCAAGGTTCTAAAAGCAGTGCATTTCAGGGCTGTTGGGTGGTAGGAAAACAACACCTCACTTCCAGTTGGTTAGAAAGTCTCTCTTTTGTTCACACAACACACTGCTATTTTCAAAAGGTGATAAACTATTTGCCCAACAACAACCAAAAAAGGATTTTATGAGTGGTTAGGATGACATAATGCACTGGGTTTAACAAAGGAGCTAAGAAAATTCCATCAGTCACTGGTGCAGAAATGACTGGTGTCAGATATCTTCTTTATTTACAGACAGATTTATCCTCAAACCTGTGCTAGGCAGGTATTTGACACGTGTGGCAAGCAGTTTGCATCCGCACACATGAAAAATTGGATGGGAAGAGAAGGGTCTTTGGTTGCAACAACTACTGAAAAATAAAGAAACTTTTGGGGTATATAATTTCTCACTCATGTAGAGTTATTTGGATTAAATGTTGCCATCCTGGACCAAACAATCTGCTCCATAATAGAGTACTCCTCAGAATATTTCCATAGGTTAACGAAACAATGTAATTAGTTCAATTCATCTTTTTGACATTAAGCACTTACCATTGTTTGAGGAACTGTGCTCCACTTTAAAAATGAAGAGACATCGTCACTCAAGGATTTTACGTTCTACAGGAGGAATGAACATATACATAAATAAGTTAAGTACAACACACACATACGCGCACACACACACACACACACACACGGGATAGGAAAATTAGGGGACTAGTAACTGGGAGGAGGTCTCAGGAAAGACCTAATACTGAATTCTTTAGGGTCTCCTACAAAATGGAGCCTAACATCAGGAGGTGTTGACTTTTACTGAAATTTATTGCAGGGATTTATTGACTTGTGAGATAAATATTGACCGAGTCAAAGTCAAGGTTATTACTTATCTTAAGCAACAATAAATCTTGGTATTCTCTGTGACACAAAGTCAATATATACTTTGTTACATACATTCCGAAAAGTTTTATGGAGATATCTATAAATCTCTCTATCCTAGCCACGAGAATAGCTTTTTAAAAATTAACATTTGGAAAGGATGTTTTTTAAGAGTTTTTTTTAAAGGAAAAAGCTACTATTCAATTTTTGATGAGTTAATTAGGTAGCAGTAATTTAGACCTGTCTATGATCTCTGATTAGCTCATTAGAGACACGGGTGATGTGATTGTTTCGTGGATCTACTATATTATTGATCTCTGGAACAGTAAGTAATAGAAATAGCTTGACTCATTATAATCAACAACAAAGGCGAGAGTATGTATTCCTGACAATACTATGATTTACACACAATTACAGGTTCCTTTCACAGAAGAGATGTCTTCCAGTCATGTTGAGAGAGCCAAAGAGAAAATGAGGTCTGCTTGGATTCTTGGCCTGGGCTCTAATGGACTTTATTCCCCAGGCTCTTCTTGGTTTGCTACCCCTTGCTGAAGAGCGATGGGAAATTACATTGTTGTTGTCTGTTCTGTGTTTTGCAAGAGGACTAATGACATGAGGAGGGTGATGTCTTGACTTGCAAGTGAATTGGATTTAAGTGAGGCAAGACTGTGCAAAGTCATCAAGCCTTACTTTTTCCTCCAGAGTCATCTGAGTCCAGTGGCAAGACATAGGTCAGAACAACTGGAGATGGTCCAGAATGCAGTGGAAGACCCTGGCCTGTTTCAAGAGATTACAACCAACAAACTAATCAATCAGTCAAGAAGCATTTATTGAGCACCTATTACATGTGTAGCATACCATCTACCTTCACATCCTTACCTCCTCTAGTCAGTTGGGGCCTCTGAATGCAGCTGACCATTCCTCCTCTCAAGATTCTAGGGGTAACTGTTTGGGGTCTGTAGCTTCTAATACTATTTTTCATAAGCTCCTATCTGGTATGTTCCTCAATATTAATCAACCAATAGATGTCAGCTTTCACAAAATGATACTAAAAAGATAGAGCAAGGACAGAAGCTTCAAAAATATCAATCCAAATGAGGTGGGTTGCTCTATACAAGCAGGCACATGAGTACACATACACACATGTATGTGCACATATATGCACATGTACATGAACCTACATGCACACACACATACATACAGTCTTTGTGAGGAAGAGTAGACGTGAATTTAAATGAGGCACATTATTCACAAACATGTAAGGCCTTGCAACTCCTGGACTTGAGAGTCCTTTCCTCCTGTCATAGGGTCCCCATCCAGTTTGCTTCTGGGTATGGTGTTGTGATGGACTAGTCAGTCCTTTTCTCCAGTGGGCTGACTCCTTCTAGAACATGGTATCTTAGCTGATGGGTCAGTCTATTATTGGGCTGAGTTAAATAGGTCACTTGGCTGCTGTGCTGGCCAGTCTTCAACTGGGCTTTTGCCAGTACTGACTAGTGGTCTCTGTTACTGATTCTGGTTGATGAGGGAATCTCAGCCTTTTTGAAGCTCAAAAGATCATAATCTGTTCAATTCTGACTCAGGATACTCATTCACCTAAGGTCAGGAAAAAATAAACACAAAAAATATGAAAACAAGAAGGTACCATATATTTAGTTGTATACACCCTATAATGGTGTATTTACAGGTGGGAGATAGAACCTACTGCCCTATCCCTCTACCAGCAATTCAGAGCCATTTTCCTCACTAAAAATCAACCAGGGAAGAGTACAAGAGATCATCTGCTCAGACCTTTGGTATGAACACTCAATTCTAGCTCAGCCTCTCCTGAATTTTGAGTCTACCCAGTCGATCAGAAAATTCATCATCATTCCTCAGTACCAACCCCTCATTCACTCATGGCTAGAAGAAGGCTGGATGAAAACCAGGCAGAGAATGCTCCCAAATGGGGGGAAAGACCCTTCCTTCAAGCATGCTCCAAAGCAAACCCCCCTTAAGCTTCCCTACTCTTACCTAGAATGTCTGTTGAGGATGGGGGGGGGGGGGCAAAGAGTTCAAAGGAGGGAGATGAGGAAGCAAGACGATACTACATACAGAAGTAGGATACAGAAGATACCGAAAGTTTGTTTCACAAACAGCTCACATTCTATTGGCGGAAAACAACATGAACACATACACAGATACAAAATATACACAGATGAAATGTAAAGTAATTTGGTGGGGGAGAGAAGGGTCATAATTGGGATGATCAGAAAAGGTCTCCAATAGGAGGTGGCCACCAAGTCGTGGTCTGAAGAAATCTGGTATTCTACAAGGTAGGGGGGAAAAGAGTGGCATTCCAGTCATGGTAGACATCCTGTACAAAGATGGAATGCCATGTAAGGGGAGCAACAAGTGGGCCAATATGGCAGCTGGGTGGCCCAGTAGATACAGCACCCAGCCTTCATTCAGGAAGACCTGAGTTCAAATTGGACCTCAGCCATATCCTTGCTGTGTTACCCTGAGCAATTCACTTTATCTTTGTTATCTTCAGTTTCCTCACCTGTAAAATGGGGACACCTACCTCCCAGAGTTGTTGTGAGGATCCAATGGAAAAATAATTGTAAAATGCTTAGTACAATGCCTGGCACATATAGTAAGCACTATATAAATGTTAATTACTATTATTATTATGTAGAATGCATGATAGGAAGTAATATGAATTCAGTGCAGAAAGATAGGTTGAAGAACTATAAGATATAGTCCCTGTCCTCCAGAGATTATCGTTTATATCCCAGAGCCCTAGAAGGATGATCTCTAAGAATATCCAATATGTCCCAGGGCAACCATGGCAGCCTTCCTTCCTATTGGGGTTGGAGCCCTACTGCTATTTATTCTCATGAATTTAGACATAACTGAGCAAACTGGAAAAGGGTTTTACCATCTAGGTTATTAGAAAATACCTGGCAGTCATATAGCCCTTGCAAGTTTATAAAGCACTTTAAATGAAATCAAATGAAGTAATTTTCATTTGATGCTAATAATTCTGTGAGGTAGGTGCTACAGGTTTTAATTATCCACATTTTACAGATGAGGAAACTGAGCCAGAGAGGTCAGTTGGCTTCCTCTTTGTCACATAGTTTATGTTGAAGATAGGATTCAAATTGAGGTCTCTTCTGACTCCAAGTTTAGTCCCCTTTCCACTGGACCATGCTACCATGTTTGTAAATCACCTTTTCATCACCTGAATGTTGTTAGCACAACAGGAAATGCAGTGCAGCTAAAATACTAGTGTAGAAAGTCATGGATACAATTTTACCATTCTATTTCTGCCTTTGTAATTATCCAGCACATATAAGCTTCAAGAACAGTCCTTGTGGTTGATTCTTTGATCTTGAAACAAACCTTCACAATCCTGCTGCTGTTGGAGAATGAGAGATGACTTAGAACTAAAATGGAAGTCCAACACAGCAAGACTGCAGGGCCCCGGTAGTCAGGAATTCCTCACATGCTTTCCCCTTTGTGTCTGTGCTGGGCTGTCCCTAGGTTCTTGTTCTCTGAGGAAAGCTCTCTGGAGGAGTGTACTCCATTTACATGAGAGCACTCTCTTTTCCACTTATGTCTTGTGTGTCTACATGCCTGATAGTCAAGTAGCTAATGCCCTTAGAGCAGGATACACCTAAAGGAAATAGGCTGAGTCTGTGTCTCTGGTGGGGAGGAAACATTTCCGAAAACCAGGTGATCTCCTGTGTATCAGGGAAGGGTGCAAGGGAAGAGAATGAATGAGTGAATGAGTAAGTGAAAAGGTACTAATTGTCAGACAGACACTTGCTACTTGCTTGCCCTAAAAGAACTTACATTCTAAAGGGAGAAGACAGAAGATATGAAGGGGAAAGGAGGGAGCTGGGAAGTAATGTTTTGTCATTGGAATAGTGAGTTGGACCACAGAGCTCTCAGTTGCTGTGTCCTTTTCTGAAACAAGGGTACTATTGATTTGATTACAGTTCCCTGAACAAAAGGTGTAATGGTTGGGGAGGAAGGGTAGAGAGAGAACAAGAGTGGCCCATACATTCCCAATTCTGATAATGGGTTAGGGGAGTTTGCATTCACTTACTAATCAATACAGCTCAGTCCTAGGGAGGGAATTCCAAAAATAAGTGGATTAATTCCTCTCCCCTCCCTCAACTAGGGATATACTTTCAGTAGATCTGATCTGGTCCAGATGGTGCTTTCCTAGCTCAGCAAAAGTGGGTCAGCAGTAGGGCAGGAGGAAAGATGCCCCAGGTATACTGCTGAATGGGACGTAACAGCTTATTTTACCCTGAGTAGCTTAAATTTCCTTTAGAGAAATAGTTTGCTTATAGTCAAATGACTGTTCGTTGGATATGTCACACTGGATATCCTGTATTAATCTTAAACTCAACATGTGAAAAACTGAACTCTTTTATCTTTTCCTTCAAATCTTCTCATCTTCCTAACTTCCCTCTTACTGTGGAGGATATATGAGATGTTATAAAGGTTTAAGGCACAATGGTAGGCATGAAAATATAAGCATGAAAAATACAAACCCTGTCCTCATGTAGCTCATAATCTACCAGGAGGTATATGACATGTATACAGTGAAGTATGATATGAGGTAGGTTGGGATGGAGGAGAGGACAGATTGAGGCAAACTGCTTTAGAAAAATTTGAGGAAGCAGAGAATATGAAAGGGGATTGGGAAAGGCTTCATGGAGCGGGTGGAACATAAGCTGAGCCTTGGAGGAAAAATGTCTACGATTTTATGTAAAGTATTTCAACTAGTAGAGATGAAAAGGGAATATATTCTAAGCCTGAGGAATGAGAATGTAGGTTAGAGTCAGATGGTAGATGGTTTTATATGACAGAAAATGACAGATCAGACCTATAAATTAAGATTATTTTGGTACCTATCTATATTTTTATCTCTAGATCTATATGATAGATCTCTTTCTTCTCTCTCTCTCCCTCTGTGTATGTGTCTGTCTATCTGTCTGTCTCTTTCCATATACATATATGTGTATGTGTGTGCATCTCTGGGTATACCTAAGTATATACATATAAGTGTATGTACATACATATAAGTGTACATATATGTACACATATATGTTATATATTATATATAGGGAGAACAGGTGAGAGATGGAGAGTTGTTAAGGGCTTGACCCAGAGTGGTAGTTGTTGACAAAGAGAGGAAGTGATAGAAGAAAGAAATGCTATAGAAGTCCATTGGACAGGATTTGGCAGCTGATTGGATGTGAGGGAGTGCAAGAAGGGGAGAGACTAACAAGGTTCTGATATCTCTAGCTTGAGTGACAAGGGGCATACTATGAAGAGAAATAGGATAACTGAGAAAATCCATTTGGAAACTCCTTCCACTCATGCAAATGGACAGCCTGCCTGCAATTTCTTAAAATCCCAGATTTTAAGGGAAAGATAATGGGATATTCAAGTAAAGATGACATAATACAGAGATGAACCTGCCCTATTACATTCACCCAATAGCCACTGAAGACTTTCTCCTCAAGCTTCCAACTTTCCCTCTGTCCGCTCTCTTTAACTTCCAACAGATGATATCTCCTCTGAATTTCTCATGAATCTTTTATATTTGCTCACATACATCAATCTTTCCCCCAGTGGAATATAACTTCATTGAGAGCAAGGACTATTTTGATTGTCTTTGTATCCCAAGTTATTAGCAAGCACAGTGCCTGGGACATAGTAAGTGCTTAATAAATACCTGTTGATTGATGGCTTGATTGATACAAGGATCCACTGATAGAGTCAAAGTCACTCGAGAGCTTTTTAGAACTGTCTAGTTTCTTGCTTTATCAAAAATGGATCACAGACCCCATTTATGATGGGAGATTCCTTCTAACAGTATTTTTTATATCCATTGCTCTATTTCAAAATAAAATATATATGAGTGCAAAGCATATCTTGGACCTGATCGATTCTTGTTTAGTTTCCACTATTTGGATAATTCATAACTGTCAAGCTAGCTCATTGGAGACAAGAGGGTAAGATGTTGCACCCTGGGTTTGAGATTTTTCAGGTGATAGCTTTAAGCAGAAAAGGAAGCCCATGATGATGGTCACACATTCATTACAGCTAAAAATAAAGGCATGTGTCTAATACAGAAGCAGCAGACTAAATTCAAGGAAGAAAATGAGAAAGATATCAGATGGGGAAAATGCTCTCTCAAGAGCAAATGTTTTCCAAGCTGCAGATTTGAACCTGAGACCTTCATCTGTGTAAGCCTGACATAAGAGGAGCACGTGATCTCCTCTAGCCAAACTTCCAAGCTCATAATACACACAGAGTCTCTTGTAAACAAACAAAAAGTATAATTTTTGTCACATATCTCATGCAGTGGAGATGAGAATTTCCTTGAACCACCTCTGTCCTGCCTGAGAGGAGAAAGAAAATAGTTTAATCAGTTAAAAGGTAGGGCTAGATCGAAGTCTAGCTGGTCGCCATCTGTGCCTTTCCCGGATCAGTAAAGAGCAGAAAACTGTATTAGCTCTTTCGGTATCAAAGATGAGTAGGACTTGGGGTTGAGAAGAAAAGGAAATGGTCATTATTGTCTCCTTACTTTAGATTCAGCAAGACCTGAGTTCAAGTTTGACCTCAGACATATATTAGCAGTGTAATAGGCAAGTACTTAATGACTCAGTGCTCTAGACAACTCTCTAAGAGTTTAAATAGAGGTATGTGTAAAATAATTTATAAAATTTGTGTCTACTGGTAGCCATCTGGGGGGGGGGGAAGAGAAAAAGGGAAAAGTGTTTACCTGATAATTTGTTGTTGTATATTTGAAGGGAATGAATGGTAAGTGGTACATGGTGGATTTGCAGTTTCATGTACAATCATCTTTTTTATTGTACTATGTTCTGGAAGTGCTTGTTTTGTGAATTGAAAATAAAATAAAATTTTAAGAAACTGCAGGCAGGTTGTCCATTTGCATGAGTGGAGGGAGTTTCCAAAGGGATAAATAAAAAGAAATCAACCCTTAGCATTAGCTCTTAGAACTTTGCCTGGTCCCTAGCTCTGAGATATTTGAAAAGGAGAAGGAGAATAGAAAAAAGGAAGAATATAAAAGGGGAAAAAGAAGGAGCAGGAGGGCAATGTGCATAGACAGGGGGTGAGAGGGAGATTAAACTGGAAGATTTTAGGTACAGTTTTCACCTGGGCGGAAATTTGGAATGAAGTTCTCAACAGAATTGTTCTCCCCCTCCCCAAGCCCAGTGGACACAGCCCAAAAAGGCACTAGCCTATACCCACCCTGGGTAGGTGAGCAGGTATCATTCAAAGATTCCCTTGGGGCAGCTGCCATGGGTAAGATGAAACCATGTTTTGTCATCTTCTCCAACCCAAACCACACTTCAAATAAGCAGAGAAAGCGCCAGACCTTAGTCATCAGGAGAGGTAAATTATAAACTTGGGGAGATACCACATCTTCCTCACGGAATAAGGAACCTGCATTTTGTGGTAAGGAATGACTTAAGAACAAGTGAACTCATTGTCTATAAGGGGAATTTTGATCATTGTTAATTGCTTTCTAAAAGAACTGTTTTTCATTTATATATATGCGTATGTATGTATGCACACATACACACACACATATATACATATATATATTATATATATCTTTTTTTTTTTTCCTTTTTGAAGAGGAGGAGATCTCTTGTGGGAGAAAAAGACAAGGGACTTCAATCGAAACCTGGCATATGGGCTTCATCCTGGGCATGCCAAAGATCACGATCCAGTGAGAGACTCCTCAACCATTCTGACTACTTGCATAGAGATGTTTTGATTAACACAACCAGCCTTTGCCTCCTTTCTGCCCCTCCCTCCCCCTACCCCATTCGGTGGAGGAAGCAGGAACTTTACCAACGCTTTCCATTTTTAAATGTTGGCCCCAACGTTAATTTCATATTGCTGCTAGGAAGATTCTTTGAGGCCTCAGCAGAAGGCACATTGCAGATGGCAAAGATATTTTTCACAGTTTTTATGGTGGATAACAATATACTTGACACTTCTCTCATTAAATGTGAGCTTTGGTATGTGATTAAACATGCTAGGCATCTGTGCTCTAAAATTACAAATGTGAAAGACAACAACTCAAATGTTTCAGTCAATAAATATACAGGGTACAGTCAACATTAAATAACGTGTTTTATGTTTTATCCCAGGAAAGAAAAAGAAAGACTGAATCAACAGTGACTCTTTTCCAAGCAGTGCGTTTGCTTTACTATTGTAGGGACCAAGAGATTCAGGCTTAGAGGAAACCTAGAGATGATTTCATCCACCTCTCTTATTTTATAGATGGAGAAGGTAGGACCCAAAGGATGTCAGAACGGATCATGCCATTCTTCTCAAAATCATTCACTGGCTCCCTATTGCCTCTCAAATTAAGTTATGTCATAGTACCATAGTTTTAGAGCCTCTGGGACTTTCTAGTCTGACCCTCTCATTTTACAGATGGTGATACAAAGGCCAGAGAAGCTAAGTGACTTGCCCCACGCCCCACAGTAACAGAGCTGGGATTCAAACCTAGGCCACTTGATTCCAAACTTAGTGTTCTCTCTGATCCAGGATTTTCACAGGTTAGTCTAGGAGCTGAGATTCAAACCCAGGCCACTAGCAGGGGTATAAAGCAACCCTGGTTGGATTCTAACTGCCTGATATGAGACCATGAGTGTTTCCCCTTGCTAGAGAGAGCCCTTTAAGCAGAGACAAGATGTCCATTTGTCAAGCATTTCTGTTCAGATATAGGTAAGTTGGACTTGGCCTCTAAGGCCCCTTCCAACTCTGAGATTCTGTGACTTGGTTTTTTTTTCTTTCTTTTTGTCAAGGACCACCATCCCTATCACTTACTCAGGTTCAGAACCTCAGAGTTATCCATAATTTTTCACTTTCCTTCTTCCTCTATATCTAATTAATTGCCATATTTTGCCCATCTGTGCAATAGCTCAAATCTGTCCCCTTCTGTCTACTTATATGGACATTTACCTACTCATCACTTCTCTCATAGACTATTGCATTGCCTCCTAACTGGTCTTCCTGCCTCAAATCTTTCCCTTTTCCAACCCATCCTCTACAAAGATGCCAAAATGTTTTTCACAAGGCATGGGTTAGACCTCATTACTCCTTTGCCTGGTAAACTCCAATGACGTGTTTCTACTTAGATCCAATATACACTCAGTTTGGATTTGGGGGGCAGCTAGGTGGTGCAGTAAATAGAGTACTGGACCTGGAGTCAGGAAGACACGTCTTCTTGAGTTCAAATCTGACCTCAGACACCTACAAGCAGTATGACCCTGGGCAAGTCAGTTAACTCTACTTGCTTCAATTCCTCATTTGTAAAATGAGCTGGAGAAGTAAATGTCCAACCATCCCAGTACCTCTACCAGAAAACCCCAGATGGGGTCACAAAGAGTCAAACACAAAAGAAATGACCGAACAACATTAAATTCAAATACATGTGCTTATAAGCATTTATATATGGCATATATAAAATAATTAATAAGGTAATTTGGGAGGAAGGAGAAAGGCAGTAGCAAGGAGGAAAGGGATCAGGAAAGTTCTAATGCAGAAGAAAACTATTCTAAGAGATGGAGACAAGGAGGATGTACATTCCAGGCATGATGGGTAAAACTTGTGCAAAGATATAGAAATAGGACATAACATTATATGTGAGGAACTAGTCATTCATCAAATATTTAATAAGTGGTTACTCTGAGTCAGGCACTGTGCTAAGTAAGCAATGGGGATACAAAGAAAGGCGAAAGTAGGGTTCTTGTCCTCAAGAAGGTCATATTCTAATGGAGGTTACCACACGGAAATAACTATATACATACAAAATGAATACATTGTACATGGAAAGTAATCTCAGAGGAAAGGCACTAGACCAGAGAATACACGAAAGGGAGTGAGAGACAATAAGATTAAAAAGTTAAGTAGGAGTCAGGTTTAAATTCCAATGTTCAGTGGTTTTCAGTTGTGTCCAATGCTTTGTCACACCATTTAGGGCTTTTTTGACAATAATACTAGAGAAGTTTGCCACTTCCTTCTTCAGTTCATTTTACAGATAGGAAATTGAGACAAACAGGGTTAAGAGACTTGCCCAAAATCACACAACTAGTAAGTATCTGAGGCCATCTTTGAAATGAGGAAGATGACTCCAGGCCTGGCACTCTATCCACTGCACCATCTAGCTGCCCAATATTTAAATATTTATATACAAAAGACATGTCTTCTCTAATAGAATATATATGTTCCTGTAGGGAAGGCATTGTTTCATTTCTGTGTTTGTATTCCAAGAGTCTACCATAGAGCCTGCCCCATAGTAGGTACTGAATAAATGCTGATTGAATATTGATTCTGGATTCTGCACTGAAACCCAATTCCAGTTGACCCTCTAATAGCATCTTCACAGGAGCCCTAGCCTCTTCCCCAGAGAATCTGATATAGGATGGGTTTCAATCAGGGGTGGCAAATCGGGATGGGGGTTCTAAAGTTGGATGTGGATTAAGAAAATTGTAGAACTACCTTTTTAAGGACAGAGCTACAATAGGGTTGATGAAGCAATCATTCTCTTTTAATCTAATGGCTCCTTACCTTCTGCTTAAAATGGACATACTCAGGTTTCTCCTGAGTTTGTCAGGTTTCAATTTTAAAACAACTTTCTCAACCTTAAAACAACCTTCACTTAACCCTACTTACTACATCCCTATGATATAATGAGAAGTCAAAATGTATTGCCCCTACTTCCTCACCACTTATTCACACCTGAATTCCTTACAATCTGGCTTCATCACCCACTGCCCTGTTGAAAATATTTCCTCTCTGGTCACTAAGGACTACTGAATAACCAAATCCAGTTTTCATTTTCTTTGACCTCTCTGCAGTACTCAGTGATGTTGACTACATCTTCCTCGTTAATACTACTTACTTTCTTAGCTTCTGTGACAACATATTTTCCTATTTTTCTTCCTACCTCTCCTCTTATTATTATTGTCCTCTTAAAATAAGCTTTTCCCAATTGTCAAGAATGGCCTCCTTTCCTTCTCTAAAGTGTGGGGTATATGTATGTACAGTTATCCTTTCAGCACTGTGACTTTCCCCATGGTTTCAATATATTGCAGGTCAACCTAAGAAATTAAATGGGAATTTTGGGGGGAGTTTTGTGGAAGCCATCGATGACACATGAAAGCCAGCAGGTGACACAGAGCCTATGACCAAATATTTCAGCCATATTTTACAATAAGGTATTGTAAACACCCCATAAAAGAAAAAGAAAAAATTCAGATATTTTCTCTGATATGAAAAGAGGGCAAAAAATTTTTACATAGATTTTCCAAATCATAGGGGTACCATACCCCTAACCCCTGCAACATGAAAGAGATGACTGTATAAATGTATCTATTTATATCCATATCTATATCTATAACTACAACTATATATACATATAACTTCATACCAAGTATATCTCTGGTCGATTCCCATTGGCCATGGACCAAAGACAAACAGATCCCCAAGGAACTATGCTTTCCTAGAACACTAGCCAGGGCTTTCAACTTGGGATCCTCAGAAGGGAAGTCCAAATAAATACGTCAAGTCTAGTACACACATACAAATATGTCGTCTCGTACACACACACAATCTGACAAATGATCAACCAGTTTGACTTCAATATATCCATTAGTGTGGAGCCTGCTATTCCTGAGTGGAGGCCCCATTCCAACTTTGAATAGCTTTAATCTTCCACTTACTACCTGTGTGACCTTGAGTATGACATTGAAATTCTCTAAACTCATGTTTCCTCATACTTAAAAGGAGTTGGATTAGTTGAATTCTAAGCCCTTTTCAGTTCTAAATGGTATATTCCTATTCTCCAGGACACAGATGACCAATCTAAAGATCATCAACATTACACAAGACTCTGAAGCTGTCTTATATAAGCCTGGTTTCCATTACTGATTCTGGGAAGGGATGGGGAACAGCTACTCTTGGTAGCTAGCTGAGCTGTTACCATGCCTGCACCCTGGCTTTCTGCCTCTGCTATTCCTTACATAATTATATCATTATGGTGTCTTGGCCAGCTGTAGTTTTTGTAACCATCTTATACTCAGCATGTAGAAACTGCCAGCTATCTACAACTGAACTTCCTCTCAATGGTAAATTAAACACTTTAAGGGTCCTATTGTAAGGATTCCCTGATTTCTGACTGTTAAGTGTCCCATGACCTGTGAATCAGCTTTACCTGAGAAAATAAGGAATGACTCATTCAGGACATGGTTGTAGCATTAAATAATCAGCACTCAAACCCTTCAGCGTTCTTGGTGCCTCTGATCTTGGCAGTTCACAGTATAGTCTGGCACATAAGACTTCCTGGGGATGCACACACAGAATTAGAGAACAGGGGAACAGAGGGACACAGAGAGAAAGCCATCTAGGAACAACAAACTCCCAAAGTGACATAATCCTCCTCTTTCTCTTTGTTTGCCTTCTACTTTCCCTTCTCTCCTTTTCCTTCTTCTTTTCCTCCTCCTCCTCCTCCTTTTTTCCTTTTCCTCCTCCTCCTCTTTCTTCTTCTCTTCTTCCTCTTCTCCTCCTCCTTCTTTTCTCCTTCCTCCTCTTCTCCGTCTTCTTCTCTTTTTTCTCCTTTTTCTCTTTCTTCCTTCTCTTCTCTTTCTCCTCTTTCTCCTCTTTCTCCTCTTTCTCCTCCTCCACCTCCTCCTCCTCTTCCTCCTCCTCCTCCTCCTCCTCCTCCTCCTCCTCCTCCTCCTTCTTCTTCTTCTTCTTCTTCTTCTTCTTCTTCTTCTTCTTCTTCTTCTTCTTCTTCTTCTTCTTCTCCTCCTCCTCCTCCTCCTCCTCCTCCTCCTCCTCCTCCTTCTCCTTTCATAATCTAGTCCCATTCTACCTTTCTGCGTTACTTCATACTAACCCCCTCTTATGCTCTATGCTCCAGCCAAACTGGATTATTAACTGCCCCTAATTATATTCTATATTTTCTTGTCACCACCCCTTTGATATATCTAGACACTGGGATACACATGTGAAAGCGAGACAGTCCCTTTTCTCAAGGAGTCTATATTCTACTAGGAGAATGCAACGTGTTCACAGATAAGTAAATACAGGATGCATATGGAATAAATATGAAATCATTTCAGAAAGGTACTAACTACTGGAGACAACAGATGAAAAATATGTTTGAGTTTAGCCTTGAGGGAAATGAGGCATGGAGGTGGAGGTGAGGAGGGAGTACATTTCAGTCTTGGAAAACAAGCTTCACAGTGCTGTGGAACCAGGAAATGGAGAATCGTGGAGTGGTGTATTTGAAGTAAAGCAAGAGCATTATGTCCAGTTTGGTTGGGTTGCAGAGTGAGTTAAGGGAGTAAATTGTAAGGTTTGGAAGGGCTAGGTTGTAAAGAGTTTGAAATACCAAACAGAGGAGTTTGTATTTGACTCTAGAGGAAATAGGGAGTCACTGGAGTTTATTGGATAGGGGAATGACATGATCACTCCTGCACTTTTGAAACATCTCTGTGACAGCTGTGGGGAGGATAGATTGGACAGGAGAGTAATTGAATGCAAAGATGTGAATTAGGAGACTTTTGTAATAGTCCTGATAAGGATTCATGCTCTAGCAGGTTACAGGAAGTGCTCTTTGAAAACCTTACTTGTCCTGTCACAAAACTCCTCCAGTCTGGTTGCTCAGGATAAAATGACAGAACCTTAGAAATGAAAAGTGTATATGTATGTATTACATTTATTCATGTGTGCATATGTGGGTGTATATGTGTATATACACAGATATACATTCACATACATATATTCATACATGTGTATGGTGCAGTTATTATCCTCATTTCACAGTTGAAGAAACTGAGGCAAACAGAAGGAAGAGTGTGAGAGAGCTTTGCCTAGGGTCACACAGTTATCTCAGTGGCTGAAGCTGGATAAAATACACCTTCATAACTTGGTCAGTTAAACCTCTTTACAATCAGTTGACTGTACATTCCTTACCTTCCAGTACTCTATACCAAACTGTGCTGTCAATAGTCCATGAACTGGCACTCCCTCCTCTCCTTCAACTCCACTGCACACCACCTCCTGACAGAAGCCTTTACTGACCCTCCATGGCTAATATTACTTTCTTCTCTCAAATTATCATGTATATGTGTGTCTATTTACATGTACCTAGTTATGCAAAAGTTGTTTACACACACACACACACACACACTCACACACACACTCTCTCTCTCTCTCTCTCTCTCTCTCTCTGTGTCTCTCTCTCACTATTAGAATGTGCAGGGACTGAGTTGTTTTTTTTCTTCCCTTTCTTGGTATCCACAGAACTTAGCACAGAGTCTGGTTCATAGTAAGCCCTTAATAAATGCTAACTGACTTATACTTTCACAGTGGACTGTAAGTTCCTTGAGAGCAGGAATTGTTTTTTTCTCTTTGTACCTCATAGAATGATTCCTTCTTTTACCCTTTTGGGGGTGGGAGGAGTGAAAGGGGTAAGGAGGAAGGAGAAAAAGCATTGATTAAGGGCCTGCTATGTGCCAAGCACTATGTAAAATTTACAAATTTATCTCATTTGATCCTTACAACAAACCTGAGAGGTAAGTGCTATTATCTTCAATTTTACAGTTAAGGAAACTAAGGCAGACAGATTAAGTGACTTGCCCAGGATCATACAGTTAAGTGTCTGAGGCTGGATTTGAACTCAGGGCCTGACTTCAATCTGAGGTTCTCACAGTGTTCTATACACTGCTCTACCTACCTGCTTCAGAGGGCAAGGAAAAGGAGAAGAATATGTATGTATTACATTTATTCATGTGTGCATATGTGGGTGTATATGTGTATATACACAGATATACATTCACATACATATATTCATACATGTGTATGAATATATGTGTATAAACAACTTTCATTTCTAAGATTTTTATAATTATATGTGTGTTGTGTTTATACATGTGTATATATGTATTGTGCATGTATGTAATATGCATGTGTCTGCACATACACATATATGACATGCATGCACAAACATTTCAGATTCTATGATTCTTTATATATGTTTTGTGCGTGTGTATATATGTTTATAATCAAGGCTATCTAGTCCAAGCTCTAATATGATGCAGAATTCCCTGGCAGATGGTTGTTCAGCCTATATTTAAAGAGACACAGTGATGGGGAACTCATTCCCACATGGCCTTGGCTAGTAAGGAATAGAGGTGGAAAGAGGAGGACAGAGCTAAACACAGTTATATTTATCTCCCAGATGGTCTTCATTTGTGGCTGTATGGCTAATGGAAAATATAGATTAGCTTTCATCTTCTAGTTTATGATCTAGATCACAAACTTTCTTCTCTCCTTTTTAGATACTTTTTTTAATAGTAAAGAAGAGAAACTGTTTTTCACAGGTTTAACTTGACATCTGTTTAGAAAAGCAAGGAGAAAATAAACCAATCAAATGTTGGCTATGTGAAAATGCAAGGACAACTGCATTTTCATAGTTGACAGGCAGAATACATACTTGGATTTTTTTTCTCTTGCTGTCAGGATAATTTATTGGCTCTTCTTTAGAGGGAAGCTTACGCAGAAAGAGGGATGGGGGAAGAAGAGCAAAGAGATAAAAATGACTTTTTTCAATTCTCCAGAGGAATTTCAGGATCGTTCTTTAATTCATAGTGCCTTACTGACAACTTCCCAATTAACAAGAGTTCTTAGGTGCATTAGTCCAAAGGACTAAAGAAGATGGTGATCCCTTCCCTTCAATCCCAGCTCCCCTAAAAGTTCAACAGCTTTATTTAACTCTAGAAATAATGATACTTAACTAGCAATAGGTAGCTATTGCTTTACAGCAATTGCGCTTAATATACATTATCTCATTTGATTTCTCACAACAGTCCTGTGATGTAGGTGCTATTATTATCCCCATTGCCAATAAGAAGATGAAACTCTATGGGGTTAAATGACTTCCCTGGGGTCACACGGTTAGCGAATGTCTGAGGCAGGATTGACTCCAGGTCTTCCTGACCCTCGCACTTTAACCCCAAACCATTCTGCCCCTAATAGTGCCATTCCTGAGGGAAAACTGGGACACTAATGCATTGTTAGAGTTGTTGCTGGAGAGCCATTTGGAACTATAACCAAAGGGCTATAAAACTATGCAGAACTGTGCAATTCAGCAATATCATTGCTAAGTCTCTATCCCAAAAATATATTTTTAAAAAAGGAAATGAACCTATTTATACAAAAATATTTATAGCAGCTCTTTTTGTGATGGCTAAGAATTGGAAATCAAGGGATGCCTATCCATTGGACAGTGGCTGAACATAGTGTGATTGTAATGGAATATTATTGTGCTATAGGAAATGACAAGCAGGATGATTTCAGAAAAACCTGAAAAGACTTACACAAACTGATACAAAGTGAAGTGAGCAAAAGCGAGGGAATGTTGTACGCAGTGAATAAATACAATGAAAAACTGTGAATGACTTAGCTGCTCTCAGCAGAACAATGATGCAAAACAATCCTAAAGAAATGATGATGAAAAATGCTCTCTAATTCAAAAGAACTGATATTGTCTGAATATAGACTGAAGCATACTATTTGTGTCTTCTTTCCTTCCCTCCTTCCTTTCTTCCTTCTCTTCTTCCTCTTCCTCCTTCTTCTCTTTCTTTTTTGCACAAAATGATCAATATGGAAATGTTTCACAGGACTGCACACATATAACTTATATCAGATTGTTTACCATCTCAGGGAAAGGGGAGGGAAGGGATAGAATTTGGAACTCAAAATTTAAGAAAGAAGTTCAAATTGTTTTTACATAGGGAAAAAAATGAAATGTTATTTTTAACAAGTTCCATTCCTAAAGAAAAAGTGTATGGGATCTTTTTTTTGGGGGGGGGGGTGTTGGTGGTTGTCCATGCAAACATTGATTTTTAACTTGCAGAATAGAGTTTTCACCTGGAAAATTTCTGCTACATTATCACTTCATTCAAAAAGGAGCTTTCTAGAGAGAACATGTGAAAAGGTGCAGTGGGGGGTTGTAATATGAAATTTAGAACCTAAAGGTAATAAAATTCTAAATCCTCTTATTCTGAATATAAACTGTCTTCAAAAGGAGTATGCAAATAGAATTAAAAGACAAAACAAAAACTGTCTCTTTATCATTTTGTCACAGAGGTGTGACTCCCTCTGGATTGTATGCCTCAGTCCTTTACCCTATTAGCTTTCCACCCACTTTGCCCTATCAGTCTTCTTCATCCTATGAAGGAGGAGAAATAGACCCCTGGGACAAGAATCATGATTTTTGGAGGTCTTGTCTATATGATGTTGATGCAGGTGGGGACAGGAGGGACAGGTGCAGGGCAGATGGCAAGATGGCCCTTGTAGATGGGCTATAAAGCAAAGTAGGGAAAGAGAGAAAACTTCTTGGATGATCTTGATATTTACTCAGAGGGTCTCATAGCTGTTAAGATCCACAATGCACATTGTGTCTTAATGGTAATTACAATCTGGACGTGATCTCATAAGGGTAGTAGTATCATGCCCAATGCCCTGTACCAACGATCTCCTGCTTTGTGGTCCAGAACACTGGCAGAACTGGGGAATTTCAAGTTAAACACCAGCACTCCCACAACATCAACTGAGACTGTTGTGAGTAAAGAAGCTATGGAGAATACTTGGGGCAATTTGAATTAAATTTGACTTCAAGCAGACTGATTTGGGACCCAGAATGGGCATTTTGGACAAAGGATATAAAAACAGATTTAGGACTTTGGCAGAGGAGCTCCTAAGAGCCCAGGGAAATTCCTTCTTGACGGCTTTTAATTTCCTTGATGAAAACTTTTACCTGCTCTTCCTTTCCTGGTCTACTTTTTTAATTGTGATGTGTATTGCCTTTTACCTCTGGATTTGTTGAGTGTTTTTAGTAAAGGAACTGCTTATTGGAATCCTTAGGCTTTGAGTGATCCATTGTACTAGATATGGACATATGTTGGAACACCAATCTTGGTCATGTTTTTCATTTTGAAAGATCGCAGTGTAATATATGCATATAACCCATTAGCTTGGTTAATGTGAACTTTCCATGTGCAGGATGCTTGGGAGCTTGTTTCTGGGAGAACCATGATGATAAGTAAGGGAGGTGCCTTGGAGTCTATGGAACACATACGGGCATTCTGTAACTGGCTCCAGTTGGTTAACTACATGGTTAGGAAGAGACTTTTTCAACTGGCTTTATAGGCAGAACTGTTGGTATCTTTGAAAAGACCCAAGTCAGCTTTAGTTGTATCTGTTGGTTTATTTTGTTGACTCCTTTGCCCACTGTGTTTGGTGAAAGACAATGATGTAAAAGATTTAGGGCCTCTTGGGCCCAAAACCTGACCTCAGTCCTTGACCATTTTTTTGGTGGTTCTTTTCCATTCTAGGTGAAGGACGTGAAGCCTCACAACCTAGTGAGTTTAAAAGATTGTCAGGAGGATGCTTTGTCTATAGGTTCTTGAGGCAGTGCAGCAATGATGCCTCAAGAAACAAGAAGTGACCTTTGGGAGCCTGGCCCAGCAGAAGGCATCATCACAGGCATGCTACAACAGGACATGAACTTAGTGGGACAAATAAATGCTAAGTAGGAACTGAGCTAAGTTTTGAGCCAGCTCTCTCAGAGAACGGGGGAGTTGGAGGGAACAGTATAGTTCCTGAGGAGAGGGTATGAGGGGGCAAAAACTCTTTGTACTTTACTCCTGCTATGCCTTTGAAGTTAGTATCCTTTCATAAAAGGGAATGATGCTTAATGGCTAAATGGGGCTGGGGCATTAGTTTCCGATTTCTAACAATGGGAAACACTAGTTACCAGTACTAGCTACTAGCTGGTAAAAGCACTTGAATCAATGATGACAGAGGAGAGATTCTCCACTTTCTTAGAGTTGCCTCTTGTAACTCTGAGGGGCAGATTTAGCAGCCTGCCTCTGAGAGATAGGGCCAGGGCTTCCCACCACAACAAAATCATAGAATTTCAGAATTAAGAGGGAGTCAATGACTATAATATACATGACAAGTGGGCACTTAACCTTTGTTTGAAGACCTCCAAGTGAGGGGATACCCACTACTTCCTGAGACAGCCAATTAATTTTGGAATGGATCTTATTGTTAGGGAAATTTTTCCTTAAACCAAACCTAAATTTTCCTGTTTACAGTCTTCCTCTGTTAGCTTTGTTCTTCCTACTTGGGCCAAATAGATTTAATCCTTCTTCTGCATGACAGGTCCTCACATAGTTAAAGACAGCTGACATATCCTTTCTGTTTTTCTTTTTTCTAGGCTAGACATCCACGCTTCCTTCAGTCATTCCTCATATGGCATAAATTCAAGGCTCTTTACCATCCTAGTTTCTCCTAGTTTTCATCCAAAGATTCTCTGTCTTATCAATGTCCTTCCTATAAAGTACCCAGCACAGAACAGGGTATTCCAGATATGGTTAGGATATAGGCAACCTAGGTACAGCAGTATGATCACGCTCTTGTTTCTGGATGCTATGCCTATTAATGTTGCCTAAGATGCATTAGCTGTCTTGGCAGCTATCACACACTGTAACTCACACTGAGCATTTATTCTGGTAAAACCCCCCAGACCTCTTTTTCAGATAAATTTCAGTCTAATCCTACTTTCTTCATTTCATACTTGCGAAGTCAGTTATTGGAACCTCAAAACTTTGCATTTATTCTTATTAAATTCCATCTTATCTGACTCAGCCTAACACTGTGGCCTGTCAAAATCCTTTTTCATCCTGACTCTATCATACTGTGAGTTAGCTATCCCTCCTAGCTTTGTATCTTCTGAAAACCTGACAAGCGTGACATATATGCTTTCATCCAAGTCATTGATAAAAATGTTAAACACCACAAGGCCAAGCACAGATCCCTGCAGCATTCCATTGGACATGATGGATAGAATCAATGATTTCTAAATACAGGGCCTTCAAGCTCTGCCTGCCACAGATCCCTGGAAGAAAGGTCATCAAATTCCATGTTTATCACTGTTGACATTGAGAATGTTTCACTAATGTGCTATTTTATCATTTTTTATAATCACCTAAGTGCTCCTTTCTTTTCTTGTACTTAAAAAAACACCCTCCTACGTTAAAAAGACTTGTCTGTGGTCAAAGGCAAAATCTCAGACAAGAAGGACTGATGGTCTAACCTATTAGGACAGGCCTGTTCTGTCTTGGCACAGTGTTAATTATGTTCATCAACATTTGAGATTATGGCTGTTGAAAGATGCTCTGCATATGCCAAGGCAGACACTTCCCCAAGTGTTTGTGGTTACTACATAATTAATGGGTCCTGGAGAGTTGCATTTAATACATTTGGAGTACAGGACCTAGATACTCATTGACACCATCATGATTTCTGTGGTTCCCATATTGAGAACAAGAATGTCCTAGCAACTAGAGGAAAAAGGTAAAAGAAATTGAGAGTATGAAAGTGAAAACTTATAGAGCATGGAAATCTTATTTTAACATAGCATCAACTCAAGCTGCAGAAGACAATTCAATTTTGTAGAGTTGACTACATTACATTCCTAGCTCATTTGTTGTCTAGATCTCATGTTAATGATTAATATCTTCCTCTAGAGAGGACCCAGATGTTGACAATCCCTTCAACTTCTAAACCCAGCTTCTCTTCCTTTCTCTAAAAGTTGGTGCTCTTCTCTTTCCTCTCACCAAGTTGAAGTTTGTACTCAATGGAAATTTGGAGGCTTATGGCTCTTTCTCCATTTGTAGGGCTGAAGCAAATTAGTAAAAAGAGGCCATAGACTATAGGTCTTGAATTGTGCATTGGTTTCCATACAGGGTCAATGTGTTGCTCATTTTTTAAAAAAATCTTTCTTATGTAACAAAAAAGACATGATGCTGGGCTCAGGGGAACTGGGGCACTGCACCCTTGACCCCAACAATAAGGGGCCCTTCTCAGCTTTGGACCTATGGACATTGACCAGGTTTAGTCCTGGGGAAGCCTGGAAATATAGGAATTAAGTTAAGTCAACAAGTATCTATTAAGTGCTTACTATTTACTGGGAGCTATGTTTTTTTCCCCTATCACTCTATATATCCCTACCCTAGAATCTCTGGGAAAATTATCTGAGGTTAGGTTCTGATTTGTGTCTAGCGTCTCCTCAAAAGGGAGATTATAAAGAAACTCAGTGTACAATGTAAATCAGGTATTTATTTCTTCTATACTCACACACACACACACACACACACATGCCCCACAAGCTTCTATTGACCAAAACAATCCCCCTCCCTCCACAAATTAGCAACATAAGTAGCAAGGGTAACATAACTAACATTATACTTGCCAGAGAAGTGCATACTTAATACATCAAGACGATGCAATTTGTGAGACTTTTGAAAAGGTATTTTACATTTCATCGTGGCTCTACTGTTTGAAAAATTCCCTCCAAGTTCATGTTCTCTGCAAAATCATGCCAGACCTTGGACTCACCATCTTGATGGTCATCTCCTATAAGAACTACTATACAGAATATAGAGGACACCTGTTGTGTAGCTGTGAATCACTGATGCACCGAGTAACTCTGACGTTAAAAATTCACAAGGTTGCTTCCAAGGTTGGACATATCCATCTTACAATCACTATTTGGTCATCTATGTTCAGGGAAGGAAGCACAAAGCAGAAAAGGCAGGTCCACTCCCAGAGTCTTAGGTTCAGTTTACCTAACTGACCCCCTGCTCTAGCACATGGGAACAGTTGCCAGAGGGCTGAGGTAAAATAAGTGACCATTCCTCATATTTAATTCATCACCTGTATCTTATTATCCTTACTATAACATGGAATTCACACAAATTACAAAGTTTAGATGCTGAAATGCAATTAACGAATGCAGCATACACTTGGCCTAATGTTTCACCTCTACCAAATACTTCTCTAGTTGTAGACAAGTCCATCATGTGATACCAGGTTTTACAGACCTTCAGGCCTCTGACAGATCCAAAAATCTGTCCTCTGAAACTTTCCATTAATCATTTTTAGGTCACATACCTATTAATTCCATAATGCTTCTCACGGAGGGATAATCCATGTCTCCCATGGTTGTTCCTCTGGAGGACATGGCTCCTCTCCAATGGAAATTCCTAAATGAAGCTAGCAATATCTCTCTGCTATGAGATATGTAACTACAATCTTGCCTTCAAATGTCATTTTTCTATTTGGTGTAAACCTAGCTTCCATTGTACCCACTGGTAGGCTATGTCTTTCTGCTTTAGTGGACCCAGCATTGGACCTTCTGACCCAAATACTTCTTTTCATTCCTTTGCTCCTGGGCCCCTGTGCTCTTTAAGATCTCTTTTGTCTTGACCAACTCTTCCTCCTTAGAAGGAATTGTATAAAAAAAAACTTCAGGTGTAACAAGTACTCTCTAGGTTTACTATCCCAGAGACAAGCTGTTATAGTTCCACCTCAGAGATTCTGGGGTACCTGAGGGGCTTAGGCATCTTTCTCTAATGCCATCAGCTAAAGTTCCCATTCTAAGGGTGATTCCCTGTTAATAGATAGAATCCCATTTCCACTTCACCCCTTAACATCAGTTGGCTTTTGCAAAGGGATATTTGTTTTAGCGATAATAGCAATAACAAAAGAACAGATATTTCCCCTTAACTCTTCACAGAACACACTCTCTTCTATCTTACCTTTGTCTCTAGGGAGACTAGGCTTACTCTTGCCACAGTTTCTACATAGTACCGTTTCCACCATGTTCAAGTCCAAATGTAGAATACCAACAGAAAGAATCCTAGTGTCAGGTATTGCTAAGCTGGGTCCTGAAGGCTGCTCAATCATCAAGACAACGGTGATAGGCTGTATGTAGATCCCGTTGTAGACATATCCCAGATTCCTGGATCTTGGTGGCTTACTCTCCTCACCTTTCAAAATTCACAAGGTTGTAGACTCCCATCTCTTCACAAACCTGGAGGCAGACAAAAAACATGGCACCCATCTGAATTCACATCAACCTCCTACAGAGAGGGCCCCAAGGTGTCTTCTCATACAGCATTGTTTCTCCCCAGACAACATCAACAAAGGAGTCAAGCCCAGAAAAGAAGATGTCCAACCAAGAAAGAGATTTGAAGGTGTCTTTAGTTCTGGTTCCACAATTTCAGCCAATCAAAAAGGCTTCCATTCATCACAGGTTTAGCAGGCCAAAACCAGTTACAGAATGTCTACACATGCTCCAAAGTCTTTCCAAGGTACCTCCGTTATATATCAATAATAGTCTTCTGGAAACAGACTCCTCAGTCTCATACACATGGGGAAATGTATCAGCCAAATGTACTAAGGCACCCCAAGTAGCCTCAAAAGAATTGAAATTCTTGGCCAGTTCCTCATTACAGTGCTCAATGTAACCAGAATTTCTGAGTAGTCCTAAAGGTCTGATAATTCATAGAGTATTGCCTGAGTGGTTTTCCCAGCTCTGACCTTGCCATGATCTACCTTGGAATTTACCAGTTCCTTGATCTTTCTTTTCAAAGTCCTCATTTTTATTTTCTGTGGCCTTTTTTAAAATCAAAATGCCCTTATGATTTTCCAAGTTAAAAAAAATAAAAATTTTTTGAGTAACATACTCCATCTGATTAGTAAATTGATCCATAACAGCAATGTCCAACAAGCTTCAGTATAGAAGTAATGCAGGCATACACATCATATCACAATAAAGCAACATTACAAGCAATTAACATAACAGATAACAATAAAGTCAATATGCAAATTAGCACTAGTGTGCCAATAATAGCATATTTCACATGGACACCAAACACAGGTACTAAAAATCATGTTGGAATGATGAGCAACAGTGAATAGCAAACTTTTATATTGATTTTTTACTTAGGAAAGCAGCAAATTGAGTGACAAAAAGAAATATGCAGAGGATACTAAAAAGAAAATGAAAAACAAAATAAAATAAAAAGAAAAATGAAAATGCTGTTTTTTAAATCAGAATGAAGAGAAAGACTTCAGTGAAGCAAAAAAAAGAAACAAAAGCATATTAAAAAAAAAAAGTTGTATCAAAATTACAAAATCCCCAAAACAACAAATAGCAGGAAAAGTAGAATTGCATTTATGTAGAAATTCAAAGCATCAAAGGAAAAAAGAAATAACAAAATATTAAAGTTTAAAAATAAGTCTTTATTGATGATCTTAAGCACTTTTAACAGTAATTCTGGAAAACACTATTTAAAAAGAAATTGAAAGGAAGAAGTAAAATTGTATGCAATATCCCACAGTAGAGAGGGAAATTTTTGTTTTAATTTCCAGAAGAATTCTCACTTGTGGCAGTATGAAATGGCAGGGTTAGTTAATCTCTCTTACTTGATTCATGTAGGTTAGATTCCTCCATCCCAGCCACTCTCTCATCTCCTCATCTGAGGCATAACTTCTAACCATTTCCTCATAGCCTTTCCTCTGGAGAAGTGGTTTTCCTTTCAAAATGGCTGTGGGAAATAATGGGAAGGAAAGTGAATGGGAAGGGAAGTGGCCAAAACTTGATGTTAAAATGCCATACTAACTGTTACTTACCCTAAGCAAACAGCTCATTGGCCTAGAAAGATCTCAGTCCAAATTTCTCCTTTTATTCTAAGAAGTTTGAAAAACAAGTCAATAATTCTATTTCCATAGCTGTAGTCCTCAGCCAGAGAAATTTTGCCCTGGCAAAATACCGTCATGTAAATCTGTCTTTCTCTCTTACCTCCTGTGTACTCTTTTTATGACCTCCTTCTGCTGCATTTGAGCAAACAGATACACAGATTAGCAATGCAATGGTTAACCACAACAGAAAGGCAACCAAACTCTTAAATGGTGATTCAGGGAACAGGCACAAACTCTTCTGGGCTGGAGAGAAAGAGGGGAGACAGAGTATTGCAAGAATCACTGATTGGGATTATAGACTGAAGGGTAGATGAGGTATTTTAATGACATCCTCCCCACTGATATGCCTCCCACACAATTCAACTGTTGGAATACAGGGCTGAGGGTCAAGTGACTTGGTGCTTCATCTCTCCTAGTACCCAGCATGATTCCAGGGGTAACTGCCCCTCTTCATGCTATTCTGGACCCTGCATATTTTGTGTCATTCTTGGTACACTCATTCCTCCTTTGTGCGGCTTCAACTACCATCCCTTCAGAAGGGAAGAATTTGTCAGTCAAACACAGGGTTCGGGTTATTACCCTATGGAGTCAAGGATCTCAGTGATTTAAACATCATACTCTAATTCCTTTTTTATATTGATGCCTGTCTTATATTGTCAATAGTCCAGGATTAATAGTAAATATATGATATGAATTGAACACCCCAGGATCGTCACCATCAACCATCACCAAAAAGCATAGCATCTTTCTGTTTAGCACTATAGGCTAGGTTTTCGTACAAATCAAATAAACAAGCACAAACTTAAGCCTGTTGACAACTTCATGGACAAGGTGCTGCTTTCTCCACTGCTGTGATGCCATCCTTCCACATTTGGGGGCAGAGATCATCACCCTCTTATCCTTTCCCTTCCCCTCCTCCCCAAAACAAATAAATGAACTTTGTTTTTTATATCCTTTATGCACGCTGAGGAAATAGCATAGCAGGAAAGAAGGAAACAAGCATTTATTAAGCACCTACTATATGCCAGGCACTGTACTAAGGGCTTTTCAAATATTATCTTTTTTGATTTTCATAACAACGTTGGGAGATAGATGCTGTCATGAAGTTAAGGAAACTGAGGTACACAGAGGTTAAGTGACTTGCCTGGGGTCACACAGCAGATTTGAGCTCAAGTCTTCCTCACTCCAGGCTCAGCACTCTATCCACTACGAGCTAGCTTTAGAATAGTTGAAAGCATGGTAGGCTTAAATTTTGGAAGACAAGTTTAAATCTCATGTGTCTGTGCGGATTCCCTAACTTCTCTGAACCTCAGTTCTTTTCTATGCAAAGGTGATAACAATACCTATCTGTCAGTCAACTAGCATTTATTAAACAACTCCTTTGTGCCAGGTATTGTGCTAAACACAAGGAATTCAAAGAAAGGCAAAAAATAGTCCTTGCTCCCAAGGGGCTCTCAAGGAGCATCTCTAATAGGAGAGATAATGGGCAAACCACAACATCCACATAAGATATTTAAATACGGGGTAAATTTGGAGCAATCTTTGAGGAAGGCACTAAGATTAAGCAGGTCTGGGAAACTATATCTACGACTCAAAGGAGGCCAAGTAAAGGCAAAAGGTGGAGATGAGAAAGAAGAGTGTTTTGGGCATGGGGGACAGTCAGGGAAAGGGTGCAGAACGGTTTCTGAGTGTGAGAAGCAGCAAGGAGGCCAAGGTCTCTGGACTGCAGCATATGTGGAGAGGAGGAAGGTGTAAGATGACTTGAAAGGTAGGAAGGAGCCAAGTTTGAAGGACTTTACAAGCCAAATAGAATTTTATATTTGATGATGGAGGTCATTTTTGCTGTTCAGTTGTTTTTCAGTCATGTCTGACTCTGTGTGACCCCAACTTGACTTGAGACCAACCAGAAGGCTACAGCAGTAGTCCAGACATGATAAGGGCCTGTACCAGGGTAATTACGTTGGAAGAGAGAAGGAGGGGTATACAAGAGATATTATGAAAGTAGAAACAGTGATACTTGACAACTGACTGGATGTAAGGGTTGAGAGAGAGTGTGGGATGGAGGGTGGCAGCTAGGTTATGAGTCTGAGTGACTGGTAGGAGGGTGGTACCCTCAGCAGTAATACAGGACTTAGAAATCAAGGAAGGTATCAGGGGGAAAGATGATGAATTCAGTTTTGGTCATGTTGAGTTTAAGATGTTCATTTTGTGATGTCTAACAGGCAGTTGGAGACATGAGGCGGGAGGTCAGGAGAAGAGATAAGGGTAGAAAAGTCGATCTGGAAGTAGTCTGCCTAAAGATGATAATTGAATCATCTCTATGGGAGCTGAGCAGATCACCAAGCAAGAGCATTAAAAAGGGAGAAGAGAAGAAAGCTGGGGACAGAGCCTTGGAAGACACTCTCAGTTAGTGAGATGACCTAGATGAATATCCAGCAAAGAAGACAGAAAAAGAGGGCCTGGAGGACTTCAAAGGTAGAAGGAGAACCAGGAGAGGATAGTGTCACAAAAACCTAGAGAAAAAAAGTATTGAGGACAAGAGTGTGATCAGCCATGTCAAGGGCCACAACAAAGAGGTCAAGAAAGATGGGAATTGAGAAAAGGTCATTGGATTTACCAATTAAGACATCATTAATAAATTTGGAGAGAGGAGTTTCAGTTGAATGATAAGATCCGAGGTCAGGGATGTGGAGGCATTTATTACATGGGGCCTTCTCAGAGTTTACCACAAAAGACAGAAGAGATATAGGAAGATAGTTAGCAGGGATGGATGGATCAAGTGAGGGTTTTTCAAGGATGGGAAAGACATAGATATAGTTGTAGGCAGGAGAATAGTAGTTCGTAGACAAGGAGAGATTGAAGATTACTGAGAGAGTAGGGATGATAGAGGAGGACTGTTGAGGAAAAGAGCTACTTTTTCTGAGACAAGGGTAAAGGAGGAGAAAAGGGCAGAAGGCATCTGAGTGGTGTGAGATGAGGAAAGGAGCTCTCTAAGAGTGACCTTAACTTTTTCTGTGAAATAGAAGGTAAAGCTCTAAGCTGGGAGTGAGAAGAGCTGTAGGATGCTTGAGAAGGGATGGAAAACTTGGAAAAGTCACCATGGTTAATAAGATCAATTAAGGAGGTCTAAAAGTGCCATAGTGATGGCCCAGTTGAGATTATATAAGTAGCATACTTTTATAATGGATCTGGTCAGCGAGGTTTCATGATTTTCACTAGCTTCATTCAGCCGCACATGAATAGGAGCCAAGATAGCAGATGGTAATAATCCAAGACTGAGGCTTGACAGAGCAAGATTGACAATATTATAAGGGGGCAAGGGACTAAAGGAAAAATAGTACAGGGTTGAACTGGTTTCCTTAGGGTTAAGATGAGGAAGAAAGGCAGTTGTCACAGCAGGGGTGATGGATCACCTGGAAAAGAACTGAACGGGAGAGGTAGGGGTGTGCTGGAAAATGTTTAGCAATGGGCTTTTCAGGGAGGGGAAAGTATTTATATATACATACATAGGTTTAGTTATAAATTTTACTGATACAAAAGATTCATAGCATACAATTACAAGTAATAAAAGATTCAGTACTCATTGCTGTAAATTGCCATACACACAGCTGATTCTCACAGAATGCTTTGCTACATTTTTATCATAATTTTGGGTCTGTAACAATGCTATGGTTACAGTTCATCCTGCTTCCCAATCCTAATCTTTTCCCTATATTTTCCCCCATTTTTCCATTTAAATCTCTGTTTTGTGAGTTACTGTTAAACTATTTTCTACTTTCTTACAAATTATGTTCATTAAGCTAAAACCTCTTTATGCTTCAGCATTACTGAGTACGATTGAGTTAATGACATTTTTAATTTTTGTGTAGTTTAAAGGGATTGGAACATTGTTTGATTCCACATTATTATCTACAAAATCATAAAAAAATAGTTCAAATCAATTTCATGTTTTCAAATTTCACTCAAATGATATCATTGGCTTTTTCTCCCCCCACAAATGCCTATCATGGAGTTAAAGCTCAGTGGATTGTTCTAAACAATCAAAATAATTTAAAACATTCTTATTGTGTCTGTCTAATAATAGATACAAGTTCATAGATACAAGTTTGAATTAGATCCTCTAGTAACATATTCCTTAAGAGAAGATTAAATTTACTGATTTTTGTTACATGGAATGTCTTTAAACTTATCTGACAAATCTTTGTTTGATAGCCATGCTTTTTAGTAGCAATGTTTAAATTTTCTGGAGTTCTTATGGTGCATTTAATTTTTAGGTTTTCTGACAAATAGTTGATCTTGACTGCAGTACAGTTGAAAATAATGAAAATTCTTCAAAAATGTCAGTCGTTAAAACAAGATCTTTCAAGAAGTTAATCTTTTTGCAAACCAGAATAAAACTGAGGAGAAAAATGTACCCATAGTGTAGGGTATGTCCACTATGCATCACTGGCAGTTTGTAAATTACGTCTTTTACCTCGGTGCCAACATTTGAACAATTTTAATAATTTCAGTTTCTAATTCTTTAGCTACAATTTCTAGTTTAGTTTAATTTTTATTAGGTTGGTGATAAATAGAATACATTTTATCCAGAAATATTTTAAAATAATTAAATTTAAATTAATTAAATTTTAAATTAATTTAAAATAATTATTTATTTCAGATAGTAAACTGTCAAGTGATAATTGCAACTGGTGATTTAAATAGTGCCAAATAATGATTTTAGGAAAATTTTCTAACTTCTTAGCTACTCCAGACTTTCTTCTCAGCATTATAGTACCATTATCAGAATTAAATGTAGTCATGTTTGATTTAAATTATTCATTACTGAAGTCAAAATCATTTAAAGCAGGCAATAATATATTGGAAAATATACTTTTTCTACAGTTGACAAAAATTCTTTTTAAGTAATGAATAACATTATGAGTGAAGGAGCTGATTGAACTGTACATTGGTTATATTTAACAACCAGCTTGCAACATTCCTGAACATTTAATCATCAACTCACAATAGCTAACACAGCATAGATCTATTACCTCACTGGAACGAAGTATTGCAAGTCAGAGGGAGGAGGAAGAACAGGGTTTGAAGTTTCAAGACAGAAGAAAGGGTGGAATGACAATGAGTTCAAATGAGATAAAGTATGTAGAGTGATTTGCAAAACTTAAATCTTTATATGAATATTGGTTATTATTATTATGTATCTTAGTGTGCTATAAACCTGGAAGGTGAGGTTCCCTCACATCCTACATTATAACTTGTATTATATTAGATAATATATTATAATTATATAATTGATATAAATGTTATATTAATTATATTTTATTATATATTATATATCATATATTATATAATAATATATGATATATAATATAATCTGTTATATTACTCTCTGACTTCTCAGCCTTGTATCTCCCACAATTCCTTCAAGTTAATGAGTCATTTGCTGTACAGGGAAGTGATCAGAAAAATTTCTTTACTATTTTGCAATAGTGCATGAAATAAGAACACCAGTTTCCACCAACAGTAAAGGAAAGACCTCTTTTATCACATGTTCGGCTCACAAATATCAGGATAAATGTACAAATGGAATAGGCCTTCCCATCATTTAAAAATGATTCATTCTCAAGTTTTCTGTATGATAAAACAGCTTCTCAAGTTCCCTCCATTGAGGTTATATTCTAATGGCATTTCAGACATCAGCCTGAGGGTGGGAGAGGTTTGAGAAGGCGAGGGGCATGGCAGGCTTTCTAGAGCTTTGGCCTTTGGTTAAAATTAGCATGGGGTAGAGGTTGGCCTTGCTGTCTAGGGTAAAGGAAGCACTAAAGGCTTTCATAAGTTCATGAGATGTAGTGTCATGACAGCAGTCTTGGTGCCAGGGAGAGCTGTTCTCATGTCTTTATTATTATGATTAGTAGTAATAGGAATAACTAACATTTATATGGTTCTTTAAGATTTGCAAGGTGTTTTTTACCTGTGTTAACTCATTTATTTATTTATTTTAATATGCCACAAAAAAACCTTTATTAGCATTTGGTTAGCTGTTACTGAACCTGGCAATCTCAAAACTTAATATTAAGACTTTAAAGGCTAATAAATACAAAATTATGTTATCATCGGCAATTTATGCTTTCTTGATAAAGTTGATAAGTAACAGCCACCCTGAAGACCCAGGACCAGATGGAGGGCGGATTCTTTCTAGATGTTTTACTCAGATAGAATGTGGCCATCTTCTAGCTGTTTGCCTACAAAGATGCACCTCTGCAAGTCAGCAGGGATGCCCTCTTAGTCTTGGATATATACAAGAATGTAGGACTTGAGATCAGGAATACCTGAGTTCAAATCCTGCTTTATCTGTACTATTTGTGTGACCATGGGCCAATCACTTAATGACTCAGTGGTTCCAGACTATTCTCTAAGACTCTAAGTAACAAAGAAGTTAACAATTTATATCAATGGAGGAAGGTTTTTATACCAGGAGATCCTTTCATCTATTTAATAACAAGTAGAGAATGGGGATTTCCTTACCTGGTGACATTCATAGTCCCCCCCTTATGGCTGTATCTTGCAAGACTTACCTTAGATCTTCAACCTGCACAAGGAAATCCTAAAATCATCCTATGTAAGTCTGGTCCTTTTCCTAGGACCAGAGTTATAGTTTTGTTTAGCTCCTTGCTAAATCTCAGGCCCACTGCTACAAAAATGGCTACAAAAAAAAAAGAAAAGAAAAGAAATGAAAGGGAGGGATGAAATGGTAGACAGAAGGAAGAAGAGAAAGAGAAGAGATATTGCTCCCAGGGGAAAGGTAAAGGAGGGGAGGAGGCATGAATTTGTAGTGGCAGAAACTAGCTCAATTTGGGGACCAGGAAGGAGGTTCCTTCATTAATCAGTTGATTCCTAGTTTGCAGGTACAAAAAAGGTAAATACTAAAAGTGTGCTAGGCTGATTGTGTGTGTGTGTGTATTTCCCATGTGTGTTGGCCATGGTGGCAGTGATGACAAAGGGCTCCATTCTGTTAGATGTATTGAGAACAAGTCAGCATTTGGGAAACAACTTTGAACTTTGCAAGGGCCCTTGGATTGCTCTATAAGAGAAATGGCCAACATAATTTTGACAAAAATCCCAGTTTCTTTAGCTCCTGCTTGCCACACTTTTTGAACACAAAGGGAAATTTTAGCAGTGAAAAAGAAAAGAGCCAAAAACCAAAATTAGATGAGGAATAAGAAAAGAACATAATGTTTCAAGGAACAGAGAGTGTCTATGGAAAATAGCATCTAAAAAGTTCTTCCTATAGGCCTGAAAACTGAAGGCTAGTCATGTCTAATCAATATTTTAAGCTATATTGTCCTGGCTACCAATCACAAAGGCAATTGTCAAATACTTGGTCAATGAAAGAGGAAGGAATTAATTCGTAGTTTTGAGGGGCTGGAATTTTCTAGAAGACAACTTCTGTATTGTAATTGTACCCAAAATTGTGCATTGTAAATTAATTCTAGGTACCCCAAACAGTAGCAATTCTCCCTTGTCTGTACCCCGAAATCACAGAATATAGTAATTCTGTTACATTCAGTCTGAAATTAGGTATTTCATAGACTTGGGCAGCTAGATGGCATAGTCAATAGAGTGTTGGGTCTGAAGTCAAAAAGACTCATCTTCCTAAGTCCAAATCTGGCCTCATTTACTAGCTATGTAACCTTAGGCAAGTTACTTAACCCTGTTTACCTCAGTTTCCTCATCTGTAAAATGAGCTAGAGAAGGAAATGGCAAACCAACCCATTATCTTTGCCAAGAAGACCCAGATAGGGTCATGAAGAGTCAGACATGACTCATATAAGAGTTGGGAAAGGCCTTTTGTCTTTTCCCATTAATACTATCACTCTGGAAACCTGGTAGCTAAACTCTTAAACTATGCTAATGAAAAAGATAAAGGAGAAACCACCAATTACTAGGTCACTTTATATAACTACAGATAATCTGCTGGTCCATTGAATAATGCAGTATGACTTAGACCAAAAAAGCCTTGATTTTAGCCCTGAAGCTCTGTAATCCTGCCTAGGGAATTTGGCTCCTTTGCTGCACTATCTCTGCCTATCAATAGAAATAACAATACAGCTAATTATTTACACTCAAAAAAGAGTAATAGTCTGGATGGGAAATACACAAATTAGATGATCTGTATGGGACTTTCTCCCGGGGAGAGGGACCTTGGTTTCCTCCTGGTTAAATAAAGCAATAGATTAAAGTCCTTTTATTTCCAAATCCTTTGACTGTATAAGAGAGATCAGATTATTAGAGGAAGGAAGGAGAGAAACATACTTGGGGAGGAACCCAATTTCTTTGATGGTCTGCCCTCCAAATGACCCATTTTCAATTTCTTATGTTGTACCAGAGGGCAATGGATATTTCAGGGAAGGTAATTTTCTTGATTGAAAAACAACAGTCATAAACTGTAAAGAGAGCAATAGGAGAAGGTTAGGTGAGTTGAATGTCAAATGTTCAGTAGAAAATGTTGGTAATTCTGATATCTCTTGTCACCTTTAGATCGTCCTAAAACTTCAGATTGCCCAAAATTCCTTTAAGAAGGTTTGGAGAGAACTTATCTCCTTTCCTACTTCTCTCCCTCCAATCGTTATGCCTTTTTTGTGTTTGTTCTTTGTTTTCAAAGAGGACCATGACATCAAAGAAATGATGACATGACTTGCACTTGACTTTGTTTTGAGTGGAGGAGGGCTGTACAAGGTCACCAGCCTCATTTTCTCTTCCTGAGCCATCTGGATCCAGTGACCAGATATTCATCAGGATGACTGGAGACAGTGAGACAGAGAAAGCGAGGAATAAACCCACACAGCTCTTGAGACTAATGAAGAGAAGTGGTCATTTCTGGGTTTCAGTTTCCTCATTTGTAAAATGAGGAAATTTCACTATATCATTGGTTCTCAAAGTATGGTCTGGGGATGAGACCCTTTTAGAGGATCCATGAGGTCAAAACTATTTTCATAACAATAGGAAGCCATCTTAATTTTGAATACAGTAAGTATCATTAGTTGTAACTAACATTAAAAAACCCTAGGTAGATGGGTAGGTGGGGAAGGGTCCCTTAATTTTTAAGAGGACAAAAGGGTCCTGAGACCAGAAGTTTGAGAATCACTGAATTAGATGATTTCTAAGGTGTCTTCCACTTCTAAATCTGTAGTCTTTTGAACAACTAATATTTCCCCTTTCACCCCATTAGTCTCAGTATAAGGAGTATAGTCTAGTAGTCATCCAGAGCATTAGAGAATAAAGGCACCTTAGGGATCCTCTGGTCTAATTTCTCTCATCTTATTGATAAGAAATTGACACCTAACTCACATAAATTAGACAGTAATGTAGAAAACTTTGGCAGCGGAAAGGAGTAGACAATTGGACATTAGCCTTTGGTAGTTGTTTAAAACAACAGCAGCTACCAAACTTTCAGGCTGTTATTGAGCTTAGTTGATGTGATAAGGTTATAGTTTCATACCAACAAATGGTTCAGTTGAACTAATTTTCTACAACATTCGATACAAATCTCTTTTAAGAGTAAAATATTTTTGTAACATCTTAGACATCCATTTTCGGTTTTACCAACATTTTCTGTTATACCACCTCTATATTGATAGAGGTCATCTTAGACATTCCAAAGGAATGCCTGTCCCATGTTAACATCTGCATTTGTGTCTCATGATATATCAAAAGCTCAGTAAGTTAAAATGAAACTAATAAAGCTGGACTTTGCCATATGACCAAGAAGTCTAATCGAGTTCTCTTTTAGACTGTGACATCTTTTTGTTTGCTTTTTGATTCCCTATGTTAATCAGCATGGGGAATTCCTGATGTGGAAATTCCCTTCCCAAGAGCAGTCTCAAACTCAAATAGAAATGAGAAAGGGGTCAGGGGGAAGGGCACTAAACCATACATAAGGATCCTTGCAGGTCACATAGTAACTTAGTTTTAAAATACAATATTATCTATGTTTTTTTTATTTTGATTTATTTTGTGAATTGTTTTCCAATTACATGTTAATCTGGTTCAGGGGGCCCTCAGAAGTATGTGGCCCATGGCAGCATGTTTGACACCTCTGCTCAACAAAATGCAGATCAGTAACTCTCAGGTAATATATATCTCAGAAAACTGCTTAGGGGCACTGAGAGATTAAAACCCTTGCCAGTAGTCACAAAGCTAGAATGACTCAGAAGAACTTGAGGCCAAATCCTCCAGACTGTGAAGCTTGGTCATCTATTCCAATGCCATGCTGAAATTCTAGGCTGAGATGGAGTTGTCTTTATGAAAAGCTGTCTGTCTCATATTTTGTGATAACGTAATTCCTCAAAGAAATGCCTGGTCAGGTAAAAGACACTCTGGAACTGCATACTCTGTCACTGCAATAGATGCAAAGAGAATGTGAAAGAGAAAGCCATTAGCAACTCGCTTTTGCTGAGTTCCTCTTTATACATATGTTGGGTAGGCTGTTTGGATGATGCTAGAGGGTTTTTTCCAACTGCAGATTATTTCACACATTATGCAAATTGCCATTATTATTCTGATCTGTGTTTTGTTTGCTGAAGAAATAAGCTAGGAAGCTAATTATGAAATTGGATGCATGGTAGGTAATAAAATCTTGATATGTGGGCATGGATATGGGTAAAACTCAGTGGCATCTCACATAGTAGATGGAAATCCTTTCCAAAGCTGGATCTGCATGCAAACTCTTGCCAAAGTAACAACTAAATATGTTTTGAATAATGCTTTGAATAATTTGGTTTGTTAATTTCCCAGCAATTTGCCCACTATTGGGCAAATAGTGGCAAATAGTTGCATAGTGACTAGGGTATTGGACTTAAGAGTCAAGAAGACCTGGATTCCAATCTTACTGCAGATACTACCTGTGAGATATCAGGCAAATCACTTAACCCTTCTGAGACACAATTTCCTTGTCAGTGAAATGGGGGCATTAAGAGTACCTGCCTCAGATGGATGTTGTGTGGATCAAATGAGAGAATGAGTATAATGCCTTTTGTAAAACTATATAATTGTTATCTATTATTATGTCATGCTACCAAATGTACGTGGACTGAATGCAGGAATAAATTGAAGGAGTCTACCAACTACCATCTGAAAAAGATCCCCAGATGAAAATTTCCAGGAATATTAAAGCCAAATTCCAGCGCTCCCAGGTCAAGAAGGAAATACTGAAAGGAGCCGGAAAGAAACAGTTCAAACATTGTGGAGCCACAAACAGGATATAGTAACTTCATGGAGGACTTGGAATATGATATTCTGGAAGCAAAGGAGCTAGGATTACAACCAAGAATTAATATGGAGAGACTTGTATGAACTCATGCAAAGTGAAGGGAGAAGAACCAGGAGATCATTGTGCACAGTAACAACAATGTTGTAATGATGATTGACTGTAAAAGATTTGGCTATCAATGAATACAATGATCCAAGATGGTTCCAAAGGACTTGTGATGAAAAATGCTAACCACTTCCAGAGAGAAAACTGATGAGCCCTGAGTGCAAATTGAAGTATAATTTTCTTGCTTCAATGAATTTTTTTGCCTTTTTTTTTTTGCAATAAGGCTAATTTGGAAATGTTTTGTATGATTCCATATACATATAATTAATATAATTTTGCTTGCCTTCTTAGTGAGTGGGGTAGGTTTGGGAGGGAGGAAGAGGATTTGGAATTCAAAATTTAAAAAGAAAAGTGTTGAAAAGAAATAAGGAATAAATTTGTTTTTTAAGAATTTAAATGCACTTGGGCATTGTTTTCTTTTCCCCAAAGCCCATCTTCTGAACTTCCTCTATTCTGCTGAAGGTAACACCAACCCTCCAGCCATTTGCAACCTCAATATTATCCTTAACTTCTCACTTTCACTCATTTGATCCAATCACTTTGCAATATCTTGAAATTTCTACCTTTGTATCATTAAGATTTCCCCTCCTTTCTGTTCACATTGCTGCCACCCTAGTTCAATCAATTAATCATCAACATGGCTCTGGCAAGTACCTATCACCTGTCAGGTAGTGCATTAGGTTCTAGGCATACGATAACAGAAATAAAAGAATGCCTGCCTTCAAGGAGCTCACTTTCTATCAGGTCTGTCTCACCTCTCACACGGATGTGCTACTATATCAGCCTCCTAATTGTTCTCTTTGTAGCAAATTTCTCCCTATTCCAATCCATCTTCCACATGGTTGCCAGAATGATTTTCCTAAAGCACAAGTCTGACCACTTCATTCTCCTGTTCATGAAATCCAGTGGCTCCCTATTACCTCTAGGATCAAAATCAATGACCTCTCTTTGGAATTTAATGACAGCCTGGTTCCAGCCTTATTTTCCAACCTTATCCTAAATCGGTCTCTTTCATACACTTGACAGTTCAGTCAAACTGGTCCTCTTGCCATTCCTTCCATCACTGCTTTGCGTGCTTTTGCACTGACTGTTCAATATATGTGGAATGCATTTTCTCCTGTCCTTTTTGGAATTCCTAGTTTCCTTTAAAGCTCGACTCAAGTGCTACCTCCATCTGGAGGTTTTTTATGATGCCTACCAGCTGCAAATGCTTCCCACTATCCCACAAATTATTTCATATTTATCTTGTACATATTTTGTATATTCTTACATATAAATATGCAATCTTCACCAATTGATTATAAGCTCCTTGAGGCCAAGGAGTACTTAATTTTTTTCAGTTTTTTTTCCCCCAGTGTCTAGCATAGTGCCAGGTGGTACAGTAGATAGAATACTCATCTTCCTGAATTAAAATCTGGCCTCAGAAACTTACTAGCTATGTGACTCTGGGCAAGTCACTTCATCCCATTCATCTTGGTTTCCTCATCTGTAAAATGGGGTGGATAAGGAAATGGCAAACCATTCCAATATCTTTGCCAAGAAAATTCCAAATGGGATCACAAAGAGTCAGACATGACTGAAAAATGACTGAAAAGCTTAGTGCCAGGAACTTGGTAGGGATTTATAAATGCTTGTTGATTGATCTGATTACTTAATTAGACATGAGTACTACTACATTTTAAGAACCTGTATTTGGGTTATTAATGATGTAAAATATTAGCACCATGGTATCATCATGTCATGTATTGGGCAGGTTCTTCTTTACTTTACTTTTCAGAAATAGAGAGTAAATGAGGCTGATATGATTGGTCCATGGTCAACCTTGTAAACTGGCCTCTCCATCTTCTTAGATTGCATGTCAGCTAGATTGGTTTATTAGTTTATTTTTAGATTTTTCCAATGAGTCACTTTACTAGCTATTAAATAGATAGCCCTTTGATAAAAAATGCCTCTAGCACAGAGTGCCCTCTTGCCCAACTTCATGGTAGGAATGGTACTTAGAAACCCAAGCAAATCACTCCAGGGGGTAATGTGGCTTCTCTTTCCTCAGTTGGACCTTGTTTAGCATCATGGCCACGGACGGAGTAGCAATATTCTCCTTTGTTGGAGGTAAATGCCTATACCTGCTGCATATATGTCCCCCAGAAGTCTCCCAGTTGTCTTTTTTTGGGTCTATATCTCTCTTTAGGCAATGCTTGACAATCCCAGGAGGGTTTAGGAGCTTACCTTCTCCTGACCCAGCCATAAACAGGCTCTTACTTTTCCATTAATCAATCCACTAACATTTATTAAATGTCTGTTGTGTTCTAGGAGCTGTGCTAAGTGCTGAGGCATACGAAGGCAAAATCAAAATAGTCCTTGCTTCCAAGGCACTTGATTGGTTGCTATCCTTTTTCTTGAAGAGGACCAAAATGACACCACTACGTTAGAGTCAAGGTGCACCATGTCTGATTTGCACTGATCAGATCAATATGAGCTCAGAATACTCTACCACAGATGGGGCACAAATAGTCTATATGAATATTTTGGGGGTGGAGAAGTCTAAATTTGTGCATCTCACATTTCTTTTGATACAGGCATGCCATGCTGGGCGATCCTTTGCCAGAAATTGATTCCAGAATTCTTCAGAGAGATCCTGAGAGTGTCCTTGTATTTCTTCTTCTAACCATCATGTGAGCACCTTCCTTGCATGAGTTCTCCATAAAATAGTCTTTTAGGCAAATGAACATTTGGCATTTGCACAGTGAGACCAGGCAATTGGAGTTGCATTCTCTGCAATAGAGTTTGAATGCTTGGCAGTTTAGCTTGAGAAAATACTTCAGTGTCTGGTATCTTATCTTGCCAGGTAATCTTCAGAATCTTCCTAAGACAATTCAGATGGAAGTAATTCAGTTTCCTGGCATGGTCCAGCTTTCACAGGCATATAACAGTGAGGTCAGCACAATAGTTCTGTAGACCTTCAGTTTGGTAGACAGTCTAATAACTTTTTCTCTCCCATACTTTCCTTCAGAGCCTCCCAAACACTGAGCTAGCTCTGACAAGGTGTGCATCCACCACATCAGCTATGTGTACATCCCTGGAACATATATTGCCAAGGTGAACTTATCCACAATGTTTGGTTGCTCAGAGAAGTTCATCAGTGTTGTATGTCAATTTCATGACAGCATGCTTTCCTGGGTTCTAGATAATGGGCTATGTGCTTGCACCTTCCTAGTCACCAGTGGAGCAAAGCAAAGTTGTGTGCTTGCTCCCATGCTTTTTAGCATGATGTTTTCAGCAATGTTGTCAGATGCCTTCAAATGTGGACAACAACAGCATCAAGGCTAGCTACCACACTGATGGTAAATTATTTAATTTGAAAAGGCCAAGACTGAAGTGGAGGGAATGATTTTTTTTTGTTGTTGTTCACAGAGGATTGTGCACCCAAATGAAGCCTCTAGAGCTGAGATACAACAAAGAATGGATTGATTCTCTGCTGCTTGTGCTAATTTTGACCTAATAACTAATACTAAGAAAACAGAGGTTCTCCACTAGCCAGCACCACACCATCCACATGTGTAACCATTATTTACAGCAAAAGGAAAAATATTGAATGTTGTTGTGAATAAGTGCAAGGAACTTGCTTTGTAAAGGGAGAGATAATGAATATAAATATAGGAATAAACAAAACAAAATGGACGGTAACATTGGGGTTAATGCCCTGAAGGAAGTAGTAGACCATGAAGGACTCTATACAGAAGATGGTTCTTGGGGTGAGACTTGAAGAAATCCAGGGATACTATGAGGTGGAGGTGAGAAGGCAGTGCATTCTAGGCGTGGGGACAGCCAGTGCAGAGGCACAGAGATGGGAGAAGATTTGTTGAGTGAAAGAAATAGCAAGAAGGTCAGTTTGGTTGGATTATAGAGTGAATGGAAGAGAAAGGCTGGGTTAGGATAAAATGTGATGTGCTTTAAATGTCAGATGAGTTTGCATTTGATGCCAACAGTAATAAGGTGCCATTGGAGTTTATTGAACAGGGTGTTGACATGGTCAGATCTATACTTTAGCAACTGTGTGAGAAAGGTGGATGGAATAGAGAGAAATTTGAATCAGGGAGAACAATTAGGAGACTATTATGCTAGACCAAGTGAGAGGTGATGAGTCCCTGATTTAGAGTGGTGGCTAGAGATAGTATGGGGATAGAAGCAATAAGATTTGATATTTGAATGGATATGAGAGGTAAGGGAGAGAATGTTGTTGAAGATGGGAACTTGCATTTCTATTATTTAAAATCTCTGTTTTTATCTTAAGGTACCAATCATTGGCTCAGAGTTCCAGAGCTAGATGGGACTTCTGAGGTCATCTAGTTCAACCCACTGATTTCACAGATGAGGAAACTAAAACTGAGAAAAGTGGCTTTTTCAAGGTCTTATGAGTAGTAAGAGTTCTGACCAGATTTGAATATAGTTCCTCTGGTTCCAAAGTTCATGTTCTTTCCCCATGTGACTTAGTAATTAAGTGCCATCTACAGGGTTCTAGGTGTGGTTCAAATTGTGATCTGATAATAGGATTCTAAGTAGGTCAAACTGGACTTTAAGTAATAACCAAGTACAAAGGGTTTAAAGGAAACAGCAAAGGAGTCTATGAGTATAAAGTCATGGAGTAGTTGGGGCAAATGTACTACAAAGGGGAGGAGTAGGTAACCCTGAGATTACAGTTGGTTTCATGTACCTTTCTTGCCTGAGGGGGGTTCCTTGATGGCAGTGACTTATTAGTTCTAACTGCTACTTATTCCCTGCATCAAAGACATTGTGGGCCTCAGCACCACTCTTCATCTATCCTGATGGATATGCTTGTGAGTGGTTTTGGTCATAGGTCATCATTGTTAATGATTCCATATTCAATCAAAACCAATCTGTGAGAGACTAGGTTATACCCTAAGGAATTTGTATTAAAAGAAACTATCTCAGAACCAGAGAGTTTCTAAGGATCCTGAAGTAGGTAGTTTGGTGTAAACATAGTCTCCCAACACTCTAGGGATCAAAAGATGTATTTTTGTTGTGTTTGAGACCCAGATGTTATCAATAGTCCATTCTAGAGGGTGGGGCCGTGAATTCTAAACTATTTAAGGAGGAAGCTCAGCTCAGATAGCTCCTCATTTTTCACCTGGCTCTACTACTTTGGGACTTTGATTTTTTCACCATGCCCCAGAAAGCTCATTATTGGGAAAATCTCAGCCTCCTGCAATATCTCATCCACCTTGGTACTTCTCCTCATCACTATCCTCAGTCCCTCTAACTGGAGGGTGGAACCATGGACTCCAAACTCCTCATTTAAGGAGGGAGCTCTACTCAGACATTCCCTCATTTCCCACCTGGCTGTACTATTTGGGGACTTCTCTGACTTCTCCAACATGCTCCCTCTGTTGGGTACCTCTGCCCTCATCCCTTTTCAGCATTTTTTTATGTGTATTCTCTTCCCAATTAGATTGTAAGCTCCTTGAAGGCAAGGTCTATTTTCCCTTTTTTTATTTGTATCCCCAGCATTTAGCACAGGACCTGGCACACAGGCACATTAAATAATGTTTATTTACTGATTTACCTGACTACTTAGGTAGGTGTGATCAAAGATCAGCCCCTGATCACCAAAGGATCACTTCTGGCACTGGTCATCTTCCAATTCTCCTGCATTGGGCTTAAATCTTTCTTCTCCAAGAGACTATACTATTCAGGAGTTGTTATTATGGCAGTTATCCTCCAGTACTCCCAGCAGACACTAGGGGTACATATATAATTTATCTATAACATTTCTAACTATCTACTGACACTCAAGAGTAGTATCTCCAACTCAACACATCCAAAATTAAATTCTCCCCCTTTCCTCCAGAATTATACTTTTCCTGATTTCTCTACTTCTCGCAGTGCCACCATGATTCTTCTAGTCACCTATGTTCCAACCCTAGAGTTAATTTTAACTACTCCTTCTTTCTCACCATCCCCCAGTCTAATCAGTTGTCATTCAATGTTGGTCTTTTTGCAATGTTTCTTATTCCTCTCGCTTCATGGCCCCTGCTTTAGGTCCTCATTATAGCTTGTTTCGACTGTTGTCGTAGCTTCTAAACCAGTTACCTTTCTCTAACCCCTCCCAAAACTCTTAATAATAGTGATAGTTTATCGAGCAAGAGCACTTTTATATAACATTTCAAAGTTTGCAAAGCACTTTACATATATTCCATTTTAGCCCCCCAACAACCCTGGGAGGTGAGTGCTATTATTATCCTCGTTTTACAGATGAGGAAACTGAGGCAAACAGAGAATAAGTAACATGCTATAACATGCCATACAACTGGTAAATGTCTAAGGCTGGATTTGAACTTGAGTCTTCTTGACTCCAGGTCTAGCACTCTATCCACTGTGTCCCCTAGACCCCACACATCACTGACAGAGGATCGATTATAGTTCTGATCATGTCACTTTCTAGCAGAAAAAGCCTTCAGTGATTTCCCATTGCTTACTGAGGATGGCCCGCATTAGCCTAACATTCCAGGTCTTCTATAACATGGCTCTTAACGTCAATTCTAGTCGAATTAGACTTCTTGGTATTCCCTAAAGTCATCCAGTGGAATCAGTGCATTATAAATATAGAAGTGAAAAGGATGCAGAGGCCATCTAATCCAGCCCTTCTTATTTTACAGATGAGGAAACTGGAACCCAAGGATGTTAAGTGCCTTGCTTAAGGTCACACAGTTATTCAGTGTAGGGACCTAAATCCAAGTCTTCTGAATCCAGCACTTAGAACATTGCTGAGCACATAATAGGTGTTTAATAAATTCTAGTTGGCTAACTGACTCTACTACTTCCATATGCACTAGTTGCATATATACTCACACACCGTGACTCACTGGTTTCATCACTGGTCCAGGCCCTTATTCCTTCACACTCTACTATTATACTATACTATAGCTTATGATTGGTCTCCCTGCCTCAAATTTCTTCCCTCTCTAATCCATTTTCCTCTGAGTTGTCAAAGTGATTTTCCTAAAGTACAGGTCTGACCATATCACTAATCTTTCTCAATAAAATCAAGTGGGTCCCTATTACTTTCAGTATCAAATAAAAATTCTTCTTTTGGGTAAAGTCTTTCTCATCTTGATTCCTTTCTATATTTCCAGTCTTGTCACACTTTACTCCCCACAACATATTTTATAATGCAGCAACACTGGTCTGCTGGCTGTTTCTCCATCATCTGATTCTGTGCCTTTGCACTAGCTGTCCCACCTGTGTGGATGCTTTCCTTTCTTAGCTCAGATTCCTGGCTTCTTTTAAGACTCAGCTCTAGCCCCATCTTCTGTGGAAGGCCTTTCCAGTCTTCCCCTGACACCCTATTCCTAGTGTCTTTTCTCTGAAATTATTTTTCTTTTACAGTATATATATATATATCTTCTCTGCACTTTTTGAATATTATCTCTGCTGTTAGAATGTGAGCTCCTTAAGGGAAGGGACTGTTTTTGCCTTTCTCTGTATCCCAAATTGGTGTCAGAATGCCTAGCCAGTGGTAAATGCTTAGTAAAGCTTGTCGATTGATCACCTGCTTGTCAATGTCCCACATACTTGGAAAACATTGTACTCCTCCTCTCTAAACCTTGACTATTTCAAGCCTTTCTATTCTTCATAGCTCAGTTGAACTGCAGTTCCTCTAAGAAATTTTCTTCACTATTCTCAATTGGAAGCAATCTCTCCCTATTTGAGTTTTCATAGAACTTTGTATTATTACTATACGCTTATTATATCTTATAGTAATTATATGGGCTTGTGACTTAGCAGGAGTAACAGGGTCTCCACTGCATGGTATAGAATTAAGAGAAGGATGAGAATTTCAGAATACCTCAAATGACCAAGTAAATTTTGGGGTCAATTCACACACTTGGTCCTTTTGATGTTAAAAGACCTCTGGAATAAAAATATCAGTATTTCCAGGAGTCACCCTGATTTGGGAAAGAGTGTTAATTCCCTACATTTTGTATGTTTTGACTCCCTAATTTTGGGCATATTCCCTTGGTTTTGAACTATTACTGGCAAGTGTCTCATCTACTCCTCTCAGGCCCTTGAACATAGGTGCCTACCAGTCATCTAGGCAGCTGATAATCCTGGCATTCAACATTCTTTTTTTTTTTAAATAAAATTTTGTGTTCCAAATTTTCTCCCTCTTCTCTATGATGGCAAATAATTTGACATAGGTTATATATTTGCAATCACGTAAAACATATTCCCACTAATCCTGGCATTCAACATTACCTTCTCTTGTTCCAATCCAATATTAACTCCCTTTCCCCCCAGGGTACTTCCCCTAATTATGGACGTTGGTGATTACAATCTCAAATAGCACTTAATACTGATTAATATTATAATTATTTGTATCACTGTCTAATTTCTTCTTTTTAGAAGGCAAATTTCTTGAGGGTAGGGAATAGATTATGCATATCTGTAGCTCCTACAACATTAGGCTTAGTGTTGTGAACATGGTAGGCCTGAAAAAGTTTGTGAAATTGACTGAGAAAAATATGTGTACATTGGAATCATATTTTCACCTCATTTCAAGAAGATACAGATTTTGCTAAGATGTTGAGACACAGAGGCCAGATAACCTTTTCAAAGTCATCAGACACTTCCAATACAAGGTTCTACAATTAGATCTGATATATAATACAATATTTGCTTATTCTAAATATATTTTTTACTATTGCTTTTTGGTTTTTTTATGCTATATACAGCACGTGGTAGAAAGAGTACTGGAGGAAAAGTCAAGACAATCTAAGATTATATCCCTTTACTCATGTATAAAATAAAGTGGTTGGATTAGATGAGCTCCAAGATTTCTTCTGGCACCGATACAAACTCACCTCCATCTATGATTCCATATGAAAAGTGAAGTATGGGAATTAATTTAGAAACATTGACCTAACACTATCCACTCAGTTATCTGGTCATTGAAATCAAAGTGATTCTTTACCTTCATTATCAGGATAATTATACTAATTCTTTATTTTGATATTCCTTCTTAAAATTTATGTGTCAAGGGAAGGTCTTGCTTAACAGTCTGTTTTTCTTTTGCAAAGAATGAGGTGAGGAAAAACCAGTTGAATGTAGTGAAGTCTGAGTACAAGCAGACTGTGAACTAGGGATCAGCACCCTCTCAAGTCCTGAGTATGACTAAGAGTTATGGGATTGGTAGGGAAAGGGGAAATGTAGTGGAGAGAGGGAGGCAGATTAGAAGATGGTGAAAGAAGGGAAGGGCAGGGAAAGAGAAAAGAAAAGGAAAAGAGAAGAGAAAAAGGAAAGAGAGAGGAAAGAAAGGAAAGAAGAAAAGGGAAGGGAGGAGGAAAGGAAGAGGAGAAAAAAGGAAGGGACCAGATAAAGGGTGAGGATAGGAAAGGGGAGGAAAAAGAAAGGGAAAGAGAGAAGTGAATGTAACTCATGGGGGATAAAGTAAAAATGACCAACCACTACAGTGACTCTCAGTGGTGACTCTCAGTGGCTTCAAGGTTACAGTCTGGCAACTAGAGAGTGAAATGAGATAAATTAATGAAAACATGGCAATTCACAACAGGCAGATATTAATACAATGATGTATCCTTTAATATAAAAGAATAAATTGCACAGCACCTGCCTATCAGTCTTTGGGGATGTGTTATGGGGATGGAGTAAAATGGCATACAGAGTGAGAAGTGCTTGCTACATACAAGATGGACTTATCATCTCAATTTGACACACTAAATTTCCAGAATGAAGCAATCTAAAACATCTTTTACCCTCAATGAAATAATGTTAAACAGTTATTCCTCCTGGGGACTCTGTCAAAGTTCTTGGGTTCTTACTGGTGTAAGTGGGGTGCAGCCTGGTAAATCTTCTCCTCTCCCTTTCAGGAATCAGGCTTATATGGGCCATTTTGGCCACCCAAATGTCAAACTTACAAGTTGCATGGAGGAAAAGACCCTGGGACTTTCCTTCTGTAAGGGACATAGCTCAATACTTTGATCTGAAGCCCAGACTTAAGAGTATTAGAGTACAGTGGAAAGAGTCTGAAGTTTTATAGTTTGAGACCTGGAATCAACTCATGTTACTTGTGTGACTTCGGGCAAGTTACTTACCTTCTCTGGTCTTCAGTTTTCTCATCTGTAAAATGAAGGGGGATGAACTAAGTGATTTTTAAGGCCTTTTTCAGTTTTAATATATGGTACAATGATCCTGTGGCTTCTAAATAATTCCTGAAAGTCCTCTAAGCCAAAGACTGAAAGACTTCCAAGAGGTAGGTAAAGTAAGCTAGTGTTGTGGGTCAATTCAATGAAAAGTTCTTTCAGTGTTAACAGAGATCTTTATGGCTCTCATCAATAAAATACTGCATTTCACTGAATTGTCCCTAGTCTTTTGACCAGTGATCCCACCGCTGAGAATATACCCCAAGAAATTCAATGACAGAAAGGTACTTTATATAAAATATTCATAGCATTGAGCTTTGCAGTAGTAAAAGACTAGAAACAAAATAAGTGCACATTGTTTAGAGAATAGTAGGACAAATTGTAGTTGGTGAATATATGAAATATTATTGTGATGTAAAAAAAGGCACACATGGAGAATTTGGAGAAACATGGAAGGACTTGCATGAAGGCATGGGGAATGAAGAAGGGAGAATGAAGATTATAACAAAGGGAAGGAATACACATTATCTGAACAAAAATTTCCTCTACAGGGGCTATTGAAAGACAGATACACCAATACACTATTAATGAAGCTGTGAATTGGTTCTACCTTTCTGGAAAGCAATTTGGAATTCTACAAACATACACACACACACACACACACACACACACACACACGCATGCACACACGAAACCAACCAACCCAACTCAATTAAAATGTTCATAGCCTTTTTGACCCAGAGTTCTCCAGAGATTCTAGTCATATACATCAAGCAGGTAAAACTTATAGAAAAATTACAAATATGTCACAATATTCAAGATAGCATTTTTGTGTAAGAACTGGGAACAAAGAATTGTAAACAAAGTAGATGCTTAATTAGGAAAGGTTAAACAATTTTGGTAATGAATGAACAATTTTTGGAATATAATTCAGCAAAACAGAGGAAAACTCATATAAACTGATACAATATGATAGAAGGAAAATCAGGAGAACAATTTATACCATGACTATAACAATGTAAAATGGAAAGAATAATAAAATGAAAGTGAGCAATATATAATTATAATGATGAAGTATGGTTCCAGAGAAGAGTTAATAAAGTGTTTCTCTTTCCCTTTATTATGAAAACTTTGAGATGTGGTTGATGAATTGCTTGGATTTCTTTAACTTTAAAAGAAAATTTGTTATAAGAGAAGCTTCCTGGGTGAGGGAGGGATATATTCAGAAATTAATGAGATATACAGACAAAAAAGTTCATCAACAGCAATAGAATTGTCTCTATAACATTCTCATCAAGTGGCTATCCAGCTTTTGGTCTAAAGACCTCTAAAGAAGGGAAACCAACCATCTTCCCAAAATTTGGGAGGGCCACAAATTCATGGCCCTATCACAAGTTTCTTCTATCTCATGTTCATTCTTTTTCTGATCTTGGAGGAAAGAGTATTGGAGACAGAATGAACTTGTGAGCTTCAAAAAGTCAGGAGAGCCGTTGGAAATGCAATGATGGGAATCCATGGCAGAGTCTGCTGTTGCCACAGCAGCTGAGTTGGGTCGATTTACTGCTGGGATAGATAAAGGAAATATCTTCTTAGTAACATACGAACTCCTTTATCTGGACACAAGGGAATGAGCCGCTGATGTTAGGACAAATCCTTGCACATTTTGAGGATTTCTTACCTTCTGATTCTCTTTCCCTTTTTCTATTTTATTCCACCTTTACCTGACTGATCTCTTTTCTGTTACAACCATGTGACTAGGGAAAAGTCATTTATATGAAAGGCCTATATTAGTGTATTGGAATGAGCTCTAAAGCACTGGACCTGGGTTCAAAGCTCATTTTAGTCTTCGTTTGCTATTTACGACCTGTGTGATGTTGGGTTAGTCATGACCTCTGAATATCTCCGTTTCCTCACTGGCAAAATGAGAGGGTTGTACTATATGGCCTCTAAGGTCTTTTCTAGGACAGAATCAATGATCCCAACTGATAAAAGGACCTCAATCGAGCTTTAATACCCATTGTTCAATCTTTGTTACACTTGTGCTTTTCTTTTATGGCTGTTTCTTGTCAGCAAGTCTCCAATATTTCAAGAATGTGACCTTGATCTCTGACTTTAATTAGCCTATATTTCAGAACCTGTTTATATTACTCTGCTACCAATCTAGAAGAGTTCATTTGGCAACTTGACAGGGGGAGGTCCATTCTCTAGTCCAGATTTCCTAACTTTCTTCATTCCAAACAGGAATTGGGAGTAGGGATGATTCAATGTCCCTAGATGTAATAATCTTGATTTGGGTTTCCTAAAAGAAATTGAGTTAGAAGTTTAAGTAATGGGATTCTTTTTGTGTTTTAGATCCCCCACCCAAGTTCATCACAGTCTTCAAGCTCTAAATTCACAGGAAAATTCAACAATTCAATTAGTTGAGCCTTTCACGAAGCAATTCTGTGGTTGGTTTCCTAAGATGTACTGGGTAGGTTGTTCTTCCACTCAGCTGTGGGTTTTTTTAATGTCTTTTATCTTATAGAAAAAGAAATATCATAGAAATCACTCTTGATATGATCTTTCAGGTTAGTTGCTCAAGAGAGACATATGTCAGCATCACTGAGAAATGGCTTTTGACAGTCAAATTTTATCATAAAAATAGAATGACCATGATAAATAGTGACAGGTAAAATTGAATTGGCCTTCCTGGGCAGGAGTTCTCTGATTTTCTGTTGTTCTTTTATTTATCATTAGTCTGTTCTTTATTTTCGTTGACCTTTAGTTTTCTCTTCATAGCTTGGCTGCCTTCATAACTTAGTTTTCTTAAATCTGTTTTTGTGAAATCTTTCAGCTAGCTCCTTGCCATTCCTTGCATGAGACACTCCATCTCTCACCTCCTGGCATTTTTACTGGCTATACTCCATACCTGGAATATTCTCCCTCCTCATCTCTGCCTCCTGGCTTCCTTAAAGTCTCAGCCAAAATTCCACCTGCTACAGGAAGTCTTTCCCAATTTTCTTTAGTTCTAGTTCAAATTATCCTGTATATAGCTTATTTGTATGTAGATGTTTTCATGTTGTCTCTCCCACTAGACTGTGAGCTTCTTGACAACAGGGATTGTTTTTAATTTTCCTTTATATCCCCAGATCTTAGCATAGTGTCTGATACACAATAGGCACTTCCAAAATGTCTATAGACTGACTGATATCAGAGGCCTTTCCTTGACATTTGTAACCCTTTCTTTTCCATTGTCACTGACACTACCCTGGATTTAATCTCTTCTCATTTTTCATCCCACCTGTGGTAGTTACCACTTAAATCTTTTTTCTAATCTATCCTATGCACCTCTGCCAGTACCTTAATCATATTACTTCCTTATAAAACACCCTTCAGTGCCTCCCCATTCACTGACTACTGATAAAAAGCTCAGACTCCTTTGCTTGGCAATTAAAGCTGCCTTTTTTCCTCTGGGTTTACTGGCTACATTTCTTGCTCAAAGATCAAGCCTCAAACCCAATTCACTCTGGAGCTCATAGACTGGACAGCAAAGGCCCCACCCACCTAGCACAGAGTGAATGTAATTACTAAATAGTAATTGTTGGAGGGGCAGAGCCAAGATGGTGGAATAGAAAGATGCACATACACTAGCTCTTCCCCCACAGCCCATAAAATACCTGCAAAGAAGGTCTCAACAAATTCTAGAGCAGCAGAAGCCACAGAACAAGAGAATGGAGGAGATTTCTAGCCCAAAGTGACCTAAAAGACCGACGAGAAAGTCTGTCACACCAGACGCGGAGCAGAGCCCAGCCCAGCCTTGGCCGTGCAGCACTGGAAGAAGCAGGACAGAGCAGGCTTCAGGGACAGACTCTCCAGTGGCAGTGCAGATCTCTCAACCCACAGGTGGTAAAAGTCAGTGAGAGGATTTTTCGGCTGGCTGAGAAGGGAATAGGGTGTCCCCATAACTCCTCAGGTGGCCGCAGCAGAGGCAGCAGCAGACAAAGCTCCCAAGGCAGGTAGCAGCCCGCATCCATTGTTGAAGCCCCTGAGGGAAGTGAGCCCTGTGTGGCAGCTCTGCCCCCACCTGAGCAATTGGTCTTAATGTCACACTGAATAGCAGCCTTGCCCCCGACTAAAGCCCCTGTGGGACTGGAACAGCTCATCTGAATCTCAGCCCCCAGTGCTGGTTTGGTGGAACTGCAGGTGAAATAGTTGTGGAGAAGAAACTCAGAAGTCAAGTAACTGGCTGAGAAAATGCCCAAAAAAGGTAAAAAAGTAAGACCACAGAAGGTTACTTTCTGGTGAACGGGTGTCTCCTTCCATCCTTTCAGATGAGGAAGAACAAGGCATACTGTCAGAGGAGTTGTGGTCCCTGCCTCCAGGGCCTCTAAAGAGAACTTAAATTGGGCTCAGGCAATAGAAGAGCTCGAAAAGTGAGTTAGCAGCTTAGCAGTTCCTTTAGGAGAACCAAAAAAAAATGTTGAGGAAAATAACACCTTTAAAATGAGGCTAACTCAACTGGAAAAAGAGGTCCAAAAAGACAATGAGGAGAAGGAGGCTTTAAAAAGCAGAATTAGTCAAATGGAAAAGGAGATTCAAAAGCTCACTGAAGAAAATAGTTTTTTAAATAGTTCTTTAAAAATTAGAATGGATCAACTAATGACTTTATGAGAAACCAAGAAGTCACAAAACAAAACCAAAAGAATGAAAAAATGGAAGATAATGTGAAATATCTCATTGCAAAAACAGCTGACCTAGAACTGACCTGGAGAAACAATTTAAAAATTATGGGACTACCTGAAAGCCATGATCAAAAAAATTATCTTCCATGAAATTATCAAGGAAAACTGCCCTGATATTCTAGAACCAGAGGGCAAAATAAATATTGAAAGAATCCACTGATCACATCCTGAAAGAGACCCAAAGAGAGAAACTCCTAGGAATATTGTGGCCAAATTTCAGAGTTCCCAGATCAAGGAGAAAATTCTGAAAGCAGTTAGAAAGAAACAATTTGAGTACTGTCAAAATACAACCAGGATAACACAGGATCTGGCAGCTTCAATATTAAAGAATTGAAGGGCTTGGAATATGACATTCCAGAAGTCAAAGGAACTAGGATTAAAACCAAGAATCACTTACCCAGCAAAACTCAGTATAATACTTCAAGAAAATAAATGGTCATTCAGTGATATAGAGGACTTTGAAGCACTCATATTGAGGAAAAGACCAGAACTGTATAGAAAATTTGAACACAAACTGTATAGAAAATTCCAACTGAACTGTATAGAAAATATGAACACAAGAATCAAGAGAAGCATAAAAAGGTAAAAAGGAAAGAGAAATCATAAAAGACTTTCTAAGCTGAACTGTTTACATTCGTACATGGAAAGAAAATATTTATAATTCTTGAATCTTTTCTCAGTATTTGGGTAGGTGGAGAGATTGTACATATACACACACATACACATATATAGACAGAGAGTACAGGTTGTGTTGAATCAGAAGAGATGATATCCACACAAAAAATAAATAAAATAAAAATTAAGGGGTGAGGGAGGAAAACACTGGGAAAAGAAAAGGAGAAATGGAATGGGGCAGGCTATAACTCATAAAAGAGTTAAGAAAAATCTTGTTCAATGGAGGAGAAAAGGGAGAAAGGGAGGGGAAAAGTGAAGCTACTCTCTCCACATATGGTTGAAGGAGGGAATAACATGCTCACTAAATTTGATATGAAAATCTATCTTACACTACAGGAAACTTGGGGAGGAGGTGACAAATGGGGTGAAGGGAATGATAGAAGGGAGGTCAAATGGGAGAAAGGAGTAACTAGAAATAAATATTTCAGGAAGGGACAAGGTCAAATGAGGGAATAAAAAAAATAAGGGAGGATAGAGTAGGATAGAAGGTGATATAGTTAGTATTACACAACATGATTATTATGGAAGTCTTTTGCACATATTTACTGTGTATTGAATTGCTTGCCTTCTCAGTGGGGATGGGTAGGGAGGGAGGGAGGGAGAGAAGTTGGAATTCAAAGTATTAGCAATGAATGTTGAGAATTTTTATTGCATATAACTGGGAAGTAAGAAATAGAGGGAATGGAGTATAGAAATTTATCTTGCCCTACAAGAAAAGAGAGAAGATGGGGATAAGGGAAGGGTGGGGTGTGATAGAAGGGAGGGTACATTGAGGGAAGGAGGAATCAGAATGCAAAGTATTAGAAAGTGGGGGAAGGGGAGTGATGGGGAGAAAAATTGGACATGTTACAAAGACTGAATTAATTACTGAGAATAAATCAAAGACATTTTTAGTTTGGGGAAAAGAATTTTAGTCTAAATTTCCTAGAGGAAGGTAACCTCAGGTAAAATTTGGCATTGATGGAAAAGTTAAGGTTTTAATGGTAAATTTGATTTTATGATTGCTATTTAATCAGGAACTAGAACATGTATGGAAAGGCATGTAAGCCACTTAAGACTTACCTCAAAAGATGTTCCTTAGTCAAAGTGAAATTATAGTCATATCTGAAACCTGGTTCTTGGAACTTGCCATTTTTAGATGCTATGGGACTATTAAATGACTGTTCTTCTGAATCTAACTCCAGTTATGGAAAGCAAGAAAGGTGATCTGAGCCTCCAATCCATGATGCCAGTAAACCTATGAGATGCTGGTATGAACTGCAAAAGATGATCTCATGGGAAGGGTGGGAGAGCAGCTGTTCAGCCTGAACTGAGGTAGGATTTTCTTGACTCAGTTTCACCACTGACACCTTGCAGACTTTAAGCCTGACTGAATGCAAGCTGACAATCTACTCCTACCTGGAACTGACATGAAGTTGGGGAGATATTGGTTCCCTGCAATGTCCCTACTCTTAGTAGCAATTTCCTATAGTCAAAAGAGTTGTAAGCTTAACACCAGATCTATTAAATTATAGATGGCTGGTAGGGAAACAAATGAGGTTAAGTCTAAAATTAAGCTATTAAGCTTAGGACTTTAGACCAACAACAAGTTAGGGTCCTTGAATTCTTAGTAATACTGTGAAGATAATTAGGTCAAGGGCTTGTGAAGTCAGCATACATAAATATTATCTGTGTCTCAGTTGGTTAATGTCTAAAAAAAAAAATTCTTTTGTGGTCTATATTGTAAATGCTTTAAAAAGAATTATCAACTGACCAAAAGTTGGAATTGTTTTATGCAATATGAACTGTGTTAAAAATGAAAAAGAAAAAACAAAACAAAACAAAAATAAATAAACAAATAAATGGTAATTGTTTCTCTTTCACCCATGAATCCTGAGAGTCTTCTCCTTCCAGTTTGATTTTTTTAAAAAATTAAATGGGCCATCCATTGAGCTTAAAGAAGCCTATTCATTGAATGAGTGTATCTCACTCAAAGTGAGTGAGAATGTGATAAGACCTTAGCCTGAAAGGGCCAGGGTCTCACATTGTATACTGGGCCACCTCCAGTCTTCCTGATGAATATCTGATCACTGGACCTAGATGACTCTGGGGGAGAAAGTGAGGCTGGTGACCTTGCACAGCCCTCCCTTACTCAAATCAAAGTCAACTGCCAGTCCTGTCATCACCTTGATGTCATGGCCCTCTTCAAGAATAAAGGACAAACGACCACAAATGGCTTTATATTGTGACTCCAAAAGAACTTTTCAGTCTCATCTTATTATTGCAATTCCTATCAATATACCCTATGCCTATGCTATGCTATTTCTAGAATCTAGACCGAGGTAGGAAACCTGTGGCCCCAAGGCTGCATGTGGCCTTATAGGCCCTTGGGTGGGGCCTTCTGACTGAATTCAAGTTTCACAGAAAAATTCTTTTATTAAGGGGATTTGTTCTGTGAAGTTTGGATTCAGTCAAAGGACTGATTAGGAAAGAGCTAATAAAGAAGCTAGCATATGAGCTGGGCTTTGAAAAGAGGGAAGGATTTTTATAAAAGAGAGGGTATTCCAGACAGATGAAACTGTCATCAAAGGCATAGGGTTTGGAGATCATGTCTTTCAAAGAGAGAGTAATAGTTTGTCTAGACCAGAGGTGAGGAACCTGAAGCCTTGAGGCCACATGTGGCCCTCTAGGTCCTCAAAATGTAGTCCTTTGACTACATATATACATATATATATATATACATATATATATATATATATATATATATATATATATATATATATATATATATATATATATATGGATATAGATGTAGATATATATAGATATCCAGTTAGATGTATCCGTATTAATTTCCAGTTGTTTATTTTTTTTTACATTTTTCCTAATCATTCCAACTGGAAGTGATAACTCAAAAAAAAAATCTCCAAGCAGAAAACAAACAAAAAAAGAAATGAGCAATTTAAAAAAAAAGGGTTCCATCCTAATAAATAAATATTGTGGAATAGAAAAAGTAAAACACAGAATACCAAAAAGAAAAGATGAGACAACATAGACAAGATATAAAATTGGATCTTTTGCAAGATACTTCATTGTGGTTGACATTCTCCAAGAGGAGCAAAGAAAGGTTTAGTATCCATAGACATAGCTGAAATCAAGAAAGGAGGGACAAAAAAGATGGCTATGCAACTCAATAGTTTGACTCACTTTTTGGAGAATTTTAGTAAAGTAGTCCATTTACTAAGAAAAACAATTTCCATGATACAGGATAAAAAAAAAGTAGAAATGACAAATGAAATAACAAACCAAAATTAAAAAGTAACAGAAGAAAATTTGAGAATTTTATCGAAGAAATAAAATTAGAAAATAGAGCTTTAGGAGATATATCTACATGTATAATCAGAAAGGAACTGGCATTGGTAAAGAAGAATATGATATTTTCAATGAGCAATCCATTTTTAGTAAAAATGGAAAAAAGTTTAAAAAAATTCAACAATATGGAGAAATGGTTAGAAAATTTAAATAACTATAGAATCACTGAGAAATAAAATGGTTCTACTGAAAAACATCATGAGCAATAACAAAATAAGAAGAAAAACAAGGTTAAAGACCAAAAAACTGGAAGAAGATGTGCATTTTATAGATGAAGGTAAAGGAGTTAGAGGTTTGGAAGCTAATTTAAGAGTCACTAGAGTCCCAGCAAATTCAACAAAAGAAATAGTCTCACCACCTAAAGGGAATTTATATAAGGAAATTTCCCAGAAGTATTGAGATCAAGAGACAAAGCTATGCCACCAAACTCCACAAGAGAGAAATGTCCCTTTTAACTTATCCAGACATATTATTTTCAAATTGAGAGTTTCAGAGAGAGGATTTTACAACAGCTAATGGAAAATATCATATATCAAAGAAATCTTGGTTCCCCAAATTGCACTGGGTTATTCTCCCAAAATTAGAATAGACCAAAAAATAATCTAGATGGGGTAATATTGTGTGGTGTGTGTGTGCACGTGTGTGTGTGTGTGTGTGTGTGTGTGTGTGTGTGTGTGTGCGAAAGAGAGACAGACAGACAGACAGAGACAGAAATAGACAAAGACAAAGAGAAACAGAGGCAAAGAGACAAAGAGAGCCAACACTGTGAGTCAGGCACTGTATTAAGTACAGAGGATATAAATACAAGCAACAAGACAATCCTTCAAATAGTTTACATACTGAAAGGGAAATACAAAATATAAAGGGGAATTGGAAAGGTGGAAAGGTATAAGCATGGAAACATGGTTTAGAAATGGTGGGCTGGAAGTGAGATTGAGGCCAGGTTTCAGGCAAAATAAGGCAAAGCTCATCTATGAGAACTCAGGGAATTTTTCCAGGGAAAGAGTTCCAGGTTCTGGTGGCAGGGAGATGAGGATCATGGCCAGAGTGCAGGAAGCAGCATGTGAAAACAGTGGTTGGAATATGCTTTATGAAATGATGAAGAAACTAGGGATCATAGAATTAGAACTGGATGAGACCCTAAAGACCAACTTGTCCAGCCATCTTATTTTATGGATGAGGAAATAGGCTCCAAGAGATTAAGCTATTGGTTTCAAGCCACATAGGGAATGCCACAGATAGGATCTGAATCCAAGTCCTCTGACTCTGACCCAGTAGATTCTTTCCACTGTATTGTCCTGCTTAGATTAATACAAAAGTTTTCTATTAGAGATAATATTTGAATACCTATGCATCACAGGAAATAAACTTGTTTTCATCTTAAACTTTTTCCTTTTCCAGGTTCTTTTTTAAGCATACACTCCTCTCTCTCTCTCTCTCTCTCTCTCTCTCTCTCTCTCTCTCTCTCTCTCTCTCTCTCTCTGTCTGTCTCTCTGTCTGTCTGTCTCTTTCTTTCTCCCCACACACATATTTGTTTGTATATTTATAATTATATATAATGCATCTTACCTTCAGATAAACTGTATTTAAGGAAAACAAACAAAAATGAAACCAAAATAGAAATTGCAAATAGCTGTAAACATCACTGGGCATCAGTTTCCTCATCTCTAAAATGAAGGATTTGAACTAGTTGATTTTAGTTGCCTCTTATAGCTCTATGGTTACAATCTTATGAACCTTTCTCACTAAGAACAGGGTTAAAAGAAGGTCACCCATTCTTACCATTATTATTCAGCATAATCTTAGGTACGCTAACTGCAAATAAAGTCTAACAAAAAACAAATTAAATAAGCATCAGTAAAGAGATAGAAGTAGGGACTTGACCTGTAATTTTATCTGTAGAGGATAGATGAGGAAGCTTACTCTGCCAGTGTGGATTGGCAATTTGTTGCTTATGGGAGTTGCCTAGAGCACTGAAAGGTAAAAGGAAAGCTAAATTATCTTCATTTGCTGATAATGTGATGCTTTATTTTAAAACCACAAAAAAATCAACAAAACCAATAAATGGAGGGCAGGACAGGATAGAGGGAAATGTAGTTAGTCTTTTGCAACATGACTGTTATGGAAGTGTTTTGCATGGCTACATATGTATGACATAAATAGAATTGCTTGCTTTCTCAATGAGGGTGGGTAGGGAGGAAGGAAGGGGTAGAATGTGGAACTCCAAGCTTTAAAAATCAATGTTAAAAATTACTTTTGCATGCAACTGGGAAATAAGTTGTACAGGCAATGGGGTAGAGGAATATATCTTGTCCTACAGGAAAATAGAAGGGAATGGGGTAGGAGAACGGGGAATTGATACAAAGGAGGGCATATTGGGGAAATGGGTGGTTGGGGTGCATGCTGTCCTGGGGTGGGGGGAAAGGGAAAATAGGGAGAATATTTGGAATTCAAAATTTTGTGGAAGTGAATGTTAAAAACTGAAAGTAAATGAATTATATTTAAATTTTTAAAAAATCAACAAAACCATTAATAAGGATGAAAAGTAACTTGGAATATGATCATATAAAAGTCACCAGCATTCCCATTTCAACAATACAGACAAAAAAATTGATAGAGAAATACTAGCTTAAATTATGATGACATATATGAAGTACCTGGGAATTAATCTACTGAGAAACAAATATAACATATAAAGACAACTATAAAATAATTTTTAGAGAAATGAAGGAGCAAATAATTAGAGAGGCATTCAAAGTCTATGATTTTTCTGAGCTAATATGATTAAACACGATGGTTCTATGCAAATTAATTTATGGTTTTAACATTACATTCACCAAAATATTAGTGATATATTTTAAATAAAGTGATAACAAAATTCATATGACAAAATAAAAGACTAAGACCATCAAGGAAAATTATGGAAAAATAAAAACAAGCATGGAGGACTTAACTGGAAGATACTAAATTATGCTATAAATAATAATCATCAAAATAATCCAGTACTGGATGGAAGATGGAAAAATAATAGGGCAACGGAAGAGATTAGATAACAATGAGCCATAACCCAATGTGATAGTCTAACATTCATCAAACCTAGGGTCACAGTGGGGAAATTATTCATTATTCAACAAAAATCACTAGGAAAACTGGATATTAGTTTGTTGGAAAATCGAACATTTGTACTATACAGGACAAAAAATTCCAAAAAGATTGAGAACCTGAATTTTAAAAAAATATTAGAAGAAAATGAAATTTTTTAGTTTTTGAAACTATGGAGAGATGATAAATTCTTAACTACATGTCTACTGATTGGGGGAATGACTTAATAAAATTTGGTATATGAATGTATGTTCATAAATATAATTATATAATGAGAAACTGTAGTCACAAGTGCAAAGGAATGGGAGGACAATATGAAATGATGTCAAATGAAGAAAACAGAATCAAAATTATAATATAGACAGTGCCTACAAGTATTATCATTGAAAACAATAATAACAGCAACCGATTCCTCCTAAATAACAGAACAGGCCAACAATTTTAACAATAAAAAAGGATGATGTGAGGTACTACTGTCTCAATGTTCACATCTTTTGAGTTAGAGTTAAATGTCAAATTACAGAGGTTTACAGCTATGTGTACAATCATTTGCAATTTCTATTTTGGTTTCATTTTTGTTTCTTTTCCTTAAATACAGTTTATTTGAAGGTAAGATGCATTATATATAATTATAAATATACAAACAAATATCTGTGTGGGGAGAGAAAGAGAGAGAGAGAGAGAGAGAGAGAGAGAGAGAGAGAGAGAGAGAGAGAGAGAGAGAGAGAGACAGAGAGAGAGACAGAGAGAGAGACGGAGAGAGAGAGAGAGAGAGAGAGAGAGAGAGAGAGAGAGAGAGAGAGGTGTATGCTTAAAAAAGAACCTGGAAAAGAAACAAATCATTGAATGAAATAGAAAATAAGAACTGAGATCAGTGTTTTGTAAGGGGAATCACGTTTTTCGCTGTGTTTACTTTTTCTCTACTTAGCCAAATACCACAATTAGTTCAAGGCAGTCACTTAGAACATTTGTCTCTTAAACCTAGGACATGCTGTCCCTCCATATATCATCTGTGGAAAGAGTGAACACACACAGGTATCATAATTCAGGGATATACATATAGGAAATGCATGTGTCCAGGGTGTGTGCATGGAGGAACAATTTATATCTTAGATGCTGCAGGACCACCTCTGACTTCCAATGATGTTCTGCTGCTCTCCATGGCTTTGGGCTTCTCACTCTTTTGGTTCACTACAATACCAGCATGTTTGTCAGAAGCAGTCTGGTACTTTGGTACTATGTTTCTCAAATTTTGAAATATGAAAACAGACTGCAGTGAAGGAATTAAACTATCTCGATTTTCATATGACATGGTTTTTATTTAATACAAATAAAATATACTTGATAAAATAATTAATTGAAATAATAACCTTTGCAAAATAACTTTCAGATGAACCAACCAAATAACTTACAATTCTATAAACCATCAACAAAATGCCTTGAGAAACTGATTGAAAGAGAAATAAATTTTCAGTAATACCAATGTATCTGATATTTAGATATTAACTTTTCAAGTCACACAAGAGATCTGTATGAAGATATCTTCAAAGTGGTTTCGACAAAAATCAAGGAAGAACTGAAAAAAATGATGCAGAGCCATTGTTTATAGTTAGACTGAACAAATAAAGTAAAAGACCAAGGATTTTTCCAATAAAGTTGGAGATTTAATGGAATTCCAAACAAGATATCATTTGGCTACTTTATAGAATTAGGTAAATTCACATAAAAACCAGATTATCAAGATAAACATATAGGAACAAAACATATATAACATATATCAAGAAAAATATATTTCAGATAAATAAAATTTAAATATATTTTAAAAAGAGGGAGACTCATTTTGCCATGTTTCGAAAATATGCTATAAATCAGCAATTATAAAAATTATCAGGTACATGGAAAAAATAGAGATCAATCAATAGAACAGAATAGAAAACTGAAAAATAGTATACATAAGAGATTTTTAATGTATGCTAAGCTCATGTTTATAAAAGACTGAAAAATGAAGCCATTAATCAGTGAAAATGGTTTTGGGAATGGAGCCAATATTCAATGAACATGGTTTTTGGAAAAACTAGATAGGTGAATAGCAAACAATAGGTTTAGTTTATGCCTACATGTAGCTATAGTTTTCATTCCACTCAATTCTGGATTTATATAAACTACTGGGTTCAAACTGGGAGCAATTTTGCAATTAAATGAACTTTAATTACCTTGAGCCCTCATTCCAGTCTAACTGGGAACCTCTAAAAGCATTTGAACTCAAGTTTGTACCTCTCTAATAGATTATGAAAAAGGCATACATTGCAATATTAAAGCATTTAATTTGGACTAAAACAATTATTAAAGGAATAAGAAAATACATTTCAAAATCCATTCCTCATAGTGTTCTCTCTGTCTCTGTCTGTTCCTGTCTGTCTCTGTCTATCACTTGTAGCCTTGAACTTCCTTGAACTTCATGTTAACTCCAGGTGCCTTCTAACCTCTACTGAGAACACCTAGGAAATAATCCATAGAAAAACGAACACTTGAGAAAATTTGATGTTTAATTCAGTCAGTCTTGCTGTCTGAGCAAGAAACTGCTATTTGCTGGCATCTACGTGTTCCTCTTTTTGAGCAGTCTTAGCAGCTGTCAAAAAGAGTTTGTGCTACTGCTATTCTGTACTCAGTGCTGCCAGTGAAAGCTTTTTCTATATGGTTTCCTTATTCCTTTAACTTAGAAGTCCTTATTGCCCTCCTGACACTTCCTGTCTGCATATAGGTTTCTCATTGAAGAAGTGATCTCCAGGTGCCATAGACACACAGTCTCCTGGGAAATGGAATCTCATAGGATAGGGAGATGTCTACCAGAGAACACTGGGGAGTGTAAGCTTGCTTTTTTTTCTGACGTCTGTGAAAGTACAATAAAATTGAATAACTAGTGACCTAAGTAGAAAAAAGAATCATTGAAAATGAAATATCTTGCTCAGTTGTTAAAAAGAAAGAACATTTTAATCAAATAAAATAAATTTGTTATAGGTAAATTTGATGATTCTGCAAAGATTAAAAGATTTTACATGACTAATACATTTATAACATAAAAAAGAAAATAAATTAAGGAAATCTTCACAGTGGATCTATCAGATAAAAGTCTGATGTTAAGAATTTATAAGGAACTGATGCATGTCTAGAAGAGTATTATGTGTTCCCCACCAGAGAAGTGGCTAAAAGATATGGCTAAGTAATTTTTGAAGGAGAGTGTACAAGTTCTTAAGAGGTCTTTTTTGACTCCCCGAGTTGTTTGTTTTCCCTACAACCACTCAGTATTTATTGTGTACATATTTTGTGTAGCCCATTCAGACTCTGAGGAGTCTTATTCCAGCTTCTACTAGTACTGGCAAATCAGATCCCCAGACTTGGTTGATTACTTCTCCCCTTCATGGTCCTAAGGGACAGTGACATTCTTTATAATATTATCAGCTCAAATCATTATTCCCGTGTGTTCTCTCCAACACAATTGCTAGTGAGTGTTAATACAATTGATTACAGTAATTTGCACCCTACTATCAATTTAACCAAACAACAAAGGGATATTTAGTGAAAAGATTTATCAAGAAGTATGAAAGTTCCCCGCCTTCCCTGAACCTGGAACACATCATCCTTTCTACCATCTTAGTCCTTAATGGAGAGTGGGCTCAAACTTAAAGCAGTTGCAACAAAGTATTTCCCCTACTAAATTCATTTCCAAACATGGCATCACCAATGCATGGGGTTACTCTCCTGCTTGCTGGACATGGTGTCTTGGTGTTCATCCACTACTAGGTTGTGTCAAGCAAGTTACTTCTCAGGGCTGAACCAAACTTTACCACCAACAAATTCCCATATGGAGATCTCTAGACCTCTGGTCGCTCTATTAACCTTTCTGAAGCTCACAATGCTATTGCCTAGCCAGTTTCATCACCAATACTTCATCACCTTAGAGAATAAGAAAAGAACAGATGCAACAGACACAGAAAAACTAGCTGTGTCATGCTCATGGATATGTGTTGACTCAGGTAGAAAGAGTAGACCATTGCCTTTTTATCTCTTTCTCCATGTGGCAGCAGGCAGCATTTCTCACCTTAATCATCACCAAGGAAAAAAGAGGCTGATTTGACTGATGAATGCCTTTTGTACACACATGCAGTTCTGGGTCAGCAGTCCACCAAAAGGTCTTTTCTTTGCCATGTGGTAGATAAACAGGCAACAGTCAGAGAATACCCTCATTTGCTCTAAAGAGGAGATATGGGCCCCTGCATTCCATGTCCTCACAGATGTCCAGAAAAAGGTTCATCAGACATCCTCATGGATATATTTGCACATGTTCCTAGGGCTAGGCCTTCATTGGCCAGTCCTCTTATCTGTATACATGTTGTGTTTCCCCAGAACTCCTAGTAGAATGTTAGTTGCTTGAAAAGTGGGACAGTTTTTGCTTTTGTCTCTGTATGCTTAACACCTAGCACAGTGTCTGGTACCTAGTAGGCACTTAATGAAATTTTTTTGAATTAAATTTGATCACATGGTAATTCAAAGATGAATGAATTCCATAGCAGCAAGAAAGATTCGGATCAAGACAATTTTATAACTCTTGAATTGTCAAAAATGGAAAAAATAACCCCGAAGGTAAATTCAGAGTTGGTGGGATTTATGGGTAGAAATGTGACAGCTAGGCAGCACAGTGGATAGAATGCTGGGCCTGGAGTCAGGAAGATCTGATTTCTAATTCAGTTTCAGATATTTACTAGTTGTACTACCTTGGGCAAGTCACTTAACCCTGTTTGCCTCAGTTTCTTTATCTGTAAAATGAGCTGGAGAAGGAAATGGTAAACCACTTCAGCATCTTTGCCAACAAAACCCCAAAAAAGGGTCATGAAGCATTGGACATGACTGAAAAACGACTAAACAACAACAAAATGGTAGAAAGCCCCTGTTTTATGTTGTTCATATGTCTATACCAGGAGTAGGGAAATAGTGGCCCTCTGGGTCCTTAAGTGCAGCTCTTTGACTAAATCCAAACATCACAGAACAAATCCCCTTAATAAAAGGATTTGTTCCATAAAACTTGGACTCAGTCAAAAGGCCATACCAAAGGACCTAGAGGGCTACGTGTGGCCTTGAGGTCACAGGTTCCCCACCCCTGCTCTAGACCCGTATAAACTTCTTGGTGAGCTATCTTTCAATATGCCATAATAGTAATCAAGCTGATTATACCCTTGGAGGCAGGAATAACATTGCTGAGACTATATCTTAAATATAGAAGGAAAAAGAATTGCTTTATTTGCATAGCAACAATTGGAGATAATCTACATATTCAATGACCACAATGACAATGAATTATGGTATATTAATCTATGAAACATCATGGTAACTGGAAAAAGGTTTTTTATTTTTTTTGACCTAGTCTTTCACTGTTAAAAAGAATTTTAATTCACTAGTCATGATTCTTTCTCCTATCTATTAGCCCTTCCCTTCTGTCCCACTCTGTCTTAGAATCTTCCACATCTGGAATCATCTATTTTAGCTTAGAAACTTCTAGTTTCCTAACTGATTGATGTCCCCCTGCTGGTGACCTCAGGGGTGAGAAACCAATCAGACCCAACTGAGCTGACCCCAACCCTTGTTATAAAGCACTGAGCTTCTCTAATCCCAAATACCTAGCATAGTGCCTACCACAAAGAAGACTCTTAATAAATGATTTTAAAACTTGAATTTAATCACATGAAAAGATGTTAAAATTCCATAAGTCTCAAAAATGCAAATTGCCTTGACTCTGGAACTGTGTGAGCTAATCCAAAGTTGATCCAAGAGTCCCAGACCATCATGAATTCCTTCTTCCTGCAATGGACAGGAGAATATACAGCTCATTGCTCCCCGGGACTTACAACCCATAGGAAATCAGGCAAATAATTTAACCTCTCTGAGTTTCAGTTTACTCATCTATAAAATGAAAGCATTGGACTAGGTGTTCTTTAATGTCCTTTCTAGTTAAAATCTATATGTTCATATCCTTGTGGATGAGATGGAGAAATATGGTCTAGATACAGTTCTGTTAGGTGGATCTGGGACTTACTGAATGACTGGCCTCAAAAAGTGGTACTTAATTGGATGATGTCAGCTTGGAAGGATGTCTCTAGTGTAGTGCCCTGGGGATCTATCCTTGGCACTGTACTGTTCAATATTTTCATTAAAGTCATAGATAAGGGCATAGATAGCGCTCTAATTGAATTTACTGATAACACAAAGCTGGGAAGGATAACTAATGGTAGACAACAGATACAGGATCCAAAAAAGATTGTTATAGAGGAGAATGATGAGCAGAATCTAATTTTTAACAGAGATAAATGGGAAAGAGAGAGGTAGATTTTGGCTTAATGAAAGGAAAAACTTAACAAGAGCTATCCAAAAGTAGAATAGTTTGCCTAGTGATCACGGTTTTTAAAACAGAAGAATATTAAAGATCATGTGGTTTAATCCCTTCATTTTACAGATGGATAACATCTGTCATTATTGGAAGTTTTCAAGCAGAGACTGGATGACCACTTGTCAGGGGTGTTTTAGAAAATAGTTTCTGTTCGGCTTTGGACAACTTGATTTCCTCCTTACTCTAAGATTCTCTGATTCTGTAATAAACAACAGAGCAGACTCCTCCTTGAGAGGCAGTAGGCAGGAAACTGGAAAGGGACCAGTTTTGTGATGGAAAAGCTCACCATCAAGTTGTGGTGTTTGAAATGACGTGAGAGACCTAAAATCATTATTTAATTTTATAGATTGTGCCACTCCCACCCCACCCTTTCGAATCTCCCCTTGATGGTCAAGTACATGCATTTCCTTTCAATGTGAAGCAATAAAGGCAACGAAACTGATGACATAGAGTCTTGGCCAACATCCAGAAAAAGAAATTGGGTTTGAGTGCAGGAAAATATTTGAAACCATTCCAGAACTCCATTACCATTAGGAGTCTAGTTGGAGAAAAGGTTTCAGGGAAGATGAGATTTTCTGTCAGATTAGCTCGGTTATGACCCCAAGCTTGTAAATTGGGAAGTTCTCCAAAGGCAGGCTCCTTAGGCAAGGGAAAGAGGATGTAGTGGGGGACAGTGGAAAAAAAGCATAGGACTTGGGAGATTGCACTGCAGTCTTTAATTGTAAAACACAGAGGTCCTCTATTACATGAATATATCATCGTTTATTCAACCATTTTCCAAACATTAGACACCCATGGTTGTTTCCAGCTTTCTGTTTTTACAAATGAAACAATTATGAATATTTAAGGGTGGATAATTCCATTTTTTTCTTTTAATAGTGTTCTTTCCCTCTTCAAATTAACTTTACTTCTCTGTGTACCTGTTGTATTCTCTATGTGGAAGGTAACTTCTTGAGGTCTAGGCCTGTTGTATTTTATGTTTTTGTATACCCAGCATCTAGCATAATGTCTGACACATAGTAGGTAGTTAAATGAATGTTAACACCATTAGAATATAGTTCTTCAAATAGGATCAGAAAGGCAAAAAAAGGACAAAAAAAAGGATCAAAAAGGACATAACATATTATAAAGGTTAAAAATGCAATATGTCAGTGATTCTGTAGCTATTAAAAAAAAAGCTTGTCACTTTCTTTTTTCTCCTTTTTCTCCTTCCCTCAAAATAAATTTTAGCTTGAATCTGGATTGTACCATTGCAAAAATCTGGATTGTACCTAATTGATCTTACTGTTTTCACTTTCTCCCTTTCCAATCTATTTTCTGAATTGAGATTCCTAAAATAACAGATACGAAAAGCATGAGAAAAGCTTCAATGACTCTTTATATCATGCCTTTAGAATACAATGCAAATACCTCAGCCTGACATTTAAAACTTTCCACAATTTGGTGCTCATCTACTCTTTCCATCTTATTTCATATTCCTTCCCTTCCCACATTCTCTATTTCTGTCCAACCACCCTTTCTATCTATTCCCTATAGATAACATTATACCTCCATCTCTCTACTTTGTGTATTTGAACAAGTGAAATGAATTGAAAGTGCATTAATTAAATGCTTACTATATGCCAGGCACTGTGGAACTGAGGATATAAACATGGAAAGCGAGACAGTTCCTTCTTTCAAGAAGTTTATATTCTAAAAGGGACTAAAAGAGAAGTTTTGTCTGAAAGACAAGACTTAAAGGGAAGTGGTAACCAAAGACTGGTGATTTAGGAAGTTACAGGGATGGTGAATGCAATTGACAATTTGTTAAGAGAGATAAGATAGTATAGTGGTTAGAATGCTGGAACAAGTATCAGGACAAATTGGGGTTGAATCTTATTTAAGATAGTTACTAGCTGTGTGACTCAGTTTCCTCATCTATAGTATTGCATTAGACATGACATCAAAGTTCTAGCTCTAGCTCTGTAATAATGTGCTACTATTAAACAGGATCCTATGTTGATGGTCTTTGCTAAGAATCCTAGTGTTGTCATGATTATTGTTTCCAGTCTGAGGTGAAAACAGAGGTGAGAGATGGGAGACTTGTGGGGCAGAGGCATAGAGGAAGAAGAGCAAGCAGAGGGCATGATGATGGCCAGCTGCCTGGTGGTTCTGTGGCTGACTAAACATGATGAACTCTCACCAATCTGAAAGCCACATTCCTAGCAAGAGCCTATGTCTATAATGGTTCTCCTAATTTCCAAAGGATAGAATTCCTTTCTTCTAAACACAGTTCAGCTACCACCTCCTCAGCGAAATCTAAGCTCCTGAAAAGTTGGGGGTGTTTTGTTTTTGACATCTCCTGACTTAGTGACCTGGGCAAATCACTCCACCTCTCAGGGCTCCAGGTAACTTCCTGAACCTATAAACTGCAGAAAAGGTACTGAACTGCATTGGAAGAATCTCCTCCCTTGGGAGTCTTTACACTTATAGTTCTAGTAAAACAAACACGTAAGTAAACAAATGAAGAAGAAAATGTTGGTTGAATTGAATGACTAGAAGAATCCTTTGGCTTCATTGCTTTCCACTCACTTTAAGACTGTCAAACCAGTATGATGAGTTTCTCCTTCTGGTCTAGACCTGGAGCCAGTGATCATTGGCTCATTGCCTAGAGGGTGAAGTGATGATTTTAATGAAAATACTGTACAAACTCTATTGGGACAACTCTTATAAAGAGAATTGTTGGCTTGATTTGAATTTGCTACTAAATATTAAATACCATATAAATGAGCTAAGGCACCCCCAGGCTACACAACTACACCTAAGGAGTCTTGATTGCAAATGTTTTCAGGCTTGTGGAAGGGTAGTCCCACAGAAACACTCATTTATTTATTCCCAAAATTTTATATGTGAGCGTATATTGCTTGCAGATAGAAATGAAGATTTCTTACATTTTTGATCCAGTACTTCCTTGAAGTCACAATCCAGAGATACATATTACATATTTTAGAATTTGAGATCTGGGGTTTAATCCTGTCTCTGCCACTTAAAAGCTCTGTGACCTTGAGTGTAAAAAGCTTTACTTTTCTGAACCTCAGCTTCCTAATTTTTTAAAGGAGATTAGACGATCCCTCAGGTACCTTCAACTGCTAAAATTTTAGGATTCCATCACTGAATACATATACATACATGCACACACACACACATTAGGAGTTTTGGTCCCATCTAAGATAAAGAATACGCCTTCATATAGTTCTCATAATCCAATTGTCAACCATGGTAGCAAAACAGTATATCCAGAAGAATATGTCTTGGCATTAGGTATCAGTATATATAAGCCTATCTGTGATAAAACTGGAATCAGAACCCTCTCCATTTGTATTTATATTATTATATAGGTTGCACAGAGATCGTTGATCGGAAAGTTGGCAGATTGGTCCTGTGTCAGTACTTCCATACTCAGCCTAATGGTTTGTTTATTAGGGACTCTTAGCACATACACAAATAGTGTATGCCTTTTTCAAAGGGCCCCCAGCAATTAACCTTGGAAATAATGAATAAACACAAGCACATCTGATCATTTTGCTAGGCTCCACAAAAAAAAAACCCAACAACAACAACAACAACAAAACCCAACACAAATAAGGATAGTTGTTAATCAGTTATATAAACATATAGTTACACTCAGGATAGAGAAGTCAACGCAACCAACACAGGATCTATATAGTTCCCCCTCTATACCTTTGCACTTCTCATTCCTCACTCTCCCTCTCCCATCCCTCTTTTCTCCCCACTTCTTTTCCCTGGATTCCTTCAAGACTCAGTTCAAAGCCTACCATTGGTAGGAAACCTTTCCTAATGCCTTAGCTGCTTTTGCCTTTCCCTCTTACATGACCTTCCATCTACTCTGTGTACATCTTGTACATAAATAATTATTTACGTGCTGTGTCCTTCACTAGAATATAAACTCCATGAGTGAAAGATTCTTTATTTTATTTTGTTTTGACTGTTCTAGTATTTTTAGCATTTACCACAGTGTCTGGCATGTAGTAAGCACTTAATAAATGTGCATAAAGTGACCGTTTGACTGCTTTCTTGTCCCTTATCTCTCTCATGCACAAATATACGTGACTGTTTACCAGATGGACAATGAACTGGGTCCAGAATTGAATAAGAGTAAGAAAGCAAGGTGTCCTACATTTGGGAACCAGCACAGCACTTTAAATGACCACAAGCTTCTCTCTAAAACAATGGCTCATATGTTTTTCTTCATTTAATTTGCAAAATACGACTTTGTTGTATGTGGATGGCACTTGCCCAATGAAGCATAAAAAATCCGAGCCCACAAGGGGTTGGTGATGGTGCTTTAGCAGAATTCTTGTTACCCTGCAAAAGCCCCTTTCTAATCTATTACTATTGCGAATTCTGAAATGGAGAGAAGTAGCATTTTTATGAATTATGTAATTTTAAAATCTTAAGTGACATTGCTTTTGTTGCATTTTTATGGTCTTTTGAGGGCAGACATCACCCATGGGAATATGGTATCAGTGTGATGGAGCCAGCTTGTGGGGCAAAACAGTAATTTTCAGTGTGAACATTTAAACTTCAAAAATCAGCAGATATTATAAGTCAGGATTTATTATTTTATTGATTGTCTAGAGTTAAGAAAGTGATGGAGAAAATGTTAATAATGTGGATTAAGCTGAAAAGTATGCCATAAGTACATTTGGAGGGGAAAGTAGAACTTGTTGCTGAACCTTTACGATTAACATTAATGGCTACATCTTTTTCAGCACTGGGCTATATGTGTTCAAATCCCAGGAAACTGACATGAGAGCTATTGTAGTACATCTCATGGGATGAAGTGTAACCCTTCCTATCTTCTGCCATCCTCCACATAGTTGTGAAAGGTACGTCTCTCTCTGAATTTTTAAATGATGTGATCTTTTATATTCACATTCCATATCCATTTTGAGCTTATTGTGAAATGTGGTGTAATATGTTATCCTAAACCCATTTTTTTTTTGCCAAACTATTTTTCAGTTTTTCCAGCAGTTATTAAACAATTCCCCAGTAACTTATATTCTTAGGTTTAATCAAACAGTAGGCTATTGTTTTCAACTGATTCTGTTTCTTATTTATCTAGTCTGTTTCATGGGTTTACTTTTTTTTTAAATCGATACCAAAGATTTTAGACTCTGATGCTTTATAAAATATAGTTTGAGATTCGGTAATGCTATATCCCTTTCATTGGGGTTTCTCATTATTTTCATTGACATTCTCGATATTTTTTCCGTCCAAATGAAGTTTTTTTTTTATTATTTTTTCTGGTTACATAAGATAGCCCTCCCCACCCCTACATCTAAGATAACAAACTTCTTTCAAAGCTCAACTAAACCTCTTATCTTGTGATTACTTTGTTTATACTTTTGCTGTCTCCCTCTGATACAATAAAAGTTTTTGAGGTAAGGTTTTCTTTCTTTTTTCTTCCAGTTAACAAGCATTATTTTTCTTCCTCCCATCTATTCTCTCTCCATCTAACCTCCTCCATAAAAAGAAAGAAAAACAAAATCCTTGTAAAAATACATATGAAGTAAAACAAATTTCCACATGTGATGTGTCCAAAAACATATGTCACATTCTGACTCTTAATTGTAAGGAATTTTTTCATTACTGTCTTTTTATCCATAGCACGTGATACCATACTGGGCACATAGCAAGTATAGAGTAAATACTCGTCAATATCCCTGTATTCTTAGCCAGCCCTAACTCTGACCAGTGCAGTGATTCAGGTTTGGGATTAAAATGCAATTAGACACATATGAACCATAAAAATGCAACAAAAATAATGTTACTTACGGTAAGATTCTGAAATGACATAATTTACAAAATTCAACTTCTTTATATTTCAGAATTCATAACAGTAATAGGCACACTAGATTAGAAGGGTGCCTTTGCAAGGCAACAGGAATTCTGTTAAATCACTATCATCAGTTTTTCATGAGCTAGGACTTTTATGCTTCAGGTGGCAAGGAAGTCAGATCAAGAATAATTTCAACAGCAGCCTCCCAGTCTCCTTAAAAGGAAATAAACCAAGACTTCATAAAATAAGTGATTACATAAAAACTATACCCAGAAAAATTACATATAAAATTATGTTTTGTGTCTGTGCATACACACAACATATGCATGTATACTTGCCATGTATATATTTATCATAACATATTCAGCATATGAGTAATGAGAATTTCTCTGTAACCCAAGTCAGGGAGATCTACTCCTGTTCTTTTCCTTTTTCCCCTTATCATCTGTGCTTTTTGATATCATGTCACACTCCTGTTGAGGTTTCCTGTTCAACTCTTTTCAAGCAATACTTCCTAGGGTCCCAGTCACATCCTCCACCATAGTGGAAGTTAGTACCTACATATACGACCCAGTCTTGGAATAGCTGAACTCCCTTACCCCCACCTTAAGTGTCCTGTCCTTCCTCCTCCCCACTGTAAGATCACTTTACAATGCTGCCAGAACATTCTCTTTTATCTGTCAGGACTCAACTCCTTCCTCTGAGATCTGCCCTTCTATTATTTTTTCTCACTTACCCATCACCCCAAATATAAGGAGAGAAGTGGAAAGTTTCTCATCCTCCTCTCCTCTAGAATTCCAATCATCCTTTTCCTGGATTGCCTATCCAACCTTTTCTCTCGACCTGAGAAAAATTTCTCTGAATACAAGAAATAAATCAGTACTGTTTTATTGAGGGAATGGGTAGGTTTCTTTTCTTTTTTTGGTCCCTGAATTGTTCACTTTTTTCTCCTACTCTCCTCCTGATTTTTCTTATTATACTTTTGGCTCCTTGGACTCCATAATCCATTGATGCTCCCTTTACCTTCTTAAAGTCTCTCAATGTATTTTTTTTTACTAAATAAAATCAAATAATAAGCAAAAAAGAATCCCATATTCAAGATTTATGGTTTTATCTACCCCTAGGCACAGAAAAAACAAATGTTTCATTTCTGAGTCTTTTACTTTCTCCTGTTTGATCAGTTTGCATATTGAACACCCTGCTTAGCTAAGGTTATTTTGACGGAATGAGTAAAATTCTTTCCTTCAGCGTAATATTCAGTTATTTTCTTTAATGTTTAGAATTAGTCTTGGAGAATATGTTACTCTGGGATGCTAAATGATCTCTGCCTTTTCAGAATATTGTATTCGAAATCTTCCTCTGATTTATTGTAGAGAAAAAAGAACGTGCTTTCTGACTGTCTCTGAAATGTTAAAGGTTTTTATCTTGCTGGCTGCAAAAATTATTTGTTATTTTAATTCTGAAGTATGACTACAATGTTTCTTAGCGTGTTCTATGTATTCTCTCAATCTGTACTTCACCTTCCATTTCCAATATTTCTGAACAGTTTTTATATATGGTTTCAGGAAGCATTAAATTCACATTGTTCTCTAAATTGTGTTTTTCTGGAAGAAATATAATGCTTAAATTTCTCATTGCATCCCATTTTCTATTTCAATATTTTTGTTTCATGGGATTTTTTATCTTCTAATTTTGTTTTTATTTTGTTCCATTAATTTTCCTTTTTCCTTTTCATTTTTGCATACCAATTCTGTCACTCACCTTTTCAGAGAATTTGCTATTTTATAAAATGTTGGTATCTTGTTCTCAACATTCTCTATTATACTACTAGAATTGTTAGTTTCTTTATTAAGAACTCTAATTTTTGTCTTTATTTAGATGATATTTAATGTAGGAAAGAATGAGATGAGAAAGGAGAAGTTCAGGCATTTCTATGAGGAATGTGAGGAGAGAAAAATCACTTTTGGCTGGAGGGTGTATCAAAGAGGGCTTCATTGAGAAGGTGGCACTAGAGTTGGGTCTTGAAAGAAGGGAGATGAATGACTGGGAATGAATCTCAGGAAGTGAGATAGCATGAGCTAGAGTATTGAAGCTAGATAGACTGGTATGAGAATGGGCATAGTCAATGACGTACGTGTCAGTGGGAAATGGAATGAAGAAATGAGAGCTAGGATAAAGGGTAGTTTATTAAGAATAGTGAAAGGTCTTAGGTAGCAAAGGACAGGAACTGGAGGTGGCTAGGCCTGAACTGGATAGGGATAAGAACAAGAGGAGAGGGAACAGGGAGAAAGGTTCTAAGTGGAAGGAGGTGGAACTAATAGACCTACGACAAGAGTTTTGCTGTAGGTTCAGTTGTTGGGGAAGAGAAGTAACTAATCTTCTCCCCCACTTTCCAGTACTAATATCTATGAATTCTTTTCCCTTTTTCCTTGTGCACTTTCCTCCCCACACTCCTCAAGGATTTAAGCCAGTAGAGAACCACAAGTCACAAGACTGGGAATTGGTGTCCTTAGATACCTTAATCCATTGAGCTATTAGAATACACTAAGAAAAATACCAGAGAATTTTGATTTAAGTGCCAAACCCCCAGCTGTCCTACCCTAGTTACAGCTCTGACTAAAAGTCTTTCCTCCTTCTGATTCCTTTGGTGTTTGTTCGGGTCTATAGTAGAAGTGCTAAACACAAAGTCTGCAATGCTTTCAGGATAGCCTAAATCAGATGAAAATGTAATTGGAAAATATTTAACAAAAGAAATAAAAATATGATTTTTCTTAATGTGCTTTTCTTACAATGATCTTCTTAATCAGTGGATTAGGGAATGGAGAACTAAGTTGAAATGAAAATATAATACACTCCCTGGCATATTCCTGCCCAAGATTTACTAAGTGGTAGTTGACTCAGTCGAGAGTTTGATGAAGATCAAGGAGATGAATCTTATATTTAAAACCGAGGAAAGCTCTCCTGGTGTCTAATTTACTTAAAAGCCTCACTCTTCAAGGCCCACACAACCTATGTATTCTCCATTATCCATTAGAAAACTCCATTAGTAAAGATTGATGATCTTTCTTAGCTTTGCAAGGGCTCTATAGAAATGACTGTCTGGTCAAACTCTAAACACAAATGATGTCTTTTGACTTTAATGGTGAAATAACTAACTGTATTAATGAGTCACATTATTATACATTCATTTTCCCTCCCCTTCTGCTCCAATTTTCAGTCATTTCTAGGCACAAAAATGGAAGGAGAAGAATAGAATAGGGAAGAAAGACATGAAGAGACAAAAGAAAAGAAAAAAAGGCAAGTTAAGAGAGGAAAGGGATAGAGAATGGATCTGTGATTTCATTGGTCTAGGGAGATCCTTGGAGAATAAGCTCCCTCCCTCATACCAATGCAGGTCAGTGGTATCTCTGCACCTTGTGGTCTTAGAGAGTTTACTAGAGTACTGAGAAGTTAATTGATTTACTCAGAGTCACAAAGCCTTTATGGTCTTCCTGACTTCAAGGACAGCTCTCTCTCCATCTACAATTCACTCTCTTTTTTCCTCCCTCTCACCCTCCCTCCCTCTCTTTCTTTCTTTTTTCTCTCCTTCCTCCCTCTCTCGCTCCCCTCTCTCAAAAATAAATTAATAATAATGATAATATAATGTCATCACAGGGATTTCCCCCTCCCACCAACTCTGATCTCAAACCATTTATGACTTAATAGGTAAATACTAGAGAATTTGTGTCTAGAATGTCACAGTTAACAAATGTGAAATTTACATCAAGCTTTTCTTGACTCCTCCCTAGAACTGTAACATACTATCCTTCTTCCATAATAATAAGAGTAAATGGCTATTATAAAGATTTACAAAGTGTGTCCTCCAGGAAGGAGGCAGAATGCATACCTCCCCTAGCCTCTCTAGGAAAGTGACCAGTCCATACCTAGGCTTCAACTGTTACATGCCTAGGGAAGAGAGAGCCCTCCTCAAACTTCTTCACTCACTATCGCTAAACATCTACTTTTCCCATGGAAAAAATAAGACAAAACAAAAAAATAACTTCATGAGATAAGCAATGCAAGTTAACACATCCATTTTTCAGCTGAGAGAATTGAGACTCAGAGATATTAAATGATTCACCCTATGGCATACAGTTAATAACTTTCAGAGTTGGCATGGGAACCTAGGACTTTCAGCTCTAAGACTATGTTCTTTCTACTATTCCACATTAAAATTCTTTTTTTAAGTTAAAAATTATATTTTGACAGTTACTAAAAAAAGTGACTTCATTTAAGGTAACATAGATCTATAGGCCAACTGGTCTAACCCTCTCACTTTATAGATAAGGAAACTGAACCTGAGGGTGATAAAATGATTTGTCCAACATGTGATGAGGTAGAATTTGAATCCAAAGCCTTTGACTATAGAGATAGTACTCTTTTCACTATGCCACACAGTCTCTGTACTTATATAAAAATGTCTTTTAAAAAAATACTCCAGGCAGTGGATAAGTCACAGTCTTGGCCTAGTGGCTGTTCTGTTTCTGTATGTCATAATTTCAAAGGAGAGCTAAGCCAAGTCCTATTTAACTTTGTATTCCCCTCATTGTCTACCATATAGTAGATACTTAAATAAATGCTTGCTGAATGAACGAAATGACAATCAATTAACCAGCAAACACATTAGTGAAGTATAGTGAAAGGTGATAAACTTTCTTTTCCTTTTAGACTTCAAGTTTGGGGCATAAGGGTCGTCCGGTCCAGGGGAAGAAGGAACAGGCAGCTGTTACTACTCACTTTTCTGATCTTCTAGCAAAGTTAGAAGTATATTAAAACCTTGGAAATGTTCACACATATTTCATATGCTGTTTACTAAATCCTGTGCCAATGACCAAGACCAGCCCTCAAAAAAGTTGTCAAGTAGGCAAGTTTATTTTCTGAGTTCCCAGCTCTTGCTTCTGTGATACCTCATATCAAAACGTGCTCAGAGAAGAGGGTTTGAAACTCATTTCTACCAAGTTATAAATGACTGATTAAATTTAATGTTTCCCTTCTCTGGGGTATTTTAACTTTAATAGGAATCAAAGCCTTATAATTTAGAGGTATAACTTTAGGCATTAACCAGCAAGGGGTGGAGAGTTTTTGGTTATTGTTCATTAGCATCATTTAGCCTACTCAAAGCATTTGAAATGATACCAAGGAGGCAATTAATAACTTTACCTGTGCGTAAGGCCAAGTAAAAGCACTGAGGGTAGAGATATTGCAAGTAATAGCACTAAGGATAGAGAATGATGGGGAAGTGGGAGTTGCAGCCTAAACTGTATCTCCATTGCCTATCATCACATCCTTCCTTTGTAACTTGCCCCTTCTGCTTTAAGGTAGTGCCAAGCACAAGTATAATAAGTAAGATATTCACCAGAGGAAAGAAGTCACAGATACAATATTCCCATCCCTCTCATTTTTTGGACCGACTTCCCTCAGGTTAGTGCATTAAGGGAGAGGGCACCAGAAAAAATTCAATAAGGGAAATTCCTTAAAAACCCAGATAACAAAGTATACCCTTACTGATCCCTAGAAACTTAGTAAGGTCCGATCCCCTCTCTGCTGATATTAAAATATGTTCAAAGACATCAAGACTGGCCTTATAGTTTACCAGAAATAATTATCCCTTCTTCTTAAGTACCTTGGTGATGGTGGCACAATTACTAATTGCATAGTTCGCCTACTCCTGGTTCTGCTTCATCCTTTAGTTATCTTCTAAATAGATGTAGGAAGAATGTTTTGCATACACACACCCCAACTCTAATTATTAACTAACAATATGCTCTACCCCACCCATGTCTTTATTGGTTGAGAATACCTCTTGAATGTTCAGAATCAATCATCAAATGCGTTCAGAATCAATCAAATTCCTAGTCACCTTTATTAAATCAATCAATCAATCAAAGGTAGAAAGGTGCAAATAAAGAATACTTTGTGCCATTGGATGAAATCAGATGGCAAAATTGATTGGGATTGATTGAAAGAATTAGACCCATCTCTGAGCCTAGTTTATCATAGAAGGGATTTGAGCAGTAAAGCACTTTGGGGATGTTTTGAGGAGCTAGACCCTTTTTTCCTAAAAGCAAAGGGCAGAAAGGGGGAGGTGAAGTGAAACCAGAAGCAGTATTGTGTTGCCCTACCATCCTCTCCTCCACCTTTGGCGCTGTTATTGGAGTGGTTTGGTAACAAACAACGCATCCAGCAAGGAAATGACAAGACAAACCAGACACATGGATGAAACACACTTCCAGAGAGAATGAGCTATTCTGGGCATAGAGAAATGCCTTTTCTGGATTCTACAAGGAACTTGATACTTTGGACCCAGCAGAGAGCTATACACATCTCAAGGCAACTTCACAAGAACTCCAGGAAGGGAGAAAGGACTTCCATTTAATCATGAACTGTGAATTACCCCTTTGTCACATATGATCTCTAAGCTCAAACCTCCTTATCTTAGACTCCCAAATGTATTTATGGTAGTGTATCCCGGACATTTGGGTGAATGTTTTTGTACCAACCCTTCTTACTGTTTATTGCTTTACTGTATTTCAGTAAATATCCTTTTCTAAGAGTTTTTAACAAACTCTGGCTGGCTAGCTGATATTGGATAGTCTCATGAACAAAAGTCCTAAAGGAAGTTCTAACCCCTTAGAGTTACTTCTAGACCTCTGAGGGAGGAATAGCAGCCACGCTGGAAAACTGGCTTATGAGTGTGAGAGGGATTTGGAGAAAGCTACGCTGTAAGGGTATATAATTAAGTAGGAAGTCAGGAGAAAAGCACCTGGACAAGGGTAGAGGAGAAGGGATACCTTAGGATGTTTCTTTTTTAGTACACAAACTTTAGTTTATTTGTGTAATAAATATACATAAAGTGAAAATGTATTTAAAATCATATTTTTCAATGTTTCCCAGATGTAGCTTCCTTCCCTTCCATCCACAACATAGAATACATCGGGCCTCCTTTCTTTCCCTTCTGAGCTAAAGGTTAACTTTCCCTTGAAAGACACAAAGCTGCCTCTAGGTCCTGATTGGCCCCTGGTTTCCCTGCTTCCTGGCCACCTAAGGGCATGAAAAGTGACACGGAATCTAGGCCTCTCAGACTTGGTGGATCTCTGAAGACCATTTGAATCTCTATGTCCTTTACTATATCTTGCCCGGAAATGATCAGATAAAATTCCGTATGAATATAAGGAGTCTAGAGAAACTAAGTGCTACTTTATCCTTGTATATTAGGGCAAAGTAAACCTCTTTTGGTTAACTGTTCAATTACTTGTGAATGCCTCATTTTAACCCAACATTGAACCTGAACAAAGAGAGGGCAGGAGTTAGAGACACCTCCAACAATATATCTTAGTGATTTTTTTTCCAAAATGTTTTTTACTCATTCCTTGCTTATTAAATAGGAGATACTGAACATAATTTAATCTGATGATCTGAAGTAGATGCCCTCAGGAACTATTTCGATGTACAGGATGTATAACACTCACTAAATGGTCAATCAGTCAATAAATGTTTATTTAGCACCTACCATGTGCTAGGTACTGTCCTGGACAGCTGTATTCTTCAAGTTCTTTTTTGATATTTTTTTCCCCCTTTCATTGTCAGATTGTCAGTTATCTTGAATGAGCATCTGCCTCTGAATGAAGGACTGAGGGACACTGAGTGATTTATGATTTAAACTGATCAATGAAACTGATCAATCAAAATGAGTAGCCGACTTCGATTTTGGATGTTTTCTTTCTCCTGATTCTTGGCTGTGTCTCACATAGGGGAAGTTGTGAGAAAGATGATTTCTAGATAGGTGAGATTGTCCCAGACTGCAGTGCATTTTGAATTTCTGTCTGATTTTTATAATCTTTCATACTTTTCTGTCACTGTCAAGTTAGTTGTCTTGAATAAGTGTAAATAGCTTCAGAATGAAGGACTGAGGCACTTTCTCTAAGTGACTTAGCACTAAACCAGTGAGGAACTCTGAGCAAGACTGGCACAACTAGACTTTTGAAACTGATTTTGGATTTTTTGTTTCCTCCAAGTTTTCAACTTTGTCTCCCATATGCAAACTTATCAAACAGATGAGTTGTGATTAGGTGAGGTATTATTAATTCTAGGTAAGGTAGGAAATACACACTAAGTACCTGCCAATTGCTACCTGTTACCCAGTGCTTAATAAATATTTGTTGATTGATTGAGAGCTTGAACAAATGACCATTACCTCCTAATGGGTACCTTTTAAGATTACTTATGACCCAAATATCTGATTTAATCCCTGTCCTGAGCTGTTCTTCTGTCTCCAAAGCAAGTAAAATATTTAATAAACAGATTAACATTCATTCAGGGCTTTTTGTTCAGTATTTCATATATTGGGGCATCATACTTATCATATGGAATAGTATACAATCACCCTTGTTATATACAAATGATCTAATATTTTAAACCAATGTTGTCCTTGGCTGTTACCTATCTCCATTTGGCAGGAAGATCAAATATTTGCTGTCTGAGGTAGTTTCTGGGCTATTTTGGACTCTTTGGTGTAACAACTATTTTACAATTAATGCTTGTGTTCAGTTTGGAACACTGTGGTTTAAGAAAAGTGTCAGTAAGTTAGAGAATAACAAGTGGAGAGCAACCTGAATGGTGAAAGGCCTTAAGTTCATGATATATGAGAATCAGTCGAATACATGGGGACATGCTGAACCTAGAGAAAATAACACTTGGGGGACACAATCCCTCTCAAGTATTTTCAGAACTATCATGTGTGAGAAAGATGAGATTTGTCCCATTTATCCCCACAGGGAAGAAAATGATGAGTATTTGGGGAACTTAGAAAAAGCGAATTTAGGTTTGATGTCAGGAAAATCTTCAGAACAATATAAGTTGTGCAAAGGTTGAATAAGCTACAAAGAGAGCTAGTGATCTCCCTTTCTTGGTGGATCTTCAAGCGGAATCCTGATGACCATTTGAGATGGCTCTGGAGGAGAAGTGAGGCTGGTGACCTGCATATCCCTCCCTCACTCAAAACAAAGTCAAGTGCAAGTCATGTCATCATTTCTCTGATGCCACGGTCTTCTTCAGAAAGGAAGGACAAATACAAGTTGACCATTTGTCCATTATGTTAGAGAGGGGATCTCTTTCATGTATGGGTTGAATTAGATGGCTGCTAAGGTTCCTTATACTCCTCTAATCAAATTTTGTGATTATGTTTCAGTTTAATTCCTCCAGGAAATCTGAGTCATTCTCTTTGCTTTAATAACATTTTCCATTTTTCAGAGTCCATAGCTTTGGCTGCTGTAATTGTGGTCATCGCACCAGGGCCCTCAGTGATTTATCTTAATTTTTCCCCTTCCTTTCCACGTTGTTATTGATCTTGATGTTTGTTCTAATAATCAATAATCTGACTGGATATTTATGTCATACATATGTAGCCATGCAAAACACTTCCATAACAGTCATGTTGATCTGAAATGATTCCTAAGTCAATAACTAGCTGTTTTCTGTCTTTGAAGATCATCAGGTTCATTAAAAAAAAAATGTTGCTCAATCATCCCATCTAGCTTTTTTCTTTAAGAATGATATTATGGTGTTTTATTACATATTTTTATTTCATTTCAATTTTTATTGCGTTATGATCTGAGGAGGATGCATTGACTATCTCTGCCTTTCTGCGTTGGATTGTAACTGGAGAAAACTGAAAACAAATTAATTTTTAAAAAAAGCATGGTAGCACGGGACCCTTCCCCTCAGGCCTAGGCCAAGCTAACACTCCTCATGGGACTGGCAGGAGCTAAGGCCCGAGGGGTGTCATGGAGTGGGGTGGTCTCGGGTCCCAGAGCTGTGGGTCTCACGACTATTGGGGAAAGGGGTCAAGAAAGGTGAGCGTGAAGGAGGGAAGGTGGGGAAACGAAAGTGTCATGGCGGCCGCGGTTCCTTGTCACGTGGCCTCTCGAGAGCACCTCATTACTTCCGGTCACGTGCCGGTAGTCTTCCCAGTGGACAAACGAGGAGGTAAGACTCCCTGCAGAGGGGGTGGGGGCAGCCCGGAAGTAGTTCCTCCCAGGCCGCACCCTCCAGCCAGCACTGCAAGCTTCCTCAGAAGTTTTACTGATTGTAAAGAAGCAGGAATGGAGCCCCGGCCCAGTGTGGAAGGAAAAGCGGAAATCCGGCGTGGGCCGGGCCTGCCTGCTCTACCGCTGGAGAGGAGCCAGAGGCCGCGCGAGGCCTGCGGCAGGGCCCTTACCACCCGAGCAAGAGGACAGAGAGCTCACCTGGAAGAGGAAAAAAGGAGAGGGAAACCGGGACAAAAGAAGAAGGCTGCAGGAAGGCCCCGTGGTGCTTCGTTGGCATGAAGGCGTGCTGAGGAATTCTGGGCCCGTCCTTCAGGACTGCAGAGAGCCCGCAGCGCCCAGCCCTGGGCAGGATGCGGGCGGTTCTGCCACGTGTCTGGCCAATGCCCACCCCTGATATCACCGAGGTCCTAGGCAGGACCTACCCAACAGAAACGACGTGAAACAGGCAAAAAGCGTGCCCTGGAACGTGCCAGAAGGAAAGGGAGCTGGACAGGACTGTGTCAGTCCCGTTATGTTCATAGGCATGGGCTTCACACAGAGTCAAGAGATGTCTTTGCAGATGTGCCAAGATGGGTGAAAAGCATTAAAAACAATGGGATCACCAGGAGTGAAAAACCCACTACTAGATCTGACAGCACTGGAGAATAAGTCATGAGATGAGAGCTGTGGGGTTCCCCTTGTGCCATCTACTTTCAACTCTTAAGAAATTCTACAGGAGAATTTAAATGCGAATCATCAAGAGTTTTCATTATTATGGTGCTAGGGTCCTGGCAGCAGGTCTCAGAAAATATGAAGCAGAAAAGGATTAGGATGGTGAAAGCGGCAGCACAGATGGGAACTCTCTGGATTCAGATGTCTTTCAGTCACCAGTCAAAAGGTTGAAGTTAGGAGAATCCATTGAATATGAAGACTTGGGGGAAAATAAGAGCATTAAAAACAATTGCACCGAGCCTGAAGAAGTCAGATAGGTATTATCATAGCCCAGTTCAGTCCTTCCAGTATGTAACAAGTTAGGATATTATCTGTTCTCTTCAGAGTATTAGGCAAGAGGTGGAAACTTACACAACTGAGCTAACTCAGGTTCTTTCAAGTGGTACTGTAAGTGGTTCTATCACAGGCTTATCATCTGGAGGAACACTTATGCAGGGAGGACCACAGCAAGCTGTAAACCAGATGGTGACAAATTTCACTTCATTTAGAACTCAAACATTTGTGTGTGGCAGTGGGGGAGCAGCTAAGGCATTTCTGGTCCTGTTTTCCAGGTAATACATCATTCCTAGAAGAAAAGGTAGTGAGGATGATGAGTACTTTGGAATGATTCCAAGCTACTATGCTGCCTATTCCAAGACAGTATTTAAGCATAAATTTGGTAAGTTATATAGAAGAGATGCTGCAGGTAGTCTACAATAAACTCCACACATGGCAGTGCTGGTGCCTGTTAAAGAAGGCAGTGAAGGAGCCTCGGGCATTGAAGGCTTTGGGCCTTGAGATGCTTTCTGCAGCAGTTGTGGCAACACACTCTGAGTAGCTCATGAGTCAACCAGAGGATGCTCCAGGGTTGTCTGCAGGCACTGGACTTAGGAGTTGAAGCTATTGAACTTGCACATTCTGGAGTGAAAGGAGCTGTGGTTAAACTTGAAAACTGAGAGGCACATTAAGGCAGAATCAAAATGAGCTGAATTGTAAATACACACACATTTTTTTATTACAGTTACTCAGGAACTGTTTTGATTTGCATTAAGAGATACCAATATTGTATGTCAATTTCATGATCGCATGTTTGCCTGGTGCTGGATAGTAGACAGTGCTCTCATGCCTTCCCAGTCACCAATGGAGTGAAACAGTGCTGTGTGCTTGCTCCCATGCTTATTAGCATGATGTTTTCAGCCATGTTGTCAGTGCTTTCAATGAGGATGAACAAGACATCAAAGTCAGCTACTGTACTGATGGTAAGTTCTTCAGTTTGAAAAGGCTACAAGCCAAGAGCAAAGTGGAGGGAGTGTTAGTGGATGATTTTCTGTTTGCAGATGATATTGAACTCAGTGCAGCCCCTAAAGCTGAGATGCAAGAAAGTATGGATCAATTCTCTGCTGGCTGTGCTAATTTTGGCCTAATAATTAACACCAAGAAAACACAGGTGCTCCATCAGCCACCACCACACCATCCATACATGGAACCATTGGTTACAACAAATGGAGAAGTTTTGAATGTTGTGGATAAGTTCACTTACCTTAGTAGTGTACTTTCCAGGGATGTACACATTGACAATGAGGTTGATGCATGCGTTACCAGAGCTAGTTCAGTGTTTGTGAGGCTCTGAAGAAAAGTTTGGCAGAGAAGGGGTATTAGATTGACTACCATACTGTAGGTCTACAGAGCTGTTGTGCTGACCTCATTACTGTATGCCTGTGAAACATGGACAGTCTATCAGCGCCATGCCAGGAAACTGAATCGCTTCCATTTGAACTCTCTTAGGAAGATTCTGAGAATCACCTGGCAGGATAAGGTACCAGACACTGAAGTCCTTGCTGGAGCTGAACTGCAAGCATTCAAACTATGCTTCAGAGAGTGCAACTCTGATGAGCAGGCCACGGTGTTTGAATGCAAAATGTATGTTTTCCAGAAAGACTTATGGAGAACTCACATGGGAAAGGCGATCACAGAGTGGTCAAAGTCTCTCTCAAGAACTTTAGATTTGACTATGCAGCATGGGAGACGCTGGCACAGGACCTCTTAGCATGGTGTGCCTACATCAGAAAGAGTGCTGTGCTCTATGAGCAAAGCAGAATTGGGAGAGCATAAAGTAAATGCAGGATGTCAAATTTGGAGTATCCGTCCCAAATATTCACACAGACTACCTGTGCCCAACCTGTGGAAAAGCATTCTGAGCTCCTATTGGTTTGATCAGCCACAGTCAGACACATTGAAGTTTCACTTTACAATGGTGATGTTATTTTGGTCCTCTTCGAGAATGAAGGACAATGACCACCGACCACCACCACCACTACCACTTTGAGGAATTAAAAGTACCTTTTAAAAGGGTGAATTGATAAAATCTGCCTTTTATTTTGGTCTAACCTTTTAAGTATATGGTACAGGGTAGAAATTACCTGGATCCTCATGTTTTACTGGATTCTGTTTGTACTTTACTGAAACAGGTTGAAAAAGGAGTACTTTAAAGCAAAGAGAAGCTGTTGCTCTAACCATCAGGAGACAGTTGCAGTCGGAGGCATCTTCTGCACTGTGTTTTCTACGGAAATGAGAAGCAATAGAATTGCCCTGAACACTTTTTTATGGTTTGAGGTCCTGGAATGACACAAGAGGAACCGTTTTGCAGGAAGTCTTGAATTTTTTATGTCCAGTTTTTTTCAAGAGACAATGGAGCTGCATGTTTTTGTTTTGAGTGCACATATGCACTGCTGAGATTTTTTAAAGATGGCATGTGCTTGAGGAAACTGCCTTTTTAAGAGTTTAAAGATTTTACAAGTGAACTCTAAGAATATAAGAATCTTTTACTTACTTTCGCCTCTTTTAGAGAAATAAAAAGTGTTTCTAAAGCCTGTTTTTCTCCAGCCTCTACTTAACTGTTAAACTATTTTTGGTGAATTGATAATCATTGCATAGAGTGGAAAGGATGTATATCCAAAAAACAAAAAAGGATATGGTATTGTATCTGGAATCTGTGCCATATTTTATTCCTAATAGGATCAACCCACTATTTATCAAAGATTTAGCTGTCTCGTATTAAAAATTATACTAAAAAATAAACTTGTTTTATACATACTGTTTTTAAAAACAAATGATATTATGAAGCCTTTTATTGGTGCTATAAACCTGGGGTGGGGAACCTGCAGCTTCTTGGCCACATTGTCTCGAGGCTGCAGGTTCCCCACCCCTGTTATAAGGGAAATTAGGGTACAAGGAAAAATGATTACATTCGAGAAATGATGCATTTGGAAATGATTATGGTATCATAAACCAAAATGCGTTGCTGAAACATAATAAATGAAAAGGAAAATATTTATGACAGACTTAATAGCCCTCTGAGTAATTTGCAAACTTAAAAAAAATTTATTTAGTGTCAAACCATTTTTTATACCACAATTTCTACCTGCTCCTCTGTGCTCACCTACACACCAGAGTAACCAAGTATCAAGACGTATTAGTTTGGTTTGGAAGATACAAAGTTCTTCAGACAATTTCTCTATTTCTTTATTTTCTGAGACAGATGTTGGCATATTTTCTGTAATTAGCTTCATGGTTATTTTCTTGCTTATGCTTCTTATTAGTACTTCAAATATCCTATGAAATGTTTCCCACTGATAAAATATTTGTTGTAATGATGCTTTTCTTTGCTACAAAAGCTCACATTTCCAACATGAGAATTCTCCAAATGTTACAACACTGTGAAATATAGAACTACATGGTGTCCAAAAATCAACATCCCAAGGGACTCAAAAAGACAATGGAAAATGGTCAGTGTTTATGTTGATTTGATTTCCTTTGTCTTTGTTTTGTTTTGCTTTTTTGCTGCAAAAGAGGATTTTACTGCAAGGAGAGGAAGTCACTGGGAAGAGATATTATATCAATATTTTATAAAAAGAATATCAGTAAAACCTTTAAGAAGGCATGAGCAACATGTGGGGAGGTATGCTACAGCATATTCCGTGGAGTCAAAGGACTTTGGTGTGAAGCCCAGTTCTTTTAATTGCTACCTATTTGATCTTGGGTGACAACTAGGTGCACAGTGAATAGATCACAGAGCCTGTAGTCAGGAAGATTTCAATTCAGTTTTGGCCTCAGACACTAGCTATATGACCCTGAGCAAGTCATTTAACTCTCTTTGCCTCAGTTTCCTTATCTGTCAAATGAGCCAGAGAAGGCCATGTCAAACCACTCCAGTATCTTTGCCAAGAAAACCCCAAATGGGATCACAAAGAGTTGAACATAACTGAAATGACTGAAAAACAACAACAAATGTGATCTTGAGCAAGTTAATTCACCTTTCTGGGTCTCAGTTTCCTCATCTATAAAATGTAGCATTGGGACTAAATGCTCTCTTGAGATATTTTTCAACTCCAAATTTATGATCTTTTTATGATTCTATGACTGGGACACCAGAAGTAGAACTAAATAGATCACCAAGAATATTTATGACCAGAAAAAGAGGCTATTCAGTTAGGTCAATTTTAGCACCATTACTCTGTATATATTATATATGTACCCATTTATTTACATATTTTCCCCTTGTTGTTATTTGTCCTTCATTTGGAAGAGGGAAAATAGCATCATGAGGATGATGTCTTGACTTGCTGGTGAGTTGGATATAAATGAGGCAGAGTTGCACAGTCTTCAGTCTCACTTTCTCATCCAGAGTCATCAAAGTGCAATGACAAGACAGAAGTCAAGACAACTGGTGATGGCCCAGGATGCAGTGGTTGACTGATCAAGCTCCAAGAACTCCGCTGTGCCTATTTCAGCTGCCTAGTGGCTGTTGCAACAGATTGTTCTCACCAGTGTGAATCCTGCTTCAGACATTTATTAGCTTTGTGAACCTGCATAAGTCACTTAACTTTTCTATGCCTCAGTTTCCTCAGCTGTAAATGGGGATAATAGCAGTACTTACTTCCCCAGGGTTGTTGTGAAGATAAAATGAGAATATATGTAAAGCTCTTTGCAGACCTTGAAATGCTATGCAAACATTAAGTATTAGTAGTATAATTAGACTGTAAGCTTATTGAGGACAGGAAGAGTTTTTGTTTTTCTTTCTATTCCCAATATTTAGTACAATTCCTGGCAGATAATACATTCTTAATAAATGCCTGTTCATTGCTTAATTGGTTGGTTGGTAGCCAAGGAACATTAAAAGATCTAGACCACGGGTTCTTAACTGTTTTTGTGTCATGGACCCCTTTGGTCTGGTGAAAACTATGGACCTCTTCTCAGAATAATGCTTTTAAATGCATAAAATAGAAATACATGGAATTACAAAGAAAAACCGATTATGTTAAAATACAGTTATAAAAAATATTTTAAAATAAGTTCATGCATACAAGGTTAAGAAATTCTGATGTAATAGAAAACCTCTAGTTAGTTGAGCCAAATTTTTTTGAAGGATTTATGAAAGGACATGGATAATAATTAAAGAGGGTAAGAAAGTGTTGATGGATTGTGAGGTAGTGCTTATGCCAGTGAGATTATGGATACATCCAAATCTGGTTCTGAAGCTACCCAAATTGCAAATGTCCTGCTTTACATCTTCCCAGTGTATAATTGGGACTTTATCTCTTTCTCTTAATCTCACTGGCAGACTGGGTCCAGAGAGTGACAGCTACTTTTTACCTTAAGGTTCTAGGGGAGTCTGGGGGAATGAGAGGAGTTGGTGGTTTTATAGTACTTTAGCTCATGAATGCCTCCCAATTTGTTCCTCTCCCCATGGTGATCAATTTATAACAACTAAACTTATTCATTCAAAAATATTTTACTTTATCCTGTTTCCTGAAAATCTACCAATTAAAGATTAATTTGGACTACCCAGAGACCCTTTGAAAAATGCAAATATCTCTGGAAAGTTTAAGTCATTCATATTTTAGTGTCAAATAATTTGATGAGATTAATTTCCTTCTAATACCAGAGAAAATAATGGTAAGAGAAAGGAAAGAGGGGATGCAAGAAGGTGGTACAGGTCTTAGGCAGTGAAATTTCACCTGCACATAAATTTCCCCTAGGTCCTGTTCTGATCCTAAGGATCTATTTCATTCCTCAATTTAACTTATTTTGAGAGACTTACTCTCAAGACTTTCGATTTTGCGACAACTGTTTTAGCTGCATTGAACTGATTAACAGCTATGTTTTACAGAGTGGGAAAAAAGTATTTAAAATTCTTTGCCTCACCTTCCAGACACACCAATTTTTCTCTCAAATCTCTTCGTATTTTAATTTCCTTAAGTGTAAAACTGTGGCAACTGTGAGTTAGGAACATTCCACAGCTAATGTTTGGAAAGCACTTTGCAGTTCCTTGGGAGAATTCCCCAAAGGCAAATATATTCTTTAGAGTAAAAGGACTTTTCTTGTATTGAATTTTTGACTATTTCATGAAACATTGGCAATCAAGTTAAAGTTCTAGTTCACCTGACTGTGATATGCTTGAGCACTTGTAACAAAAATTCTCATCCTGGATACATTGCACACTTGAGTTGCCAAGACGAATGCATGTTATCCCAGGAATTCTATCCATCTACGGTGGCATTCAAAGTATATCCAGCAGATTTCAGATAACTGAGATGCAAAAGAGAAAGTACAAGAGAACCAAAGGAGACTATTCCAGTTGGAACCATTTTTTTCTTCTATGGCTTTTGATATCTCTCTTTTTAAAGTGTTCTATTTGTGGAAGATTGTAACCTCAAATCAGAACAATGAGTTGACTCTGAAAAAGCAGGGTAAGAAAGTTTCACATTGAAATAAAATTTGGATTGGTTGTTGATGAGCCATTTACTTTATCATGAAAAACATGGTATTATTCATATTTTCCTTTATGGTGTTTGAAATTTGTTCCACAAATTAGTCCACTGGATCCTCACTGCAACCCTCATTCACTCTATGATCCAGTCAGAATGGCCCAATTACTCTGTATAGAAGACAATTTTTCTCTCACCTCCATGCCTTTGCACAGGCTGTCCCCATGCTGAGAATATTCTTCCACAACTCTTCTATATGGAAACCCTAACTCCCTTTAATGCTGAAGTCAGTTGTCACTTGAAGCAACCTTTCCTCTGGTTGTTAGTATCCCCCCACACTTACCATGATTTTATATTTATTTGGACAAATTTGGACATATACATGTCCAATATTTACTCAACCGTGGATATGTATACCCTCAGCAGAATGTAAGTAACTAAAAAACAAGGGCAAGTTCACTGTTGTATTTATATCCTCAGCCCTTGGCACAGTATCTGGCAAATAACGATATTAACAAAAACAGCAATAATGATGCTAATAATAAATTATTAATATAGCTGCCATTTGTATAGGACTTCAAGGTTTACAAAGCACTCTATGAATGTTGTCTCATTATAGCACATAGTAGGTGCTTAATTAATGTTTATGTTGTAATTGATCGAGGAAGTTGAACACTGAGGCTGAGAAGGAAAATCACTTACCCAAGGTCACATGGCTGTTAAACAGCAGACCTAGGATTGAATCCAGGGGTTGTGACTCTTTGTCCAGTGCAATTTCCTTAGTCCTCTCTGCCTCTCTTATTTTCCAAAGTAATAAAAAGAATAATGGATAATGTGGAGACTTTGATATTTTGATAAATCTTGCATCTCGTTGACACTGGTACCCCCTGGAACAGTGCAACTCACAACCTATTAATTAAGGCCTTCTCTTCTGTGGTGACAACTGGCTAAGGGTCTTCACTTAATATTTTTGACAATCTACCAGTATCTTTACATAAGAGAACTGCCTCCTGTCTGCTTATACAAATCTATGATAACATCCTAAATGATACTCCTCTTGGGGAAGTTTTCATTGGTAATATACTGTAGCCTACTCCTGCCCATCATATGTTTCTCCAATGATTTTCAGACAACACATTTATTGTTTAGAGATTGTGGTATTCCATGGTTCATAGTCACAAAGCAATATCAGAAGATATTTTTTAGTTTCATCAATGTCTTTTGTTTTTTACATCACAGGGATTTCTGAATCATTCTCTCCATCAGTCAGCTTTCCATTGTGACAAAGAAAAACAGTTAAGTGAAACTAACTGACATAGGAACCAAGTTTGACTATGCAAAGTCATTGGAAACATATTTACGTTAAAAATCTAGGTTTCTGTTTCAGGGGGAGAATTGGTGTCATCAACAACATTGTGCAATTTCCCAAATGTAATCCAATTCATTCTAATGCTTATTGTTTAGCTCTGGGACCAACTCAATGTCTATCTAAGATAGATATACTACAATAATTGGATTCATGGGTTGTCAATATGTAACAGTAAGCACCTTGACATATAGAGAAAGGCCTGATGTACAGGTTCTTTGATCTGCTTTTCTAAAAAGAAAGCAACTTTTGAGGGGACAACAATCACTTTATTCAAGCATATGAATCATTTACTTGGTTCAGGGGGAAAAGTCAGCACCCTGAACTTCAGAAAAAATAAAGAGAAATCAAGATCAACAGACATGACTTCCAACTGTCTGACATAAGCAATACATACATCATAGATCAACAGACAGATTCAACTGTCTGACCATTACATATATACATAGTTACCAGAGAGAGGAGCACCAACATCTGGGTTTTCAAAGCCAGGGGGCTCCTTAGCAGCTGCCCAGAGTCTCATCTGGCCAAACAAAGAGTAAGCCCCAAAGTAAAACTTCACCTCAGAGTACTTAAACATTTTTCAGAGCCAGAAGGCATCACAACCCTTGAAAACCAGTGCCTCATTAAAAAATTAACAAAAGGTGTGGGCCTTTCTACAAATCTTCCCTAATCAAACTCCCCTTAATGGATAGGTCCATTAATGGATGGGGAAGAACTTCCCATTAAGAATCAAAACTACATTAACAATAAGCAAAAAGGTATTATCAATACACCATAAAATTATATACCCTAGTGTGGATAATAGATATCACAACAGAGTTCACTCACTCATTTTTTTTCTGTTTGGATAATTAGGTCAAACTCTTTGAGTAACTATGGCTATCACTTCTGAGATTCTTTAATGTTTTGAGGTCACAAAATCCACAATCCGAAACAGAAGATCTCTGCATTTAACATGGTGCCTGGTACCTACTGAGTACTTAATAAATGTTTATTGATTGACCTCACCTCTAGCAGAGACTAAGTTATAATAATAAAGTCTTTGGGAATCCATTCATATTACTGCAGACGTGATAGATAAGCTGTCATTAACGAAATGAGTAGAGGAGGAAGGGATCTGGAGATAATTCAGTCTGCCAAGTTTCTTGTCCCTTACCCATTCTTTTCGTTCTTCATAAGAAGGGATGGTTCTAGGAAGGGAAGGATGGAGACAGTATGTGTAAATGAAGGAGTTTTAAAAGCAACTATCAAAAATAAGAATTTACATCTATATTTATCTATCTATCAATCAACGGGTCAGTCTATCGATCTATTTTTCTAAAAGCCAGGCTAGGAAATTTAGTGTTTATTTGGTAGGCAAAGAAAATTTTTAAGCAAGTCAGTGTTTTTACTAGAGTTATGCTTCAGATACATTAATGTAGAAATGCCATCTGAGATTGACTGAAATAGAAAGAGATTGGAGGGAAAGATTACTATAGGAATAGTATAGCATTATTATCACTATAGTAATAGTCTAAGAAGGTATAGTAATAATATTAGTACAGTATAGTTATAGTTATAGTTTTAGTATAGTATTACTGTGGGCAGCTAGGCTCTGAGGGGTGGATAGAGTAGATAGAATGTCAGGCCTGAAGTGTCAGGAAAAGTCATCTTCCTGAGTTCAAATATGACCTCAGACTCTTACTAGCTATTTGACCCTGAGCAAGTCACTTAAACCTATTTAGTTCAGGTTCTCATCTATAAATATGAGCTGGAGAAGGAAATGGCAAACCATTCCAGTATTTTTGTGAAAGAAAACTCCAAATAGGCATGAAGAGTCAGAAATGACTGAAACCACTGAACAACCACAAAGTATTACTATATTAATAGTCTAAGAAGGCGATAATAGACTGAACTAGGAATGTGACAGTGGAAATAGAAAGGATGGGACTGATATGAAAAATAATGGAGGTTTCTACAACAAGGCTTGGTGATTTGATTTGGGCATGGAGCAAAAGAGGTAAGTTGCCCCTTTTGGGTCAAAGGGGTGAGGAATAAAAGAAGGAATTGGAGCAATGTTCAGGCTAGATAGGGATGATAGTGGATAACAATGAGAAGGCTGAATGACTAAATTCTAATTCCTCTTCTCTTTTCCAAAGATAATGATCTTTGAACTGAGAAAAAAGGCTAACAGAGAGAAGAAATCCTAGATATGTAAGAAGATGGTAAGGTAGCATCTAATGAGTTCAATGAATTCAAATTTCCAAATCTACAATGAACTACATCCTAGAATATTGAAAGAACTAGTAGATGTGATCTACCAATGTGATTATTGAGCTTTTGTCAATCTTTGGAAGATTTTGTAAAATAGAAGAGGTACCATAGTTATGAAGAAGATCAAATGCTGTTTTCTATGATCGAGAAGAAAGTGGAGTCTGAAAACTCTAAGTTGGTGGACTGAATATTTGTTCTTAGCAAAATTCTAGTGCATAATTTTAAATGGATGGTTTGTGAGCATTTAGGGAAGGAGGGGTCACTCACCAAAAGCTACCATCGTTTCAACAGGAACAGGTCATTCTAGATTACTCTAATTTCTCTTTTGACTGGTGGACCAAAAGAACTGTTGGATTTCTGCAAAGATTTGACAAAAATCTTATGCCATTTTTTGTGGACAAGAAGGGGCAATATGGATAAAATAGTAGAGTTGGATGACTTCTGAACTGGTTAAATGACAGGATCCTATGGATAATCATGAATGTAGAAAGGTAGCATGTCACCCCTTCTCTACCTCAACTAACAAGATTCTCTATGTCCTAAAGTTTGAACTTCCTTGGGTCATGAAAGGTTAAAGTGTTGCTGATGAACCAAACAAGCATTAATAAAATTGAAAACAAAATTCCATTGAATTGAAAATAAAACTAGTAGCGTTAAAAAATACTGATAAAATAGAAAATTTGTTAGCTAGTCTGAGTTTTAAAGAGAGGGTTAAACCAAATTATTGCATGGAAAAGGAAAATTCATAGCTGACAATGAAATAAAGGAAATGACCAAAAACTATTTTGCCTAATTATATGCTCCATCTAGTGCCTTCTTTCTGTTAATTAGTTCCTATTTGTTCTGTATATAGCTTGCCTTGTATATATTTGTTTGTGTGTTGTCTTCTCTACTACACTGTACATTCTTTGAGGGCAGGGATGGTCTTTTGCCTCCTTTTGTATCTCCAGTATTAGCACAATTTCTGGAACATAGTAGCTGCTCAATAAATATTCTTTTGTTAATTGGTATTAATATGAAGTGGATAAATATTTGTAAATATATAAAATACCCAGATTAACAAAGGAATTAGATTATTTAAATGACCCAGTATCAGAGAAGAAAAAAATTAATAAGCTAAAAAAGGAATTCCTAAAGGGAAACAAGACCAGATAGATTTTCAAGTGAATTTTTTTCAAACATTGAAAGAACTAATTCCAATGTGATATAAACTATTTGGAAAAAATATCTTTATAAACTATGAATAAAAATGAAGTATTGATACTTAAACCAGGGAGAGACAGAACAGAAAGAAAATAATAGACTAATATACCCCATTAACATTGATTAGAAATATTACATAAAATATGAGTAAAGAGATTACAATGACATATTTCAGAAACTGGAATACAGAATTTGTTTAATATAAGGAAAATTGGGAACATAACAAGCTACATTAGAATCAAAAATAATTTTTAAAAGTGTGGTTATATCAGTAGATACTGAAAGGCTGAAAAAGCTTTGGATAAAATATAAGGACAGATTTCAAAACTGCATCAAGTATATTTGAAACTGGAAGTGATAGATATTACAGCTGCTGTTGAAGAGTTAGGTTTAATTGAGCAGAGGAACATACTGGAAGCAGAGAATCAGAGAAGTCACTCAGCAGACCAGATAATTTGGCTAAACAAGTTGTGGTACATGATTGTGAAGGAATGCTACTGTGCTATAATAAATGAATGATCTTAGAAAAACATGGCTGAGATGTTTTCATAGTGAAATATTAATCAAGTACAGGATGGTTCTCAACGCAACTTGGCAGTATATTCAACTTATGTGTTGAATATGCTACTTATCAAGGAATTCTTATATACAGTTAGTGAGACAGAAAGAAGGCACTGAAATTTACAATTCCAGACTTGTGAGCTACACTAGCACGTGAGTTTTCTTCATTCATGTGCTTCTTTGGCATGTTTCTCTATAGGTTTGTCTACTCTCCTCTACATATACTGAATGTATTAATAGGGCAATGTGATCTAAGTTTAAGTATGGACTATGACTGTGACATATCATTTGCTTGTGCACTTATTTTAATAAATGATTATCTGTTATACCATTATTATTTATTTTGATTTGTCATTAAGTAAAAGTTTATGGTTAAGATCCAAAAGTGCAGTTGTGGAAATGATTGTATGAACAGAAGGCATTGGTAGGAGCTCAAGCTAGGATGGTTAGTAGAGGAAATGCATTTCTTTTCACTAGGGTCATTTTAAGGACTTTGAGAGTGTAAAGTAAGTAAAACAACCTAGACAATGAGCAAGCATCCATATACTCAAGTGAGAAGTTAGTGTAATATTGTGGCTAAGTTCCGCCTCTCTAGAAGTTGCATTTGTATTTTAAAATTTTTGTTTTTGACAATATTTAGGTTCACAATTTTTTTAAAAAATTGGCCAAAAAGGGCTAACAAAATAATAACAAAGGATATTAAAACAAAAGAGAGAGTATCATATCCTTATTTAGGAAACTTGATATAGAGCCCTAGACTGCAAAACTTTTTGAGCGTAAGGAACTCTTCCTAATGTAAAAGAGTTTAACATACATATCTATATGATAATAACTATGCTACTACTGTCTGTTGAATGGGGAAGTACATGATGACAAAAAGTTCGTTACAGCATATACATATGTATGTAATACATATGTATTGTCATGTTGAGAATTTTGTTTGAGCTAAATAAAACTGAAAGAAAAATATATGACGTACTGTTTGGACAGTGCAGAGTCAAGGTGGAGATGATATACCTTTCAACAATCCCACTTAGTGTTTCATTTTTTGATGTTTTAAAGAACAGTTTCCTAGGAGAGTATAATAGGAGTTGTGAGTTACTATTTCACATTTTAACTCTTTGCCATGATATGTTTATGAGTTTTTGATGTTTTAAGCTTTTGTGTGTGTGTGGTGGTAGAGGAAATCAATAACTGTCCTATACTGGTTTTACTGTTTTTGAATACTTTTCTGGAAGGGACGCTATTTATCCCTATGTGAAGAAGTCAATAAAAGGATTAAGCCTCAGACTTAGAGACTGTCTCTAGAATTCTACTCTGGGGAAGGGGTTTAATGAATCAGAGACAATGGGAAAAAAAAACCCTGTTCCTTTCTTTCAAGGTCCAGGCACCTCAAAGGACTGAACCCGGTCCATTTGAGACTGGAACTGGAGCTTATTAATAGAAGAAGATGCTGCAGTCTCCAGGACTAATACATGTGTTGTTACTCAAGGAAATACAAAATATTTATAAAATAAATACTAGGCTATTTTGGGGGAAGTGAGGGACAATGGGATTGGGGGAGGGGCAGTGGAAAAAGTCATGTTAGAGGGAATGCTTAAACTGTCTTTTTTTTTTTTAAAAAAAAGTAAAGGATTTTAAGAAGTAGAAGTAAGGAGAAGTTGCATTCTAGGAATGGGGGACAATCTGTACAAATGCAAGGAGGTGGGAAATGGAAGGGCATGCTTGCAGAACGGCCGGTTTACCATTTTGGTTGGACCATACAGAGTATCAGTGGCATTAGTTCATGATAAAATCTGGAAAGGTAGGTTAGAACCAGACTGCGAAGAACTTCAAATGCTGAGTAGAGGAATTTGATGCTGAGGCAATAGGGAGCCGGGGAGTGACACAGTCAGACTATGAGCACATTGTCTGTTTTTCAGGCAGATCACTTTGGTAGCTGTGCGGAGAATAGATTGGCAGGGGGAAAAGATTTAAGGCAGGGAGAATAAATAAGAGGGTGCTTCAGTAGTGTACAACAAAGATGATGAGGGCCTGAGCAAGGGTGAGCAAGGGTGGGCAAGGATACATTTCTCACTTTCAGGTTCACTTCATAAAGGCCAAACATGACCTCCTCATTCCCTTAGATACTCTGGACCCTACCTAGTATATTAGAGAATATAACGCCTTATAATAATTTTAAAGTTAATTGTTGGGGATTGGAGTGAGGAGTTGATCTTACTGTACCACCTTGTTAGAGCTGTTCCAGCCTTCTGGAACTGTGACCATTACAAAATAATGTTCGTTACTTTAATGCAGTTTTCTTCCATAACAAGGCCAACATGAGCATCAAGTAAATAAATGAGACTGAATCTAATTAACAAGTAACATTTCTGGGTCTTGGCTTTTACTACCTTGAAGATTAGACAGACAGGTTTCAACACGAACATTTCTGTTTGTCTCTCGGAGAACAGTGTTTATACAGAGCATTGCTGAATATAATTCCGAAAACATATATCATGTGAATTCAGCTGCAGACGGGTAACTTCCATGCTGTTATTTGATTTATTTTTGCAACTTTGACAAAGGGCTGCAATTATTAATAAAATAAAGGCAAATTCTCAGTCAGTATATAATTAAGCTTGGTGTTCTGTAAACCTGCACCAAAGGCCTCTTGGTGGCATGGTGGAGGGGTGGAACTTTGAGTTTTTCAGGGCTCTGCCAGGCAATACAAGTTCTGGCAGGTCCCCATCAATCTGGGAAACCTCTGAGTATGGGCCGAGTGATAACTGCGTACTAGTCATCCAAGGGCTAGCTTAGCTAAGTTTGGAGAAGTTTAGCACTACTTAGCGACCAGATAATCAATTAGCTTGCTCCCAACAACTCTTCAATATTGTCTATTAAGGCAGAAAGGAATATGTTGTTGATAGGGGCACACACACTCATAGCACCATGGATCTTTCAAAGTAAAACCTTATGAAACATCACATACTTCCTGCATTTACCCAAACACTTTCCTCCGCTTTCTCTGCAGAGTGTGAATGCCAAGAGAATTGCTCCCTGGATCATTTCTTAGTCACCATTTGTGGTCTTTTCTGATAAGAAAGCAGGCCAGATCATTGTACTTACCACCCATTATCTGAATTCAGAGTAGAAAGCATGATGTAATTTATTCCTCACTCTCCTTTTGTTTGTTTACTTTTTAAAAAGCAGCTGAGCCACATAGGTACTTCATGAAGTGGAAACACATCTACTTCCTCCTTTTTTCATAACCCACGGTGAGTAGGGCCAAATTCTGCGCTCTCATTTCTATGTCATATTTATTCAAGTTAGTCTAGTCAAGAAGGTGGTTACTAGGTAAATTAAAACATTATGTTTAGTTAGAAAATATTAAAGCTAAAGCAATAAATTGAAAATTTTGGGAGTGTTGTACAAATAACTTGTTAGAAATGGAGTTTATTGAACACCTGAGGTGGTAGAGTAAAGGTTAGCCTTGGAGTGAGGAAGACCTGAGTTCAAGTCTTACTTCTCATGCATACCAACTGGATGACCAGGGGCAAGTCACTCAGTCTCTTAGGGCCTAAGACTATACAGTCCAGAGGAATTGCTGATCTACATCAGTGAGAGGAACTTTCCATACCAGCGGTTCACTATGTAGATGAATTCCTCAATGAAATATGTGTATAAGTCATGCACACGTGTGTATAGTATTTATCAAATTGGATGTTTCTCATCTAAAAATGTAACAGATTTCTCCTTTTTTATCATAAAAATTCTCAAATTATAAAAATGTAGCTATTAGAGAGGAACTATTAATTTTATCTCTAAATCCCCATGGCACATTTTGTTAAAAGTTATTTAGGATGTTTTCTGAATGCCTATAAACTACGATCATGGAGTCTTATAAAAAAAGTCAGACATATCCTTTGAGGTTTTCCAATATCATACTCATCCACTAACATATTAATTTACCTGCATAATATCATGACAGATGACCACAGTCTCTGTTTAAACCCTTCCTGTTATGGGAAACTCACTGGCTAATATTTCAATTTAACAGCAGTTATTAAGTACCACGAGGTAAATGCCATCATGTCACATGTGGCCCTCTAGGTCTTCAAGTGCAGTCCTCTGAATTCAAACTTCACGGAACAAATCCTAAGGGGCCACATGAGTTCTTGAGGCCACAGGTTCCCCATCCCTGTGTTGGACACTAGGAATACAAATATAAAATGGCACATCTCCTAAAACTCAAGGACACTGACCTTTTTGGTGTCATGGACTCCTTTGGTACACTGGTGAAGTCTTTGGATCCTTTCAAAAGATGATGCTTTTAAACACATAAAATAAAATACATAATGTTATATAGGGAACCACTTTATTATAAGATCGTATAGGGATCCTGTGTCTAGACAGAGAGATTGCAGACATGTGCGCTCTATAGGTAGGTCTAATAACTACAGTAATTTTGAACTGTAATGTGATGTGAATATATTTCTATTGGAGACAAAGCCACAGGTACTGCTATTACTAATGTGGTTCTTAACCTACATTCATAATGGAAGAAAGTGCTAAATTTCAGTTAGAGTTTAGTGAAAATAATAATGAAAAAAAAATCCCCATTCAAGTTCACAGACTTTCTGGAATCTATTCATGGATGCTTTGCAAGTCCTTGAACCCTGGGTTAAGAACTGTTGATGAAGAGGGACTATGATGAGAAGAAGAGGTGAGAGGATTTATGACAGATTGCTTTTTTTTGTTGCTTTCCATTATATATATGTATATATATATATATATATATATATATACACACATATATATTAATATAATTGTTTGTTCTAAAGTTTAAGCCTTCCTGATATTTTGATGTCTGTACCACCCTTATATTTGTTCTTAGCTACCTGCTCCTCTTCCCCTTTTTTGAAAAGACAGATCCATTTAAAATCTGAACTCATCTGAGAGTCCCTTGTGCAACCACATTAGGCTCATCAAATGCCTCTACTTTTTTTTTTGTCAATGAGTTTGTTCATGATACTGTAATTGTTTTTGTTTTTGAGAACGTCCCATTCCTCTTGAATCATTTTCTCTTTTTAGAATTTCTAGCCACACATCTTTTCTCTCAAATTTTTAAAATCTGCTTTCTGAAAGGCAAGGGTACACATCTAATTATACCCAGTGTTCCCTTCCTTTGCTATTAAGAGCTTGGAGATGACATGGTCAGCACTATGTGTTCTGAAACTTTAAGAAAATACCATCACTAGCCCCAAGGTCTTCACTATGCAGATTCCACAGAAAGAAAAGAAGAGCTCAAACCATTTGGGCATTTTTTTAAAGGCACGTTGCCCTGTGGCTGTATTTCATGCTTTTATTTTCTTTTAAACTACCCTTTCTTTCTCCCTCTTTTTTCATACTGAACATGTGTCTGTGTAGTACCCAGATTTTCATCTTCCTTATTGCATGTGTTTGTCATTTTATCTTATGAAATACTCAGCACATTTTGGCACTTATTAATATCCCTCCCTCAGATTGTAAACTTAGAGTGCCATATCTTCCCCTTTCCTCTCTTTTTGTCTCTTACATTTATTCATCTCTCTGAGTCTGACCAATTCTTTTTTCCAAATTTTTTTAGCTCTACTTTCCATTTACAGAGCAAAGAATGGTAAGCAAGGCAGGCAACCAACTAGTTGGAAACATGGCATATGGGAGGGATGGAAGAGGTGTGCAATGAGAGACACTTTTTAATACTAATCTTTTTTTTTTTTTTTAAAAACCACATTTTTTTTTTTTTTGCATTAAAGAGGAGGCTCAAGGCCTCCAGTGAGCAAGAACTCACCCTTGGGGTCAAATAACAATGAAGTAAACCAGAGTTATTCAGAATTCTCAATGTGGGGAATTAGATTTGAGAGCAGGATCAAAGCATTGCCTCAGACCTTGAACCACTTGCTCAGTAAGAAGGGAGTAAAGCGCACTCTCCATGGTGCTCCTACTTTGCATGTGGACCCCAAATAATGAAGATACCCAAAGGAAGACCTTAGGGAAGATTTATGGGAGACTAAGGACAAGAATCGCACAAGAGGACAGTGCATTCATGAGTTTTTCTTGGAAGGGGCCAAAGTATCCCCTTTGGTGAATTCATTCTTTTCTGACTTCAAAGCCTTAGATAATCTGCTCCTTTCTACTGTCTCCTGTAATGCCCTGTCCATTGAGTCATATCACTTCTGTCCTTCCAAACTCTGATGCTGACACCTTTAGATAGTTGGAAAAGACTGGGAAGAATATCCTGATAGCAAGGAATTGTGTGGGAAAAGAACTATTCAAAATATTTTCAGAAACCATTGGACAGATTCATAAGCGCAATGGTTTCATCATAGGTTTAGAACTGGCAAAGCATTTTAGGGATTAACTAGTCCAACCTTCTCATTTTAAAGATAAAGAAACTGAGGCCCAGAGAGGTAAAGTGATTTGCCCTAAGCCACGTAGATAATATAGTAAGTGGCAGAGCTGGAATTTGAACTCAAGATCTCTTAATCCAGATCTAGTGTTTTTTTTCCTGTACCGCACAGGAGCTAGTAGGGACCTTAGAGCACATCTCATTCAGTCCTCAAAATTAAATGATAAAGCTGGCATTCTCCATCTATTTAGTTTTTTCTTATGTGGAGAGTTAGGGTAAATATCTCCAATTTCTTCAACCAGTTTTAATATGGCATCATCTTAAAGTCCTTCATCATCTTAGTCACTCTCTCTGGGTGCTCTCCAGCTTGTTCTTATCTGTTTTGAAGCATAGCACTCTGTCAGGGCACAGTACAATAAAACCATCTTATCCCTTGTTCTGGATACTATTCCTCACAATTCAGCCCAAGACTGAATGTTTTTTTTGGATGCCATACCATGCTCTTCATTTAAGGGCAATAGCTTGCTAGCAATTCTCCTCAGCTCCTTGATCATTGTAATATCCCTTCCCTCAACCTTATCTATCTCCATTATTTCTGTCAGTCAATGAACATTTTAAAGTAATTACATGCCAGGCAGTTTGCTAAGCACAGAGGATAAAAAAATCCAAAATATAGTTAGTCCCCACCCCCAAAAAAGCTTACAATCTAATGGGGGATAGATAGGTGGGAGTGGGGCATGATGGACAAATCCAAGGGAGTAAAGCCAGATGGGAAGTGAAGAGATGGATGGCCTGGGCACCCTCCTTAAATGGAAGTTATAGGAGGCAGCTTCTGTCTTCTCTCTAGTCAGAGGGGCCCTAGGGGCAGAGGGTACTGATGAGGTGTGAGTACCCGGGCTGATGTGATCTTGCAGATATGCAGATATGCCTGGGGCATTATGGGGAAGTATAGAGAAGAGGAATCTCTTGAGATATAACTATCAGAATTGTATTTATCTGTGACATTGGAAAGCAAACTGGATTCAGAGTCAAGAGATTTGGGCCTGAACTTGGGCTCTCCAACTTAGCTTGAGAAGTTCCCTTAAACTCTGTGAGCCTCTACTACAGTGGAAAGTGCTGACTTTGAAGTCAGAGGGCTTGGGTTAAAATCCTGGCTTTGGTACTGATTGCTCATGTGACTCTGGATAAATTTCTTAAATTCTCTAGGTCTCACATTCCTCATCAATAAAATGAAGAGATTAGTATAGATGACCTAATATAGGGACCTATGAGATTCCTACCAGATTTTCAAAAAACTGGGTTTCTCAACTGATCTTGTCCTTTACAGACACCCCACAGGGCATGACTAGGCTTTCACAGCTAATCAGGATTCTCTTCCTGTCAACACCATTCAAGTTATCCAAAGACATTTCCACACTTAATCTAAAATGTTTGTTTGGTTGATTGAGGCTTCTTACCTCATTAAGGTATCTGGGCAGTTTATCACTTGCTTTAAGTAGAGAGGGATGACACCATTGATTCATTCAGTCAACCCTTCCCTTATACCTGTAAAGTACAAAGCCTTAGAGAAATAAAAACAACTGAATTTTTTATTCCACGTTCAAGTGACAGATCATATTTTATGTTTTCCCTCTCCATTACTCTTCCTGAGGATGCTCAGCTTTGTGGGTGGGTGGAGGGCGGGTGAGGGTTGCCACCATGGTAGCACTAATTAAGAGAATGTCTTCAAAGAGCTTCTGTCTCCTCTGTTGGCCTTTGCTTTCACTGCAGGTGACAGGTTTTCTCTGGGTCATTTCTGAAGGGAATACTAGCCACCAAAGTCAGTCAGAATCAAGGAGCAGCAGCCATTAATTGAAGTGGAGGAAAAAAAAAGCTTGACTTTTCCAAATTGGACCTTGCTAGTATTACAAAGCTTGCTCTCCTTTTCCCTGAACGTTTTTCAATCTAATTAAAATGTTCAAGCCTTTCTTCAACCCAATCTTCTTAATCCCTCCATTCCATCTTCAGAGTTTATCCATTCAGGAATTGGCTTATTACCTCATAAAGCAGGGTACCCGTCTCATTTTCCATTAAATATTAACATCAGTATAATAGAACTGAACGATAAGAGTTTTTATCATCCTGCTGTTTGGTCATTAAATCCTATTTCAGTTCATTTATGATGTCAATAACCTGGAATTTAAAGGGTACACTGCTAGAATTTTAGCATTATGAAAAAATTCTATTATGCCATGATTCTACTTTGTCATTTTCCCATATGCTTTCTCCTGACAAAGGAAAATCGATTAGTTTAGATTATTAGACAAATTGCTATTATTAGAATGTATACAAATTCATCTTCACAGGCTATGATTGAATGCAAAATGAAAGCTGTTGGCAGTTGTTGAATATTGGACACCAATAATCAGATAGTTCTGTCAAACTATGAATTCTCTCTAATAATTAGGAAAAGGTGTAGAGAAATTCTGGAGTTAGCAAGGGCATGAGAAAGTAGAACACAAAATAAAACTAAAAGAGAAAATGCTTTGTGATGAAATGGAAAACAGACTTGCATAGAAGGGTCAGTTAAAGAGTTAATAAGTATTTATTAAGTAACCACTATGTGCCAGGGCCTGTGCTAGTTAAGTATTGGTAATACAAAGACAAAATGAAACAGTCTGGACCCTCAAGTAACTTAAATTCTACCAGGGAAGACAACATGTACCTATACAGGGTATTCTAAAAAGTCATTGCAGGTTTAAGGTCTCAAAACTACACTAAGACTTTTGGGGCACAAATACATCTGTATATGTGTATTTTTTCACTCTCTGTACCACTTTCCCCTCCATTTAAAAGAAAAAAGAAAAGAAATTGTAATATGCATAGTCAAGAAAAGACATATTTCCATATTGTTTAGGTCCAGAGATGCAGGTGTCGTTCTGCATCTTGAATCTATTATCTCTTTGTCCAGAAGTGAGAAGTATAGTTTTTATATATAAATGGTTGGTTATTGCATTCATCATAATTCTTAAATCTTTCAAAGTTGCTTTTCCTTTACAATATTGTTGTTTCTCTCCTGGTTCTGCTCACCTAACTCTGCATCAGTTCATGAAAGTCTTCCCAGGTTTATCTGAATTCATCTCTCTTTTTTTAATAGTATAACAGCTTTCCATTACACTTCTATGCCATAATATGTAATTTGCTTAGTCATTGCCCAATTAACAGGCACCTCCTTAGTTGATAGTTCTTTGCCACTTTAAGAACAATTGCTATAAATATTTTGTGTGTGTGTGTGTATATATATATAATATATGTATATTATATATATATATATCCATTTTGTCTTTCTTTGATCTCTTTAGGGTACACCTCTAATGGTGTAGCTAATGGCATAGCTGGGGCAAAGGTTATATACAGTTTATGGACAGGTTATATACAGACTTCTGGGATAAGTTTCATATTGCTTTCCAAAATGGTTGAACCAATCTATGTCTCTCATTTAATCCTAATAACCCTGTGAGGTAAGTGATATTTTTTATATCCATTTTGCAGTTGAGGAAACTGATGCAAATAGAGGTTAAATGACTTGCCCAGGGTCACATAGCTAGCAAGTATCTGAGATCAGATTTGAACTGAGGTTTTCCTTAGTGCAGACCCACTTTTTTATTCACTATACCACCAGTTCTTATGCTTCTAAGTCTGCATCAGTTATCTATCATGGAAACAGTGTCTTTATTAGAGAAAGGTGTTGCAGTGATTTTTTTTCTCCCAATTAACTGTTTCCCTTTTAATTTTAATGACATTTCAATTTTGTGATATCAAGATTGTCCATTTTATCTTCTGTTGTCTTCTGTTTGGGCATGAGCCCTTCCCCTAGCCATTGATGCCAAAGGAAATTTCTTCTTCCTTACTCTAAGTTGTTTCTGATGTGACCTTCTATATGGAAGTTATATATCCATTTGGAGATTATCTTGATTGCTGGTGAGAGGTATTAAACCCTAGTATTAACACTGTCTCTAATATGTTCTTCTCATCTTTTTTCTGTCTTTCAGAATTCACGTGGTACTGTGGCTAGGTAGAACACTATACTTGCTATCAGGAAGACCAGGATTTGACACTTATGAGTTGTGTGATCCTGGGCAAGTCACAATCTCTCAGAACCTCAGTTTCTTCTCCTATAAAATAAGGATAATAATACTGTAGCACTTATATCATGGGGTAATTGTGAGGATCAAATGTGGGAAAACATATAAAGCGCTTTCCAAACTACAAAGCATCATGTAAATGTCAATAATTATTCTTTTTATTCTTGTCTCCTAGGCTTTCTCTGTCCTTAGTAGTTACATTCCTTGACCTGATGCCCAGCTGTCCCTTTCTTTCTCTTCCATCTCCACACAAAGAGAAGAGGCTTGACAACTAAAAATACTGCCTAGATAGGGCAGGTCTGAACATGTTGAGTAGACAAAGCAACTCAATAAAAAGTGAGACAGTGCCCTAGGCTACAACCACGCTCTAATTTGGTGGTGAAGGAAAAGTCCCTTGCTTTCAAAATGGACTGGAAGGCAGCTCTGACCATGCCACCCCTTCCCACTTCCCAATAATCCCTAGTGATTCCTTATTATCTCCAGGATCCAATAAAACACTGATTGTCATTTAAAGCTCTCCATTACCTAGTCCCTTCCTATATTTCTAGGCATCCATGACTCTTCTCCTATGCACTACATAGTCCAGCAATACCAGCCTACTTGTCTTTCTTTCCACATGACCTTCCACCATCTTCTGTCTCTAAACCTCTGTGCTCCATGTCTCCCGTGCTTGGAATGTTCTCCCTCCACACTTCTGCCACTTAGAATCTCTGGCTTTCTTAAACTCTCAACTCAAATGCGATCTTCTACAAGAAGCCTTCCCACCTTAACCTCCCCACCCCTGACTTAGATACTCTGTATGTATCTTGTATGTACCTAGTCTTCACATACATGTTCTCTACTCCATTAGAATGCACACTCACTGTGAGTGTGGACTATTTTTACCTCTTTTTTTGGATCATAATGCTATATATATATAATAAGTGCTTAATATATGTAGCCTGATAAAATTGATGCAGGAATAACAGCGAAATACTACAGCACCTTAACAAAATTTCATGTATTTCAAAGAACTAAATGTCAAAATTGGGCTATTTTTTTGGCCATAGTATCTCATGAAGTCAAGGTCTCAATTCGAGATCATTTAGTTCTGCGCCCTCATTTTACATATGGGGAAACTGAGGTGGAGAGAAAGGAAGTCACTGGCTCAAGGTAATGAAATTCATTAAAATCAGACTCCTAACTACAAGGTGTACTTTGCCACACTGGTGTACTGTACATGACAGCACTTAGCATTTGCTATTTATAATTGAAATAACCAGCAGGATCATAGATTCAGAGACTGAAGGGACATTAGAGGTCATCTAGTCCAAACCATAATCTACCAAGGAAGAGCGGAGGTCTAAAAAGGCCAGATCATTCGCTCAAAACTTACGGGTATGAAGTAGCTGAGGCAGGATTTGAGTCATTCACTCTTTTCATAGACTCTGACTCCAAGTACAGCAGTCTTTCAGCCATGTCATGCTGCCTCCGTGATCACTCTAGATTTTGGCAAAATTCTGTCTTCCCCTTTTTCCTTACAGTTGCAAAACGCTCAAAGGATACCTTTTGCCAAAGTGCTAACAAGTAAGGATGTAATTAAGATATTTCCCAGTGACAGATTTCTTGAGTTTTATTTTGGTAGTAGATCACAATTACATTCATCTTGAGATTCATGGCATAGCCTAAGCCATAATTTGGCAGTGATGGTTAATATAAATCTACTTTGGAGATACGCAAGTACAAAATACAGAACGTCAGGGTACAATTTGATGGGAAGTGCTTTTTCCCTGTTATAAATAATGAAGGATGCTGAGAAGGTTCCAGTTCATTCAATTGAGTGTAATTAAAATCCTCAAGCTTGTGGTTTTACGACATTTGCATTTGCCCATTATCTGTGGGAGTCAAAGATTCTCTCTGCCTGTGAGATTCAGAGGATATTCAACATTCTTTTTCTTCTCTCATTTCTTAAAAGGAGCAGGACAAGACAATTCACCTACTTCCCACCCCACTCCCCCAACTCTAAATATCTTTAGGGCTTATTCTCCAGTTGAAATCAACAAGCAATTATGTACCTACCACATGCAAGATATTGTGCTTGCTTGGTGATTGATGGGTTCTACGTAACATTCACATAATCCTTGGTTTAAGAAGTATGCCGCTGAGGATGTAATCTGCCCAACACCACAATTCTGCAGGAGCATGACAGTTATTTGCAGATTTGCAACAGCCTTTCTGGGGCACATGCACCTATAAATATTATAGTGTATGGGAGAAATCGTATTGTGTTTTTAACATAATAGGGGAAATTATGAAGTAGGTAAAGTTAGTTTTCCAGGACTTCTTGACCTGAGCATATCCCATATCTTTCAGACTTTCAAAGTCATGTTCTCCTTCCCTAATCTTTTCCAAAACTTATTCTCAGGAGAAGGTGTGATAAACTCATTCAATTAAATATTTCAAATGATTCTTGATTTTATCTCCATGTATTTTCATTCCACTCACACAGTTTATAACCTTGTCTTCATGAAACAGTTTGGTTCTTCCAAAATTGTCACCTACTGACAAAATGTCTAGTTTCTTTGAACTTAGCTAGGCTGATCTTCACATGACAGACGTACTTATTGCAATGGCCCAAATTCAATACCTTTCAGATTTGAAAGGATCTACCAGAGTTTTCCCCTTACTCCACTGGCATTCAAGACCTCAAGGTCACTTTCATGACAAGATGAACCATCAGAATAGGGCTTTAGTGGATGAAAATAGATGTAACAGATGAAAATGATTCACACTAAGATAGAAATGATTGAAAAAAATAATTATATGGAAGGAATCCCTGGGAAGAATACTAGAGATAACTTTCAAAGTTTCAGATTTGTGCCCCGGTGAACAGAGAAGGTATAACAAGTCAAAGAAGCTTGACATTTTAAATAGCAGAAAAGGAAAAAGAATATGACTCCAACTCCATAGTCTGGGACTCACAACAGGATGATGGTAAAGGAAAGCCATATCAAAAGAAACATCTGCATAAGAGATAGTGGTATAGCGTTGTACAATAAGAAAACATATACCAGAGTCCTCAGAAGGGAAGTGAATTTGGAAAAGAACAAAAGGAGAGAAAGATAGAAGTGATGCCCCTGACTTCTTAGTCATAGGAAGGAAATGGCACATACAGACATAAGATGAAATAGTTATGAAGTAACTTTCCTGAAACATCTGCTGCAAGTCTGGTTTCCACTGGTTTCAGTGTGTCTGATGAAATCCTGACTTATCTCATTAGAGTAATGATAAGATGCTATGCTCTAATATATTTATCAGATGAGGATTCATCTTAACTGTTCACAGGGTATGAATATGGACTACAGACTAGACACCACCCAAGTATGACAAGAAGTTTGTTAAGAGTTATGGACTGGCTTCTGAGGTTTTAGCACTGAGTTAAAAGCTGGAAGGAGAAATGTGACTGCCTAAGAGTGGAAAGGAGAGAACATTCTACCTAAATCCCTGAGGACTTGATTGAAGGAGAAACGTCTCCTTCCTCTCTATCCCCCAGCCCCATTCTTAGCCAGAAGAGGCTCATGAACTTCAAAGCATTCAGAGAATTTGACCTTTTTCTTTTGCATTCTAGAAGTATCCCTGGAGTGGTATGATAATATCTGCATCAGAAGCCATAGAAACATATGAATTTGATATTAATTCCTTGACTAAATTCTAGAATGTATTATTAAACAGATGTTTTATGAGCATTAGAAAGGGAATCAGTGATGAAGAGGAGTCCACATAGGTTTACTAAGAATAAATCATTCCAGGCAAACTTCATTTCTTGAGATAGGGTTAATAGTTTGGTAACTTGGTGGGGAAGAATCCATAGATGTAGTGTTTTTTGCTTACAGCAAGACATTTGATGGAATTGTTCACTGTAGCTTGTGGACAAGACGAATAAATGTTGACTTAATATATTACTATTAGGTTGATAAATAAAATTATCATGCTCAGTGGTAATTAGTAGATCAGTGTCAATATGGACATGGAGAGGTAAATGGGTGAGTATGAGCCAGCTGTAACACATTGTAAATGAAGAATTATGCAGGAAGTATAAAGGTAAAGTATAAGGGATTTCATAGGAGAAGCATGACTACCATAAACAAAGGGCTAATCAAGTAGCAACTGTTGGACTGACTGTGTGTTTCATGAACTTCCGTAGAATTTGAAGAGAATCTGAGGAGAGCCACTAGTACATTGGATAGATCCTCTGCAATGAATTTGTGGGAGAAGAGGGACAAAAGTAGTTCTGGATGGACTGGCGTGGATGGGTTGGGAATTACATTTTTGGAAAATATGCCCATATCAGTGAGATCACTGTTTCATTGGAGTATGAAAGCCAATATGGAAGATGGCTTCTAAGGGTTTCCTGTTGGGCTCTGTGTTCAAACCTTAAACAAGTCTATCAATAACTTAGATGAGCATATATAGCACGTTGATTCAATTTACAGATGATAGAAAGTAGGGAGGGATAGCTAACTCATTGAATGAGAGAAAAGATATGGACAGACTATAATGATGGCCAACAACGATGGCTAACAAGATGGAATTTAATAAGGATAAATTCAAAGCCCTGTTCTTGGGTTAAAAAAAAACCAGTCACATAATTTTAGATAGGCAAGACTTCTTCATATTCATAGAATAGGTGGGAGAGATACTATGAGGATCTTTTCTTTACTTGAAATCATATTAGATAGGAAACTACCATCAAGTAAGATCCACTCTATAGATATGTAGTGTTCACTGGTCTTGTTTCAATGTTCAGTCTCTAGCCCTTGGAATTAAACTAAATTTAAATTTTGGGCAAGTTAACACTAAAGTTAGCATAAATATGAAGAAGTCAGGGTGGACTGTAGTTGGATAATGAATAATTATCATTGGATGGCAGATGGTAGGATACAGGTACAACAGACTGTAACTTATTTTTAAACAGTTCAATCATATAGTACTTGTAATCAACTTCCTACCTGTTTGATCTTGGTCATACCATAGTTTTCTGGGCCTGATTTCCTTAGCTGTAAAGGAGAGGTCAGACAAGCTTAGTAGTTCCAACCCATAGTCCACTGATCCTTGGTGGCTGTGGTAGGGGCTACCGTGTAATTATTGCAAGGAGTCTTCTAATCCATATATGTACAAAATATCTCATTTTAATCCATATTAGAATCTAACTAAGTATATAGTGTTCAGGGATGTGTTGGTAAGTGTTCACCAGGAATAAAAACAGTAGTGAGGTTACACATTAAAGATTAACCTACATTACTAACATTTTCTCTATCCCTTTCTTAAGTCTAGAGTCTAGACTCTAGACAATCAAGAAAACAATAGATCAAGCGTTGATTTGTCCAACTTGCCCATTTCAACAAGATCAAATGAGATAGTGTAAGGGAAGTACTAAGCATTAATAAATTCATGGCACATAGTAGGTGCTTAATAAATGTTTATCCTTTCTACCTACCCATTTCTGAGGTCTAAATTCTCACATTGCAAAGTGGCATGGTAGAGAAAGCCTGTAATGTCATAAGTGTAGCCTGGAGAGAAATGAAGATAGGGCTGGCCTTATAGTCTGAGAAGAACCAGCCAATCAGAAGAAGAGTCCAAAGACCCAGGTGAGAAGTTCAAGGATCAATTACACAACTAGGGTGAAGTAGTTTCCCCAACATGACAGAGAATATTGTAACTAATTTAAACTTTGCCCACTCTCACCTCCCTGGGGAGTTCTTCACCCGCAGTTGAGAGTGGATAGAGTTAAAATAAGTACCTTTTTTTTTAGAGTGGGATTAATCTTCAAAAACATCTCCATTCAGATTCTAGTTCTAAATTGAAAGAAAGCTAGCCTTCAATATTCAGTTCACTGAAATATGATAAGGATAGCTAGGCAGTTCAGTGGATAGAGTACTGGTCTTGGAGTCAGAAAGACCTGAGTTCAAATGTGATCTCAGACACTAGCTGTGTGATCCTGGGCAAGTCACTTAACCCTGTTTACTTCAGTTTCCTCATCTGTAAAATGATCTGGAGAAGGAAATGCCAAACCACTCCAGTATCTTTGCCTAGAAAACTTCAATTGGGGTCACAAAGAGTTAAACACAACTGAACAGCAATATATGTAGAACTAAAGAAAATGAGTCAATTGTCTGAGGATTATAGGGTCCCTATAGAAGGGACCATAAGAACATCTAGTCCAACTGCCTAGCTTTACAGTGGACAAGGAAAACAACACCCAGAGACATGAAGCAATTTGCATAAGGTCACACAGTGATGAGTGTCAGGGCCAGAATTTTAATCCAGGTTTTGGGACTCCAAATGAAAACAACATTAGTTCTTTCCACTGCAACATTGGGAAGAAGAAATAGTCCTTTTTTTTTTTTTTTTTTTTTTTTATAATACTTTCCCTCCCTTTTCCAACTATTCCCCTCAAACATTTATTTTTATAAGCAGATTATCAAAGTTTTAATAAAAAAAAAAAAAGGAAAGCAAAAAGGAGCAGGGGGAAGGCAGTCCACAGACAATCACAGTCTGGTCACCTGATTTGGAAGAATCATATTTGGTGATATCAAAGTTTCCCAGTCCCTATGAAATCAGCCTCCTTTTTGGGGGTGGGGGGTAGTACAGGGGAACCTGAGTCTCTTGGCTTGGAATGTTTATTTGTTCATATCACAAGAATTAGATTTTAAAAAGAGACTATGCTCAGATCCCAGTTGAAAATAGTTCCCACAGCTGCCTGCCCACAGAAATTCTACAGACCACCTGTTTTCCACAGCCACAGAAACGAAATGTAACTCTTAAGGGGTCATTTTAGCTATCCCTCAGCAGCTGTGGAACATCTCAGAGGACATTCCCTCCCCCTCCACCCGCACCCCAGTCCATGATTATACCCAAGGCCACTCACTGTTGGGAAGGATGTGGGAGAGGAAGCAGGTGGTTGTCATAGTTGGGGGCAAGGAAATCTTTGACAAAAAGCAGCTCCAGGTTGTGACTGGTCATCAGTTTCAACTGACTGGACCTGGACTTCGATAATAATAGTAGCAGGAATTTATATAGTACCTTAGTGTTTGCAAAACACTTTGAACATATTATCTCATTTGATCCTTACAACGACCCTCGGAGGTATGTGCAAATATTACCCTCATTTTACAGAGAAGGAAACTAAGGCAGACAGTGGTTAAGACATTTGCCTGGAGTCACAGTTAGTAAGTTGTATAAGGACAGATTTGAACTCAGGTCTTTCTGAATCCAGGTCTAGCCCTCTTGTTCTCTGTCCCATATAGTAACCTTAGAGCAAATACCCAATGTCTTTATGATGATGGTTGTCCAGGGAAAGCTCCAGGGTAGAATAAGACTGTGACACTTCAGTGGATCTTCCATCTCACAGAAACATAAACTTCATGAAAAGACACAGAGCAATACCTGTTTGCACCGTATTTGGAGCACTGGGTTTGGAGACACAAAGATCCAAGTTCAAATCCAGCTTCAGACCTCCATCTGCTTCCTCCACTGCAAAATGAGAATAATGATAGCACTTACCTCACAACCTTACAAGGTGATTATGAGGACAAAATGAGCCAATATCTGTAATAGGTTTAGCACAGAACCTGACACATAATAGGTGCTTGATAAATTCTTCCTTCCTTTTTTTGTCTGAGGCTTTCCAGTTGCCTGTAGATAGATCAACTAGCACTAGTTCCTTGTGGATTTGGTTTCATATTTGCAGGAGGTATTTTCTCATAAGCATTCAGGTCTAGATACTCAATTATTACTACACTAACAGAAACCTAGGGAAGCAATAGCATAGAATCAGCAATAGCATTTAATTGGAATGCAGAAGAAAGTCAAGAACAACGACATTCTCAGCTACTACTCTATACAGGAATGCATTTTCACTCATGTCTTGTTCAATAGTCCAAACAGGAAACTCCCGCCCCAGGTTCTCTCCTGGAAATTGAATAAAAGGAGGTAAAGTCTCTGCTATCTTAGGCATGCTGCACTGGTAGTCTCAGTTGTCATTCGACTCCCCTTTCTGGTTTCCACCCAGCACTGGCAGATCTGGGGAGTTTCCCTTCCTCTGTATCCCTCTTTTGTTGACGCAGCCTGAGCGTATAGTCTATACATTGCACTGGTTCTAGTTGGCTCTGTGACTTGGGAATTCATCAAGTTAGCCACATGGTCAGCTTTCTACTTGCTCTTCCTAGCTTTTTTTTTGCCATGATGATATCTTCTCAATGCTAGCATAGAATCCTTGGGGAATTCCAAGTCTTGGTTTCCTGCTATGGGGCTTGATTCTTGTGCTCTGATTGGCATTTGCCTCTCTGACACCATTATTTCAGGAAAAGTCTCTGCCACATTTTAATTCATTCTTGACTAGATTTCTATTCCATAACTTCAACAGTCATCTTTCTCCTCCTCCTTTCCCACAAATTTCTGGAACCATAAGCCATGATCAAATCAACTCTGACATTGATACTGGATGGGGTACTATCTACTCCTTCGTCATCTCACTTACTGTCCTCATAATTTTCTGTACCAAAGGGTCCCTCACTGACCACTACCCTCTTCTGTGTGTTGATTCCTCTCTCAGTATGTAAGCTCCTTCATGGTAATTTGCTTAAAGTGAGGCACATCTACACAATTATTGACCCAGGAAGTCATCTTTAGTTTTGTTTTTTTCTTTATATTTTCAATATGTTCAAAATATGAACTTACATGTTGATCTGATTATAAGTTACTTTCCCCTCAAAATATGACTTGCATGATAAAACCTGAAGGTTTTTAAATCTTAGTACCATAGACAGTGTTTCAGCCTCTGATCTTCTAGCAGCTGCACCCAAGCAGTAGCAACAGCTGTCTTATCACCCACCCACAACATAACATTGGAGGAGCCAGCCTGTGCTAGACGTCCACTCTGCTGGTACTATGGAAGTGAGGAAGGCAGCTTTCTCTTACTTTTGGGCTTCTTTTCCAAGTCCTTTAGAGATGAAGATGATGTTGCAAAATCCATCAATTCTCCAGCCCCTGATGCCTATGGCTTAAGAGAACAGTTAGTAATGGGTCATGAGAGCAGGACCTGATGAATGCTGAGGATTTGCCCTTTGTATTACAGTGAACTTTCCCACTGAGAGATAGATGCAAACACAACTTTGTGGTAGTCATCATCACAGAGGAAGTAAGCTGAGGTGGGGAAGGGAAGGATGGGTCCCTCAGACTAGTGGGAATCCAAAGCATTACATTTGCCCGGAATAATGGGCTTCCCCAGTAATGGAGTAAAAGAAAGGTAAAAAGTAGAATGGGAATAGAGCAACTGAGACCCCATGTTAGTTTTTTTTTGTTTTTTGTTTTTATTTTTTTGCTATGAAAAGCCTGTTGAAGGTCTTAGGAACCAAGTCTTCAAAACAGGAAAATAGTGGGGAATTCTTGATGCCAATGTCCAGGTCTGGAAAAAAAAATAGGACTCAGCTTTTCAATACATTACTGACCATTTGCTGTTATACTTTGTAACTAAAGAGTTCTAAAATGACATCATGATGTTGGGGTCAATGTAAATTGCGTCTGACTGCAGCTGATCAAACCAATGTGATCCCAGAAGACTCTACCACAAGTTGGGCACAAATAGTCTATTTGAACATTTGGGAAGGATCATTACTGACCACAAGTTATATGAAAGAAGTGGTATAAAAGATATCATCAAAGAGATAAATGAGTGGAAAAAAGGGTGGAGAAGTTATGTGGTAAGAGAAAGGAATAATTGATAGCTTATATGCTCCAGTGGCATCCTTGAGATAGCAAGACAACCATGATGCCAAGGAAGACACCGAGTATGTTGGACAAACACCCTATGTGGGAAATGTGGGAAGAAATGGACAAGGCACTTGTGAGGAGAAGGCATGAATGTGTTATGAACTGCATAACAGAAAGGTATGCCTCCAGTGATAAGATCACAGATCCATCAAATGATCCAAGCAGTGTTTCTTGGTTTTCCCCTGTTGTCTTTGCTTTGCCGTTGAATTTGTCTTGAACATTGCGTTACATAGCACAAGGCTGTAGAATTTGGGAAACCTCAAACAATGCACGGGGGACGAAGGCTCTAGTTTAAAGCAAAGAGCCTGCTATCAGCTATAGTGTATTCCCCAAAAAGCTGTATTGAAACTTTTTCATGTGCAGTATAGGACAATAGGTTTTTATACCTGGAAGATGTAAGATCATAGATTTACAACTAAAAGGGGCCTCAGAGGCCTCCTAGACCAACACCCACATTTTAGAGTTGAAGCCTAGTATGGCTAAGTGACGAAGGTCATACAGGTCGTAAATGTCAGGGGTGGGATTTGAACCAATTTCTTTTCTAACTCCAGAACCCATGCTCTTTCCACTGTTGTAGAAACAATTGCCTGATTTTACAGATGGAAAAACCAAGGTCCAGAGAGGTTTTATGAGTTCCAAGGTCACCAGAGTGGCAAAATATTTAGCAGAACGCCTAATTCATTATAAACTTAATTCTTTTGGATTAAAATACAAATTCTATTTCATATAAACAAGGCTGTGTTTCTTTTCTCTGGTCCCCTTTAATTTGCTCAAATTTTGTGTGGCAGAAGGTTATGTATTTCCATTTGGACAAAAACGACAAGTTTTTTTCCAAATAGTTTTTTTTTAAATATGAAAGTTGTGTGCAGTTATTTTGTATTTGCTTGTATTTTTCCCCTTTCAAATAGACTTCATTTTAGGGAAAGGGCTATATTTGAACCAAGAGGCCAATCAGTCTTTATAGCATCCCGAGATGTCAGTCTTGCTCCTTATTTCTTAATGTAAGTAATAAATAGTGGTTCAGTGAATAACTATTGAGAAGACGGAGAAGAAATGTGCTAGGATTTCACAAAAGGCAGAATATAGAGATTAGGGAACATATTGGGAAATAAGATAAAGTCTTATGGACACAGAGAACAAATCAATCAGCCAATCAGCAAACATGTAGCAAAGTTCCTACTATGTGCTGGGCTATGTGCTAAGCACTAGAAGTAGGTAACCAGATAAAGAGGGAAGAAGGATCACCATAACTTCTTATATTATATGTCTTTAAAAAAAAAAGACTGAAACCATCAGGGAGACGTTCATTTCTGAGGAGTCCTTGGGTTTTGTATAATGAGCAGAATCTTATGATACATTCATCTTCTCATGTTCCCTTCTGTTATTTTATGGCTGACAAAATGCCAAATTATTAGCTATGCCAGGGATTAATGCTTCTTCTTGTGACAAATAGAGTCCCTTGAGGCATCTGTAATCTTAGAAATGGTTAAGAGATGCTAAGCATGGCCGTTTTTTATTTTTGGAGGCAATCTGGCCACCTTTTAGCAGCTGGGAACACTGGCACATGTAAGGGGATGAAAAAGGCTTAAGTTACATAGATTCCAATCCCCTGCGTTCAAACTGCAGACTTCAAGGCAGTCGCATGGGTAAACTGTCCCTTATGTTCCCTGCCAGGACCTTATGTTCTTAAAAATAATTCAAGTCGTCTGCTTCAGCTCTAATATACACAGACCACGGGCTTCTCTCTCCACATGTCAATTCCTCTTTCAGTACAGGGGCCCAAGTCTTCTGAAACCTTCACAGACACAGAGCTTTTGCAAAGGTAACATCTTTCCCATCAGATTTTATTTTTAAACAACTTTAGGGAGTTAGCACATTTATACTCAAAATGTTCTTTGCCTTCATTCATGTGGATGATGAATATAGCCTTTAGTGATACAGATGGTAGACTTTCAATGTCATTCCTAACCGGTGGGCCTCTTTCTCTTTCCATCCTTTTGGCTCAGGACATCCATCCAATGTACTAGGGAACTTCCTGACTTTCTCTTCATATTATGGGGATATCAGTTTATCATGTGGACCATCCAGCACTTTATCCATCACTCTCACCATATGACCCAGTCAGCCTTCTCTTTTGTTGATCCATTTCTTTGATGGTCTTCTCTTTTTTAGGCTTTCTTTTCTTCTTTGAGGAAGCTGGCAGGCACCCATCATCAATATCTGTATCTCTATGCATTTCCATAGAATAGACAGAAATTAGACCTGTGATTTTTTTGGTATAGGAAATTCCTGGAGAAGGAAATAAATCCTAGCAAAGCTTGTAGACACTAGTCTCTGCAATTGATAGTTTAAAAAGAGTTGCCTAGGGCAATGGGAAGTTAAATAACTTGTCTAGGATCATGTGGCCAGTTTATTTCAGAGAAGAGACTTGAAAACAAAGCCTTCCTAGTTTCAAGGTTGACTTTTTATCCCCTGCTTCTTGGTGCTTCTCTATCCACATGTGTATCCATTTGTATATGTCTGTGTCCCTATTATACTCATATCCATATCTGTATCCACATTTTTATTCATATCCACATCTATCTTCATGCCTATGTCCATATTCATACCTACACTCATATCAACATCGATCTCTATATCATGTTTTGGAGTCAGCTAGGTGGTACAGAGGATAGAGTTCTGCACATGGAATCAGGAAAACCTGAGTTCAAATCCAGACTTAGATACTTATCAGATGTGTGAATAGTCATTTTTAAGCTCTGTTTGTCTCAGTTTCCCTAACTATAAAATGTGGGAAATCATACCACCAACCTCTCAGGATGGTGGTGAGCATGAAATAAAATAATGTTTGCATAACATTTAGTGCAGCCTCTGGCTTGACGGGCATACCTCATTTTATCGTGCTTTATTATACTTTGCAGATATTACATTTTTTTTTTATAAATTGAAGGTTTGGGGAAACCCTGCATTGAACAGGTGTATTGGCATCACTTTTTCTAACAGAATGTGTCTCTGTTACATTCTGGTAATTCTTGTAATATTTCAAATTTTTTTATATTTTGTTTATAACTTTTTAATTATTATTTTATCTGATTTGGCAATCTATGAGCAGGATCTTTGATGTTACTATGGTAATTGTTGTGGGGCACCACAAACTGTGCTCGTCCAAGACAGCAAACTTAATCTATAAATGTTGAGCGTGTTGTGACGGCTCCATCAACTTTTCCTTCCCAGTTTCTCTCCCTCTCCTTGGGCCTCCCTATTCCCTGAGACACAACGATATTGAAATTAGGTCAGTTAATAACCCTATAATGGCCTTTTAGTGTCCCAGTGAAAGGAAGAGTCAGTCCCTGCAGCAAACTTCTAACTACACTGTAGTTTCATTTTAAGAAATTACCCTAGCTACCCCAAACTTCAACAACCACTATCCTGGTCGGCCTGCAGTCATCAACATCAGGAAAGACCCTCCACCAGCAAAAACATTGTGACTCACTGAAGGCTCAGATGACGGTGAGCATTTTTAAAATATGTATATTGATTTTCCAGACATGATACTATGACACACTTAATAGACTACAGTATTGTGTAAACGTAACTTTTATATGCACTAGAAAAACAAAAAATTCACCTGACTCACTTTATTGTGAGATTCACTTTATGGCAGTGGTCTGGAACAGAATCTACAATATTTTTGAGGTATGCCTGTATGTAAATACTCATTCCCTTCCTCTCTCCCCCTTCCTTATTCATTTCTCTTCCTTTTTTAAATTCTATGATAGCCATACTTGACAGCGGTGAATATCTTTGATGGTTTTCTCTGCTTCATGCCTCCACCTATGCCTCTGCTCATTCAATCATTTACCTGCTAATTCGTCTCATACAATATCTCCCCCATATGACCCTCTGATTGGAGGGTGGAGTGGAGAACTCCTCCCACAAGTTCCATTTAAGGAGGTTGTCCTGACCAGCCATCTCTTCATTTCCTACTATGCTATACTCCTTTGGAATTTTCCATCATGCACCCGCTTTTTAAACTTCATTTTATAAGTTATCTTTCCTCATTAGATTATAAGCTCCTTCAGGGCAGAGACAGTCTTCTTTTTTCATAGTTGCATCCCTATCACTTAGCATAGTCCCTGACACATGTTAGGTGCCTAATATCTATTGACTGACTGCCGCTTCTTCTCCATTTACATCGTGACCAACTCTAGCCCAGATCTTGGTCAATTCTGTCCCAGATTTTTGAAATAATATAACTAGTCAATATGCCTCCAATATCTCCTCTTTTCAATCCTTTGTTCAGGGGGCTGTGCTCTCTTTAAGGCTGAGAGATCAGTAAATCTCACCAGCCCCAGTCCCTTACTGTATTACAACCATATTCTTGCCATGTATAATGTCTCCCCTTCCTTTCCATCTCTTGCTCTGGGAATAGTAATCAAATTAACACTACCATTCCTGGAAAAAGTGTGTCAATCAATCAACCTGTATTTCTACTTCCTATACTGAAATACCCCTCCTTGATCACCACTCTCCTAGAGGTGCCAATTAGAAATTAGAGAGACTTTAGCATGGTCAAGAAAAGATTTAGAGGAGTCAAGATTATTGTAGATGAAGGACTGTTACTTGAAAGTGCAATTAGAGTTATCACATGTTGCCCTAAAGAATAAGACTGAAAAAAATAAAGCCCCAGATTTAGGATTAATGTATGGTGTATAGTAGAAACAGGCCTAAATTAGGCTGTGAAATGGAGGTAATGACGCCCCCACTACCAATCTTATGGGGGTATATTGTGAGGAATAATGAATGAGAAAGCACCCATTAGAATGTATGCTTCTGGCTTTTTAAATTTGTATCCCCAGTGATTAGTAAAGGACCTACAACAGAATAAGGGCTTAGTAAATGCTACTCATTCATTCATTCAAGTGCCAAGATGACTTTCCATAATACTAACCCTAAATCCTTAATATACTTGAAACCCTTTCTTAAGCTTCCTATCAAGGGTTCCCAATCTGGACTACACTTACCCCCAACAGGTTATGGGGAATATTTGATAAGTAACTATATTATCCTATTGAAATATTCCCTAAGTAGTAATGGTAGTGAAAAAAATATTTTATTCTATTTCTTATGTGCTTAGTCATAGCAATTTACTTCCTTTCATATTGAACGGGGGCCATAGGAAACTTTACTAGAAGGCAAGTTTACTAGGAATTCCCTATGTCTAAAGGTCTATACAACTGTACATACCCTTTTGGGGGTATTTATTTAATTTTAGTTTTCAACATTAACTTTTATAAGACTTTGAGTTCCAAATTTCCCTTCCCTCTCTCCAAGATGGCTATATATTGAAAATATTGAATCATATTGAACATATTTCCACATTCGTTGTGTTGTGAAAGAAGAATCAGAGCAAAAGGGAAAAGCCGCAAAAAAGAAAAAAAACAAAAAAGAGAAAATAGTCTGCTTCAATCTCCATTCAGACACCATAGTTCTTCCTCTGGATGTGGATAGTATTTTTCATTATGAGTCTTTTGGAATTGACTTAGGTCATGGCATTGCTGAGAAGAGCTAAGTCTATCAAAGCTGATCATTGCACAGTGTTGCTGTTACTGTGTACAACATTCTCCTGGTTCTGCTCACTTCACTCAGCATCAGTTCATGCAAGTCTTTCCATGTTTTTCTGAAATCCTCCTGCTCACTATTTCTTATGGAACAATAGCATTCCCTTACATCCATGTACCACAACGTGTTCAGCCATTCCCCAATGGATGGACATTCCCTCAATTTCCAATTCTTTGCCACCACAAGAAGAGCTGCTATAAATATTTTTGTACACGTGGGTTCTATTCCTTTTTTTATGATCTCTTTGGAATTCAGACCTAGTAGTGGTATTGCTGGATTAAAGGGTATGTACAGTTTGATAGCCTTTTGGGCGTAGTTCTAAATTACTCTCTAGAATGGTTGAATCAGTTCAAAACTCCAACAACAAAGCATTACTATTCCAATTTTCCCATATCTTCTCCAACATTTATAATTTTCTTGTTTTACCATGTTAGTCAATCTGATAGTGTGAGGTGGTATCTCATAGTTGTTTTAATTTGTATTTCTCTAATCAATAGGGATTTAGAGCATTATTTCATATGACTATAGATAACTTTAATTTCTTTGTCCAAAAACTGCCTATTCATATCCTTTGACCATATATCAATTGGGGATAAGCATACCCTTTGATCCACTATTAGATCTATATCCCAAAGACATCCAAAAAAGGAAAAAGGATCTGTTTGTATAAAAATATTTATAGCAGCTCTTTCTGTGGTGGCTAAAAATTGGAAATTGAAGGGATGCCTATCAATTGGGTTAATGGCTAAATAAGCTATGGTATATGATTGTGATGGAATATTATTGTGCTATAAGAAATGAGAAGCAGGATGCTTTCAGAAAGTCCTGGAAAGACTTACATAAACTGAGTAGAACCAGGAGAACATTGTATAGAGTAACAGCAATTTTATAAGATGCAGAATTGTGAATGACATTCTCAGTGATACAATGATTGAGGACAATCCCAAAGGACTAATGATGAAACATAGTATCTGTCTCCAAAGGAAAAAACTGACATTGTTTGAATGCAGACGGAAGCAAGCTATTTTCACTTTCTTTCATTCTTTTTCCTTCATTCGAGTCTTCTTACACAAAATGACATATGGAAATGTTTTACATGGTTGCACATGTCTAACTTCTATCTTTTTGCTTACCAGCTCAGGGAAGGTGGGAGGGGTGACAAGGAGGGAAGGATAGAATTTGAAACTCAAAACTTAAAAAAATGATTAAAAATTATTTTAACTCAATTGGGGAAAAATGAAATATATATTAAAAACATACTAGGAGTTCCTGACCTTTTCCTATCTTAATAATTGTCAACAGGGGGGAAAGGAAAGGTGTTAAGGAGGAGCCAAGTGATAACGTTCATCTACTGTACCCCAGAGTGCTAATCTTGATTTATAAAACATTAACCGTGATTTTAGTTGTCCATAGCTACTGTTTTTCTGGTGAAAACTTTATTTCTGTTCCATCCTAAAGTGTTTTAGATAATTTAGATTGTCTACAATATTCTTAGAATAGAAGAGATGCATCATGAAATCATAATCCTAAAAATAAAATTTGAGATAGAACAGTATATATTTTAAGATATGCCTATTGAATCATATTACTGAAAGAGATCTTCAGAGGCTTTCTGGTCCAAGTTCTATCTTCAGACAAGACTGCCTCCCTGAAGGTGAGCATCTCTTTAGTTTTGGAGTACTCTGGAGCAGGAGAATTTGGATCAATTACAAGTTGTGACAAAATGACTGTTTTTGCAAATAGAATAATAACCCTGCAGATAACTAAGTGCCTAGGACCTTGTGGGGAAGCTGTGTAGGGATGGGGTGGGGTAGGGTAGGTGGGAAGTGAAGGGTGGGCAAAGAAAGGGATGACTGAGAAGAAAATAATTTATGGAATCAAGCTAATATGAAATCATAGTAAAAGACACCTGAATAGAGACTTCCCAAGATTTTCTGGCAAATAGAGTGGAGAACACAGGAGTATGTTGGAGCCAGCTCCTTTGAGCCTGTTGTTAAATTTTCAGTGTGAGAATTTACTCCTCTGAAACCAGTCAGTGCTACAAATCAGGGCTTGTTTTGTTGATTGTCTAGACTTAAGAAAGTTATGGAGAAAAAGTAGATAATGAGGATTAAATGTAAAATGTGTTGAGCATAGTCTTTTTTTTTATCCTTTCAAAAAGCTGATTGTTAAATATTACTAGCACACCCCTGCAGATGAAGTTATGCCAATCAGAAGAGGGTATATCAGTGTCCTGATCAATGTAAATAATAGTTCTACTGAACTTTAGAGATCAAACCAGTTCTACTGCATCGTACTCAAGCCAGAGCATGACTTTTTAAGAGGGATATTGACAAATAAAAGCATGTCTGGAAGAAGAATGGTGAGGAATCTGCAATTCATATTCATAAAATCATGAAGTTGGAGCCATAAAGAACTTTGGATATTATTTAGTCCAACTCTCTTAACTTATAGATGATGAAGTTAAGGCCTTGAGATGATGAAGTTGAGGCCTTGAGAGCTTGTAACTTGCCCAAGGTCACAGTAGTAGTTAAGTTGCAGAACTAGCTCCTATGATTCCATATTGAATGCCCTTTCTACTGTACTACAATTAATAATACTAATACTAATAAGTGGCATTTATTTACACTTGCTATTCGTCAGACGCTCTGCTAAGTGCTTCACAAATATAATTTCATTTTATCCTCACAGCAGCCCTGGGAGGTAGGTGCTATTATTCTTTCCATTTTACAGTTGATGAAACAGAGGCAGAGATTAAATGACATCTTGAGGGCCACACAGCTATAAGTGTCTGAGGCTATATTGGAACTCAAGTCTTCTTAACTCCAGGGGTGGGGAATCTGTGGCCTCAAAGTCATATGTGGTCCTCTAGGTCCTCAATGTTGGCCCTTTGACTGAATCCAGACTTCAAAAAACAAATCCTACACAAGAGAATGAAGAACATGGACCAAAGGTACTACCTTCACTTAAGAGACAGAGGCACATACTTTTGGACATGGCATTTGCTTACTTAACTATATATATTTGTTCTAACAGCTGTTTTTTTTTTAAAAATGGGTATGGGAGGAGGTAGAGAAAATACATTTTTATTCATTGAAAAATGAAATAAAAATTTAAAAGAAAAATAAAGATACCTCCGTGAGTTATTTCTCACCCTTCACAAATTGCTCAAATTTTTTATCATATTTTTAATACATATACAAACATATGCACATATTCACATAGAGGTGAGATATAGGAAAGTAAGTTCATGAGACACCTTGATGGTGTGTCTTTTAACAGCTAAAGTATCATTAGAAACAAGATGTTTGTTATGTCAAGAGGAAAAAACATTCAAGGATCTCCTGAAACAGCATTTTGAGAGTAGTCAACTGTTCTCTATTTTCCATGAAGGTTTGAGAATTGGAGAAAGCACAGCTGCACATCCATGCATATGCACATCCATACAACACACACACACGCATGCACACATACAAACCTCTCTTCTCCTCTTCAGACTCTCTCCTGTGCTGGTTGCCAGGAAATCTAATAAATAAGAGAAAGACTCCTTGAAAGAAATTGGCCAGTAAAACCATAATCCCAACGGTTTGCTTTCCTTCTCAATGAATATTCGGAATTTCTTCCTCAGGAAAAAGAGTGGTGAATTTATGGATTCAATTCAACTGGCTCTTCTATCCTATGCTGGGCTCAATGCCCAGCTGTTTGTGTAGCAGCCTGTTTGCCAAGTGTATAATTTCTATGATCCTCTAGTTCAAAGCATTTTGTGGAGACTGCACCTTGGACATCTCTACCTGCCCCAGCTTTCTATTGAATTCTGCGTAGCTATCATTATTCATCAGCTTTTTTGACAAGTTACTGACACAAGAGGAAAGTTATAGTTACTTTGCTGACCTGCCAAGAGCCCAGCCATCTCTGCCTGAGAAGAAGCCAGCTGAATAAAGCCATCAACATTCTCTTGACCATTTGATAATATTTGTACCTTGATAATAAAGAAAACTTGATACAAACTCATATCTCATGTGGTAGTGTTAGAGATACAAACAAAAAAACCCTATTTTTTTAAGAACCCTGAGATTATAGATTTAGAACTGGAATTAATTTTTGTTGTTGTCGAGTTGTGTCTTTGGGACACCATTTGGGTTTTTCTTGGCAAAGAGTGGTTTGCTATTTCTTTCTCCAGGTCATTTTACAGATGTGGAAACTGTGGAATTGACTAACATCCTCATTTAATTGATGAGAATATTGAGACCCAGAAGGGTAAAGCAATTTGCTCAAGGTTACATACGTAATAAGTGACAGAACCAGTATATGAACACAAATTCTTCTACTCCAAAGAAGATATCAAATAATGGTGTACACTCTAGGACATACTTGGAAATAGACAATTTAGGTTTGAGTTTGGGCTCTGTTCCTTAGTCTCTGGGTGACCCCCAGACAAATCGTTGAGACTCACCAAACCTCTTCATTGATAAATTGTGGCTAATGAGCTGATGGATGCAAAGCATCTTAAATTACTACATAATTATAAGCTATTATTATGATTACTTATTTTTCATCACATTTGATGAATTTCAGATAGAAATATTTTTAGGACATGTCACTACCATGTTTTCAACCAATTAATCAATCAGTAAATATAGAATGCCTGTGTGTCTGGTACTCTGCTAGTCCCTAGAGATACAAGTACAAAGAATGAAGCGATACCTACTTAAGATGAGCTTCTGTTCTAATGGGGGAGACAACAAATGCATTGAAAAATAATACAGAATAAATATAAAATTAATAAGCATAAATACATAGAAGTTAAACAGAGCATAGGTTGGGAGGGAAGTCACTAGCAGTTGTGGAGATTAGGAAAAGCTTCCTCATTAACCAATCAATAAACATTTATTAAGCACCCACCATGTGCCAGAGAAAACGAAGAGGCAGAAGACAAGTCCCCGACCTCAAGGAGATTACAATCTAATGGGGGAGATGATATGCAAATAAGTATATACAAAGGAAAGTCTGTACAGAATGAATAGGAAATAATTAATAGGAAAAGCATTGGAAATAAGAGGGGATGTGGAAGGCTTCTAGTAAAAGAAGGGATTTTAGTTGGGAGGTTAGTAGGTGGAGTGGAAGAAAGAGGGCATTTCAGACATGGGAGATAGCTATGAGAAATTCCCTTGAGAACAGAGATGGAGTATCTTGTTCATGGAGTAGCCAGGAGGCTACTGTCACTGAATTAAAGAGTACATGGCAGGAAGTAAGGTGTAAGAAGACTTGAAAGGTAGAAGGGGGCTAGATTATGAAGAGCTTTGAATGCCAGAGTATTCTGATCCCAGAGGTAGTGAGCCATTGGAGTTTATTGAGTGTGTGTGTGTGTGTGTGTGTGTGTGTGTGTGTGTGTGTGTGTGTGTGTGTGTGTGATGGTAGGATATGCTCATTAGGAATATCACTTTGTGACTGAAAGGAGGATAGATTGATTGGATCAGGGAGAGACTTGAGGCAGGCAGAGCCACCAACAGTCTGCTGATATTGCTTAAACTGTCCCTTAAAAAAGGAGTGGGACCCTCTGAGGAGGAGTTCAATATTCTCAGCACTATTGTGCAGGTGTATAGAATGGCCCCTTTTTAAAAAAATGCTATTTTATTTTTCCTAATTGCATGTAAAAATAATTTTAACATTTAAAAAAAAAATTGAGTTCCAAATTTCCTCCCTTCCTCCCTTCCCCGCTTCTTGAGATGGTAAGCAATTTGATATGGGTTATACATATGTAATCATGCAAAACATATTTTCATATTAGTCACATTGTGAAAGAAAACAGACCAAAAAAAAGAAAGAAAAACGCCAAAAAAATAAAGAACATAGAAAATATTATGGTTCAATCTGCATTCAGATTTAACCAGTTCTTTTTCTAAAGGTTAATAGCAGTTTTCATCATGGGTCCTTTGGAATTGTCTTGGATCAGTGTATGGCTGAGAATAGCTAAGTCATTTACAATTGATCATTGTACAAAGTTGGTGTTACTGTGTACAATGTTCTCCTGGCTCTGCTCACTTCACTTTGCATCAGTTCATTTAAGTCCTTTCAGGATTTTCTGAAAGCATCCTGCTCGCCATAACATGATCACCTTAAAAAAATGGATTAAAAGTGTCAGGACGTCTTCTGTAAGCTCACTGAAATCATGCTGGGGGCAAGTCCAGTAAGCAGACTGCACTATTGGGAATGATATGAACCTCATCCTGTCCCATGTGGTTTCAATTTCATCCGTGAGGTCTTTCTATTTTAAAAGCTTTTTTATTCCTCATACTTTGGGGATTCTGGATATTCAATGTGGCAATGATCATTAAAAACATTCTTAAATTTTTATAGATCACTGTTATGCCCAGATATTTGTATAATTATTGACTGTCTCTTCCTTTTGATGGCATTCATATATTATTGTTATAACCATTATCGTTATTAATAGGCAATCACTGTGCCTCCCTTAGAGTTAGTGTCTGCCTTTGTAAAATGACGGGGGTGGACACCAGCTGGAACATACCATGATTCTGTGAAAAGTAGGTGCTGGCAATGGCTCCCTCAAATTTGCAGCTGCAGCTAGAGGCATTAACTCCATGGGCTAAAAGGAAGGGCAGCGGATCGTTGCAGTTCAGCAATTACCTGCCTGATAGATGCAGCTGTGGTACCTCTTTCAATTTGTGAAAATCCGAGGCCGCCTTGAGAAAGCATTCCAGAGTTCTTTCAGCTGGGTGCTGTAGCTTTTTAATTACCACTAAGTCTGCTTGGCAACACAGCCTTCCTTGGCGGGGTGTGAGGAACGTTTTCACAACTTGGAGTGCAGACTAGTGCTTTCGTTCCTTTGAAACAAACAAGCGAAAGAAGTATCATTCGTTTGCAGGAAGATAGGATTTCAGGCACCGTAAGGCACCAGGCCAGATGCACAAATGAGGCATCTTGACACATCGCTCCAGAGAGGCAGTATATTTAATTGAACCTGGGGTCCACAGACTAGATAGATTTGAGTAGAGAAAAATGCTTCTTTATTTTCACTCATCTCTAACTGAAATTCAACATTTCCTTCAATTGTAAACGTAGGCAACAAACCATATATCACTATTGGGCTTCACCAAACTGCCACAGGGGATTCATGGCACAAAATAAAAAAATAAAAATAAAAATCCCCAGAAGTAGAAGGAGCATTAGACTGAGAGTAAGAAAGATTTGTTTGAATTCAGGCATACAGAATCATTGATTTAGTCTTGGAAGGGACCTTGGCAGCTCCCTAATCCAAACTTTGAATTTTACAAAGAAAGGAAACTGAGTCCCAGAGTAGTTAAATGATTGCCCAATGTCACACTTGTAATAAAGGTCAGAGGTAGCATTTGAAGCTCAGTTTTCCAACTCCGTAGCCAGCCTTTCCCTCCTTTGTTCCATGGTTCCTCTGACACTTATTACTGTGAAATCCTGGGTAATGTCTCCGAGTTTTGGTCATCTCATGTTAAAGATTTTCTCCACTAGAGGAGATCGCAACCCTTCTAAGATCAGGTTTACAAACTGAAGGAAGTTAGCTGTGTTACCTAGTGTTTAACTGACTTGACCAGGGTCACAACAGCTAGGGTAAGAATTAATATTATAACATATCTTCTTGACTTCAAGCCTAACGTTGCAAAAATGTGAACTATTATCATAAAAGTCAATGGTATCACATTTTCAGACTCATCGTGAATGAGAACAATAGTGGAACTTATTTTCTTTCTAGTAGACTTTAAAAAAAAAGTTTAGCAGAAAGTAGTAGGCACTGAAATCAAGGCATATGCTATAGTCCTTTGTCCTTATTTGATTTCTTGTTCCTAGGAGTCAGCAGACTTGGGTTCAGATATTGGCTCTTCTACTTTCCAAACACACCTGTGTGTCCTGGGGCAAGTCATTTGATTTCTCTGCATCTCAATTCCCTCATCTGTAAAATGAAAGGGTTAGACTAGGTAGGACTCTAAGGCCTGTTCCAGAGTGGGCCTGCTAAGTAGAGCAGAGGTTCCCTAGGTGAGAGTTAAACCAGTGGGGAGACAGACCACCTGGTTTAGTGAAAGAGTACCAACATTTGAGTCAGGAAACCTGGGTTTCAAGACCAAGTTCTGCCACTCACAGCTGGTTCTATCTCTTACAGGTCACTTCATTTTTCTGTGGCATTAGTTTGCCCATTTGTAAAATGAGGAGGTTGGATGAGATGAGTTACGAGATTACTTCAAGACCCAACTGACTGAGAATTTAAATGAACTGAGATCAAGGCCAAATGAAGTCTTTGGTCAATGCTGCTAAATGACCAAGGAAAATGATGGTAACTTATTGAGGTATAGGGACAAAACGGGGACAACCTAGAGGCAAAGATAAGAGCTGGAGCATGTGAGAGCTTTGCCATTTGCACTGCTCAAATAACCCAACTAAAATGTTTTCAGAAGCAGATAGCTTTTTAAGTAACCCTTCGGGAACATTTGGTTCATGTTGTTCCCTTACAATGTTGCATCAGTGTCTCCCCAGTAAGATACTTATGCAATAAGCCAATAAAATATAAATATTCAATAGAGAAAACTTGTCTTTTAAATCTGATTTGTTGAAGTTTGTTGAATTTAGTTCATAACCTTTTTTTTACTACCTGAGACACAGGTTACTATACTAGAGGGGACAGAAAGTCAGATTCAATCAGGAAGACCTAGATTCAGATTCATTCTCTGATGAAGGGACTGTTGTGTGATCCTGGGCAAGTCACTTAACCTCTTAGTGACCCAACAACTCTTTAAGAGCAAAAGGTAAAAATCATTAATTGATCTGTGTGGCTGGGTGGGTGAGGGATCCCTAGGTTTAAGGGTGTGCTGGTAAATGTTCAACAACTGACATTCCAGAAAGGACGAAAAGAGTGTCCACATCACACTTTTTATTTTAATCTGCACGATGAATGTTTTCTTCACCACCCTTTTCAGTCTAGACAATTTACCGAGCAATAAATCAAGCCTTGATTTGTAGCATTTGCTAATTTCTGAGGTGTTAATACTCACACAATCAGGTTTTAGGAACTGGTTCCAGCACACTCCTTCCAAAGTTGATAACAATCATAGATTCTGTGCCAAGAGAGAAGTACCCACTATATTTAGGACATTCTACTAGGCAGGAATTCTTCAATTAATTTATATCTTTTGTCAGTCTAGTGAAGTCTAGACAGGACCCCTTCTTAGAACGATAATTTGTTACCTGTATTCACAATGGAAACAGATGCTACATTTCAGTTAGAGGTTAATGAAAATAAAGGTGTAATATTTTTCCCCAGCTAAATCATGGACCCCCTGAAACACTGGATCTCAAATTAAGAAAACCTGTGCGAGACCCTGTGGATAGTAAAGATAAATTAACCTACAGTCCTTAACTCAGAGATATTTTGAGAAAAGTCATGTATACAAATAAGCAACATTTTAAATTTGAAAAATACATGTACAAGAGAGAACTCATTAAAAGTATATGAGAAATTTTGTTTTAATGAATGACATAATACCCACAACAGGCTTTGAAAGAAGAGAAGAATTTTCAACAGTTAGAGTTGAGGGGTGTAGATGGGTAGGGCATAGAAAAGTCCATTTGAGAAATGGAGATTAGGGTGGGTATAGGCATAGAGATAGAAGTGAGGAACACGAGAATGAGGATCACGTATAGTCCAATATGGCTAGAACATGGAATGTGTGAAGGGGTGTAGTTATAACAGTTAATGTTTAGATAGAGCTCTAAGATTTGCAAATATATCTATACATACATACATAGTTTCTAGTGATTCCCAAAACAACCCTTTGATGTATGTGCTATTATTATTCTCATTTTACAAATGATGTAACTGAGGCACGGAGAAGTTAAGTGACTTGCCCAGTTACTAAGTATCTGATGTAGGATTTGAACTCTTGTCTTCCTGATTCAAAGTCTAGCATTCTACCTAACTAAGCCAGCTACTTGGTATAGAGTATAAAGGTAGGCTGTTCCTATCTTTTTCAGAGATGTGATGGACTCATGGACTATGGATGTAGAATAAGGCATATGTTTTCAGAAATGGTCAACTTCTTTATTTGCTTCGTGTAATTGTACTATGTTGCAAACCAGTCTACTATTTGGGAGAGGTGAGTCCTTTGGAAAGTGACATCTTGACGTCTTGAAAAGGATTAACCACTCAAGGTTTTGGAAGAGGTTAATAACTATAGTGGGTCCGTTAGTAATATTACTTGAGCAGCGGTGTGAAGGATGGATTGGAATAGGGACAAGTTGGAGGCAGGAAGATTAGTTAGGGGGCTATCACAATAGTTCAAGTGAAGAATAACGAGAATGTGACCTAAGTGGGATTAGAAAGTAGAGGAGCATTTTCCAGAGACTGATAAGGATAGAATTGACAGGATTTGGCAACTTATTGGACATAAATGGTGAGAGACAAGGTGTGTGAGATGACTGTAATGATGGTAATACTATCCAGGAAAATAGAGAACTGAAGAGGAGCGGTCGGAGTGGGTTAGGGAAGAAAGTGATGAATTCTGCTTCCATGATTTTGACTTTGGAGTGTTGGTAATATATTCAAGTGATAATATCCAGTAGTACTTTGCATGAAACAGTATCTTAATACATTTCTATTGAATGAATATAAGAGGTAAAGGTTGGTTGGGATAAGATTATGGAAGCCCTTGAATGCCAGGGTGAGGATTGTGATCATCTAATTAATTTATTTCCTAGAAATTCTTCTGGGCAAAACTCCCCAGCACAGTATTGTTAGACTCATACCCTTTAAAAGAAAAATTGTTAAACATAAAATAATTCTTTCTTGACTCTGGAAATTTTGTTAGACCAAACTAAGATATAACGATAAAGACATAAAAGCTTACCATTTTGCCATTTTTAAAACACTATCATTTTAATATTTTAAAAGAGAACCGTAACTTTTGAAAGAAGTTGGTCACATTTCATTTTGTCTTGTTTTGTTTTTTTTTCTACACCCCAAAACATACAGGATGGAATTTGTAAAATGACTTTAAAAGGCAAAATTTTCAAAGGGTAGGTGAACTCTTCGCTGAAATTCTCAGTATTAGTCAAGTATTTGGATAGCAGGAGAATATTTGGTTTGTTTTTGAAGAACAGCAAAATGTTATTTTTACTTTTAGAAGATGCCTATAAAGGGTAACAACCTTAGGAGGCTGACCTATTGCTTCAGGGGTGGAAGAAGCAGTGCAAATATGTAAAATACTATTTTTAAACCCTCTGAAGATACTTCTGTGAATTTTGACAGTGAATTTTATTCCTCCTTAGAAATAACTTCATCTGAGGATCGTGGGAGGAACTGGGTAAAACATGAGCTTAGGAGAGAAAGCATACATGGCTAGAGAATCTTGTGGCACTGGAATGAGAATAACTAAAATATTGTCAAAAGCAGCTGACTTCAGGGTAACATCTCTACCCTTGACAAAACATACCTTTCAAAGACATGGAAGGAGATATACTCTGATATACTCTGATCTAGAAACCCAGACTCATCACAAACTTTCCCTGGTATAACTTCATCTGTACTCTGGAACAGCATTAAAATGGCAGCCCCAGGCATATGAAATATGCAGAGAAGCATATGCATGTATATAACTCATTCCTCTGGCTGCTTCCCTCTCCCCCAATCAAGCAGAAAACAGGAAGAAGGGAACCATTCAAAAATCCCAAATCACTGCAGCTATACTGTTTCTCTTCACATCAGAGTCCAATCCTTGCTGTCTTCTCAGGCATCAGCAATAATTGGACTGTGTATAGTTTTGTAGATTGGTCTCAGTGAATAAGAAGATCAAACCAACTCTGCAGATGGCTAGCTGGGGCTTAAATATTCTTGTTGACTGCAGCTCAACTGGAACAATGAATGAAAAACTTACTTTGGCTGCTGCTTTAACTCCTTCTTGTTTTCTTCTGTTTCAGCCATGTCGTTTTCCATACAATCAGGACATGTGGAATGATGCATTGGGTAGCTAGTATTCAGTTTTATCTTTCCAGTTCACTGGAACATTTTCTCAGAGGATATGGTGATCTTTGCCATCAACCTCAAAGGGAAAATTTCAAGAAAAAAGGCTTTAAGAATGAAGAAAATGATTATAGTTATTTGCTTCTGAATTAAAAGATTTATCATCAATAGTTGAGAAAGCAATGAGAATAAGTCTAGGAATCTTTGTTTTGAGTTCCCAGTCCAAGTGTAATGATTTTGAGAGTAGTCTTAAATAAAAAGTCATCATACTTTTAAGATGAGGGACTGCTTTGCCAGTCTTTTAACAGGTTATAGATTTAGACTCTTTGAAAATCAGTATAGAATATCGACTACTGGTTTTCATGGAAATTGATAGATTTCTCCCACTAATCCTTCCTGTTCCTAAATTCTTTTTTGTCAGTTGTGCAATATTTCTATTCATGTAGTAGGAGGGTGACTCTAGGAACAGGGAAGCTCTCTAATATATTATCCTTTTGATGGAGAGTACTGTATTGAAAGACCCTGTCTACTCCCAAATAGCATTCTCACTAGTATTAGTGAGAATGGTATTAGTTTTTCTTGCCGCCCAACTTGAAATTCTCACCATTACAGTGAGGATTATTGTTAGACAAAAAAAATTAAAATATAATTTTCATAGAGAAGGCAACTGGTTGCTTTATTTTAATTGTTTTGTTATATTTTGAGTTCTGAGTTGCCTCCTTTTCTCCTCAATCAGGCATCAGAGAAGGTCAACAATATATAATTGTGGAACCATAATATAATACTTCCATTTATCAGTTCTTTCTCTGGAGGTGGATAGCATTTTCCTCAATAAGTTCTTCATAGTCACTTTGAACGATCATATTACTCAAACTAGCTTAGTCATTCACAATTACTCTTTAAACAATATTACTGTTATTGTACATAATGTTCTCTTGATTCTGCTCCTTTCACTCTATATTATTTCATGTAAGTCTTTCCATGGTTTTTCTAAAACCAACCTGCTTGTCATTTTTTATAGTACAGTAGTAATCCATTATAATCATATGCCACAACTTATTCATCTGTTCTCCAATTGACAGTCTTTCTCTCACTTTCCAATTCTTTGCCACCATAAAAACTGTTGTTTTAAATATTTTTGAGCATATAGATTCTTTTCTTTTTTTCTTGATCATCTTGGGAATAGATCTAATAGTGCTATTGCTGGGTCAAAGGCTATGCACAGCTTTATACATTTTTGAGCAGAATTATAGATTGCTCTAAAACATGGTTACATCATCAGTTAACAATTCTGCCAACAGTGTACTGGTGTCTCAATTTTTTCACATTCCCTCCAGCATTTATTTTCCTATTCTATCATTTTAATCAATCTGATAGATATGAGATGGTACTTCAAAGCTTTTTAATTTGTATTTCTCTAATCAATAATGATTTAGAGCATTTTTCATATGACTACACATCTATATCTATCTATCTACCTTTCTAGCTTAGATTTCTTCTTCCAAAAACTACCTGTTCATAACCTTTGATCATTTATTAATTGGGTAATGACATATTATTATAAATTTGACTCAGTTCTCTATATATTTGAGATATAAGGCCTTTGTCTAAGAAACTGGTTGTAAATTCCCCCCCGCCCCCATTTTTCTGCTTTCTTTCTAATCACTGCTGTATTTATAAAACTCGAGGTTATTAGAGTCATTTACTACTTTGGATATTATTTGATATTTACAAAGAGAGGAACAAGAGTATGTTAACAATATGAAAGAAAATCCAGGGGGGAAAACGTATGTCCAAAATTCTAGGTTCCCTTAAATAGCAACTTAAGCAAAAGTCAAAAGATTAAAGTGATAAAAGGAGCCAAAGAAGTGCAACAAACAAAATAGGCAATTCAGAATCAATAAAAAACTTTATCATCGAAATCTGTGAAGAAATCACAGGATAAAGGGAATCCTCGAAGAAGGAGAAATTTCTGGTTATCTGTTCTCAAGAAGCTCATTAAAATGAGAACACAAGCTGGATCAAAGGAGAAGCAGACAGCTGTTAATATATGAAATACTAGAATAATTATGCCAAGGGAGGTGACTGAAAACCTAACTTTTCAGTGAAGTTGGAAAATTGTGAAATGGATAAGATTCATAAGTATTGGTACAAAAGCTTCACAGTGACGCATAAATTATTGACAGAATTTTTTTAGTCTCTCAGATACAAGCCTAATCTCACTTTTCTTAACAGAGATATCACTTATCTATTTTCAAGAAATCAGAATCAGTGACTCCCTCTGAATATAGTACAATTATGTGCTTATATACTTTATCTTAAGAATTCAGTTGTTAAGTGTCTATTTTGTATCAGGCACTTTGCTAAGAACTGTGGATACAAATACCTCAAGGATCTTAAAAATCTAATGGGGATAAAAGAAAGCTGAAAATGGAAGGAGGAAGCCATGAGGGAGGGGGGATTTGTGGAGAAGTCAAAAAAGTGTAAATTGAATGTGACCTGGTAGGAAACGTCTCTCCTGATTCCTCTCCTTAAATTGAAATTGAGGGATTCATGGCTCCAACTCTTTCAATCGGAGGGGCAAAGGGTACCGATGAAATGTAAGTACCAAGGCTGATTGGATCTTGCAAGATTCTATTATTCAATTCAAAGCTTGTATTAATTTAAAAAAACCTGTAAATGTGTAATATAATTATAAATTGAGAAGCTAAAAGGGTGTGTCAAAAAGTTCTAAGGATATAAAAAAGTCACTTAGTACCAATTCTGTAATTATTGGGCAAACAGTTGCAAAGCATCCTACCAGTTCCTCAGTACTGATTATTAAGAAGACTTTGACTCAGTTCTGCACTCATGATTTATTCATGCACTAAAACACATAGACACAAGTAGAGTAAGAATACTGGAGTATTTGATGACCACATGAAAAACTATTCTCTACTTAAAACATACCACCTCAACAACAACAAACCAACACAATAATTAAGAACAATTGATATAAAATGTGTCATTTTCTTTTCAGAAAGATAGTTTAAGCCTATTATCATTCTGACCAGCATGAAATCCATTTCCATTTCTCTTAACTAGAACTGTGCGTCTTCCAAACAAAAAGAGGGATTTGAGCCAAAACATCTTATTGACACGCACATGACAGACATCAAGATATACAGCTTAACAGGAAAACACAACAAGCAGTTCCTTCATTTTGTGGAGTTTTTGCAATAATGTTAAAATATCATTTAAGCTTCATAAAATATGCCAAGGAAAGATAGAGCCTGAGGGCTTTGAGTATGAATTTGGAGGTCAAATTGAAACAATGGACAAAGGCAACACTTTGGTTTCTTCTCTAAAATTCAAAAAGCATAGAGCAATCAAGGAAAACAGCCTGTGGCTGAGTAGGTTTACTGCCATTGCTGAACCAAAGCATTTAATACAATAAACATCTATGTGACATCAGATAGGAATTTGAAAAAGCCCTTTTTGAACATGCATGAATTCAACTAGTCAACCAAAAGAGTCATTTAAGAACCTGTGCAGTATCAGTTTTGACATTCTTTTGAGGAGTAAAATAGATGACAGTATAACTAGAACATATCCAACCCCTCCCCCTATAAGATATTAAGGAAATGTAAGACCTATCACCCCAAAGTTTCCATGGAATGATGAACCCTTCCTCAGCAAAAATGGAAAATTATTAGATAATAACAACAATGGTAGCATTTATGTAGTGCTTTCAGGTTTGTAAAGCACTTTCCAAATGTTAACTTACTTTATCCTGTTGTTTATATATCAACCCTGGGTATCCCCATTTTATAGATGAGGAAACTGAGGCAAAGTTTAAGTGACTTGCATAGAGTCACACCACTGGTAAGCATCTGAAGTCAGCTTTGAACTAAATTCTTCCTCATTCCAGGTCCAATGCTCTATGGACCACGCCACCTAGATGTCTGTGAAGTATTTTTTAGAACATATGATAAAGTTACAAAGCTACAGAAATACTTCTGAAACAAAGGGATGCCCCTATCCAGAGCAACAATAAAGTCTGACAATAGGTATGGGACACTGGGTTTGTTGACTGTAACTGAAAGTGGTTTACCTCTGCCTAGAGCCTATAAAATGGTTAAGATCCAAGAATGGAGTTAAAGGGCCTTCCATGGGCAACAGCCACATGAGCTGAACCAATAAAATATTGGGGAAAATAATAGGAAAAATATTGGGGAAAAAGGTATTGGACGATTGACTGAGCTGTGTAGATTCGTTTATAGAAAGAGGACAATTTATGATAGAAACCCAGGACCCAGTCACTGCATCCAAAAGTTACAGAAAATTTATCCTGAAGGAGGCCAGACTCACTGAGAGTTGCATTTTGTATAAAGAAGCAGTAGGATTTGGGCAATGAATCATAGCTACCCGTTGGAAAAATCTAGCATTTGCTCAGTACTGAGAAAGACTGGATCAGGTAGCCAAGATTATACAGCAGACAGTAATAACTGATAAATTTCCATATTACAAATATAAATTATGAAATATTCTTGAGAATTTGATAGACTGAACTGTAACCAGATCCCATTATCGCAGACAAAACGGCTGCCTATGATCACTTAGATACAACATAAAAGTATCAAAAGGCTTTAATCGATGCCATCATAGAAATATTCAGAATCTCTAAATTATATGGAATGAAAAGCTTTCATAATATAAGCACCTACTAGAAGAAATCAAAACCATATGGGAATAAAATGAAGTATCATCTCCACTGTGCTGTCTGCTACTGGAGAGAGACCAGAGATGTTGTCATTGTGTTTCCAGAAGACAATAACTTCTATTCAAATACAAAAAACAGTCATTATATACTCATTCAATATACTCACTTCACTTTAAACATGAAAGAATGATAATAATGAAGTGATTTGTCTCAGGACTATTTCTATCTGAATTTCATCAGAAGAGATGAAAAAATTGAGATCATCTTTATCATCATAAAAATAATTATAAAAAGCAGTCATTTCATTCATCTGCACAATAATCTCTAATACATTAAACATAAATGAATAATGATAGAGATCTGTCCCGGGAACATTTTTACCTGAACATCAATGAATATAAGTTTAAAACTGAAGCAAAAACGCACCACCAATAGTAATAGCAATCACGACAATCAGTATTTATACAATGCTTTAAGGTTTGCAAAGCACTTTACATAAGTTATTTCATTTGATCCTCACAACAACCCTGGGAGGTAAGTGTTATTATTTTCCCTATTTTATGGATAAGGACAATGAGGCTAAGAAAGGCTAAACGATTTGCTCAAGGATATGTAAATCGTAAGTACCTGAGACAGGTGCTTGTCTCCAAGTCCAGTACTTTATTCACTAGGGTTATATAGAGCAGTTAGATGGCATAGTAGGTAGAACACCAGGCTTGGTGTCAGGAAGACCTGAGTTCAAATCCAGTCTCAGACACATTAACTGTGTGACCCTGGACAAGTCACTTAACCTTGTTTGCCTCGGTTTCTCATCTGTAAAATGAACCGAAGAAGAAAATGGCAAACCACTTCAGCATCTTTGCTGGAAACCCCCAATGAGATCACAAAGAGTTGGACATGACTGAAAGAATTGAACAGTAAATATAGACACTTTGGAAGAATATGCTGGGACAGTGGACAAAAAATTACTTTCAGAGGGAAAAAAATAACCCTTATCTCGAATAAATGGATTATTTGCTACACTAGTTCTTTCCTTGGCAATTTTATTTTAAACGTTATTAACTTAGAAATCAATAATAGCCAAGTGAACTAGGCCCTACATTAACTAACAGAATAAATCCTACTGACATATAGATATAGACACACATTTGATATACACATATATGTATATATACATATATAGGCATATATCGACATGCATACATATGTGAATAATTTACATACATATGTATGTGCATAAAATATATGCATATATTTATACACACGCATATACACACATATATATATATTTATACAGCAGCTTCCCTTCACAAAATCCTGCTATGATACCTCATGATAGAAGATAACTCTAGTTTATCATAGGCTATAACAGTGAAGGGTAAGTTTTGACAGCTTTTATTCTGCTAGCAACAGAGCATGTCTGCTTTCAGAGGACCAGCTTAGCTAAATACGGAGTGAATCGTGACTGGTGAGCTGACCCCTTGGTGATGAATTTTTTGACCATGCAAATCCATGAAATAAAAAGAAGCTCCACAAAGCCATTCCCAGCATAGCTATGCCTGTAAGTGATCCCAAATTCAGCAGAACAATGTCCAGCAGTGACCCACCACAAGACCAATTCAGTGCTGCCTGCAGAGACTTTATGGCATGCAAGACCAGTGGGGAACAGGCCCAACCAGAGCAGTGCAATGGATGGAATTAACAGACAACAGCAACAACTCTGTGGTATCAGAGCCATGAGATGCCCTTCCATATCTCTGCCCTGGACACATGTCTCCTACATGCATACCTCTCAACTCATGTGCCCCGGCTGTAATATGGATTTCATATGTATCCTCTGTGCATGTTCTCTAGGTGTGTTCATTATTCCTGTGTGTGTGTGCACATCTGTGGGAAAGAAAATTCACTGGGGAAATGCCCCCAGCTTTATAGAGCAAATGTTTTAAGGCTACTTTCCCTTCTATTCTATTTTATTAAATACCTTTGCATTGATATAATCATGCCTTCTGACTGCCAAGTAAACACATTGGTATGTGTGTGTGTGTGTAATATGTATGCATATATACATATATATTACATATATTACATACATTACATATATTACATGCATATATACATACATATACCCATATACACTCACATATATAAATATACACAGAAATATATGTATATGTATTTATCACAATTTAAGATCAAATAGTTCACTTATAAGGCACTAAGAAGCTATAAAAGAGAATTATAGTGTTTGTAGGTAGACTCGGAAACTTTCATTCAGATGACGTCAGTGGTTCCTTACAGCTGATTCAAATTTACTTCATCTTGGCAGAGCCAAAGTAGTGTGAACTGAGAAGTCTGTACTTCCCAGATTGTTAACATGGAGTCTAAAGTATGTCTTGCTCATTTAATGTATGGAGCTTGCTCATTTGTCACATAGAAATAGCTACAAATACATCCCTGAGCCATTTCTTAGGCTGATGAAAAACATTTGGATGGAAGACTTATCTCTGAGCTGGTCCGAAAGTCAAAACAACTGAATCAAATTTCTTCATTGATAATTCTTAAGAAAGAAACAGTGTTACATCATTAAAGACCATCATGGATTATCTTAAAATGTTCAAAATCTAGAGTTGGACACCCTTAAAAGGATTTGGAACTTCAATGAATGAGAAGAAATGAGAAACTTTAAATTCTGATGAAATGAATGAATACAAAGTCTGAGAAAAGAACATTGGGCTATTCGGGTCAGGAAAACATTTTTTGCAACTTTGACTTTTTACCTCTTATGGTTGGTACTTATTGTTTTCCATTCTGGGATTCAATTTCACCCAAATCCTTATAAGTCTATAATGTTATTCTTAATTATTGGATAGAATTCATCTAAGGTGATCCAAAGGGGTGTATTGCCAGATTATTGTGGAAAGAATGGTAGATTAGAAGACACATGACCTGGATTTGAACTGGGTTCTACCACTTACTGTCTCACTTGCAAGTCACTTCAATTTCCTGTGCCTCAGTATCTCTGCCTGTAAAATGTGAATAAAATTTTTTCCATCCCCTTCCTCTTAAGAATAGCAAGAGGACCCCCTGAGACAATAGATATTCTTATAAAGAGCTTTGTAAGTCTTTAAAGGCTATCTCAACATCAGCTATTTTGGAAACATTTTAAAAATAACTTTTGGAAGAACACTATATTTTACACACACACACATATATATTTTCCATTGATATCACAGATTTTATGCTGACTCATCAATACCTTTGTATTTTTAAATATAATTTCATTGACATAACTTAAAATAATAGAAAGATCAGATGCTAATTCATTATTAACACATTTGCCCATTCGTGAGATTTTTCAGCCCCTGGATTTGGGCAAATGTATTTTAGCTAAATGAACTGCACATGTGTATTTAAATTCCAAGCCAGTGGAATCCAGACTGATGACATCCAGACAAGATAATCTCTAAAGGCCCTTCCTTTTTAAGATGGATTCCAATAGCTGGACAGCATTCAAAGGAGGGTAAGGAGAATGGTGAAGGGGCCAAATATTGTACCATATGAGAATCAGTTGAGAGAATTATGGATGTTTAACTTGAAGAAGTGAAGGAGTGGGGCACGACATCTGTCTTCAAGTTTTTGAAAGATGACACCAGAAGAGCCATTAGATTTGTTGTGCTTGATCCCAGAAAAAAAGAAATAAGAGCAGCAGGTTGCAGAGAGGAAGATTTTCCTTTTTCTAATATAAGAAAAACTTCCCAAGTCTTAAGATCTACAGAAGACATGACTCAGGGAGGAAATGGTAGCTGTCTTCAAATATTTCCTTGCCTGTGATGAACAAGAGTTCTGCTTAACTCTAGAGGGAAGAATTAGAAACAATGCGTAAGAGTTCAAAGAAGCAAATTTTGGCTGGTTGTAAGAATGAGCTTTCTAACATTTTCAGCTATCCAAAAGTGGAATGGCTATTTTTGGCATGTAGTGATATCCCCTTCAACAGAAATCTTAAAGCAAAGACCATATGACTGCTTGTTGGGTATATTCTAGAAGAAATCATTACAGATTGGACTAGACAGCTGCTGAGGTCCTCTCCAAACTCAGAAGTTTGGTGATTCAGCTCTAAAATTCTAGGCTTCCATTAAAAAAAAATAGGTTTCCTTTTGCTATTGCACTTGTAACAGTCTTGTATCGTGGACCCTGCCAATGCCATTTCTGTAACTCTCCAAGGTATTTCTCATCTAGGACATATCGCTCCCTTGTTTATCCCTTTTGCCCTAGGCTTGACTAGTAACAGCCTAGGTTGACTTGGATAATCCTACTCAATGGCTCTGGAGAGCTTCTTTGGGATTTAAGAGAGAAATCTGGGAGAATCTGGAGAGCTTTGTCAGCTCCTAAACTAATAAGGAATGCTCACTCGATTGAGGAATTCCTTTTCTGGGGGTCTGAGGGAGAAATTTAGTCTGTCAATAAGTGTTTAATAATAATAATAATTTAATACTAATGTGTATCCTACTTGCAGAGTATTTTAACACTGGTGATACAAATAAAGGCAAAACCGTCCCTGCCCTCAAGGAGCTCTCAATCTAATTAGGAAGAAAACATGCAAATAATTATATAAACATAAGGTAGATATAGGGTAAATTGAGGTAATCTCAGAGGAAAGGCACTAGGGGTGGGAGTAGGGAGGTGGGAAGCCTTTCACAGAAGCTGGGAGGTAAGTTGAGTCTTGAAGAAAGTCAGGGAGGCCAGAAGGCTGAGATGAATCAGGAGAGTATTCCAGGCATGGGAGACAATTACTGAAAAGGCATGGAAAGTGAGATGGAGTGTCACCTACGAGGAAGAGCAAGAAGGTCATACATGTCCCTGTAGAGGAGAGTATGAGGAGGGTAGTACAGTTGAGAAGCATAACCAATTTTGTAATCACCATATTTGAATCCATTGTTTTTGACTGGGACCTCCCTTGAAATTAGAAGTCTCAAGATTCCTGCTCCCTGGACAAGAGTTTATAAGACCAAGGCTGTCAAGGATAGGTCTTAGGTAGAGAGGATTAGCCTCATAGAGAGGAAGCACTTAGTTTGCAGGCACCAACTGAAACGATGATGAAGAACTATTCTTGCTACCAGACTGGAAACACTGGGAGGCATTGATACCTGCAATGAGTAGGGACAGCAATGTAATGACAAGCAAGAGCTTGAAGAATGATGGCCAATACTATACTTGAAAGAAGTGGATTTTGGCAGGTAAACATCTGGAAAAAGTCTGTGTAGGGCTGTGAGAAAGCACAGAGATGAGTGAGTGTGGGATGAGAATGGGAAATGAACTACTGTTCTAGATTGACTGTAATATAGTGTATGCTGGAGAGTGGAATTACATATAAAGCTGGATTGATGAGTTAGAGCCAGACTGTTGAGAATCTTAAATGCTAGGCTGTTTTCTCTTATAGACCCAAGGGAAATGAAGAAGCTCTTTGAACCACAGAGTGCATTAAGAAGCAAACCTGGGCATTAGGAAGATCATTTTGGCTGTTACCTGAAGGAGAGAGTGGAGAGACTGGAGGCAGGGAGACCAGTTAATATCAGAGATGATTAACCAAAAAAAAATGCCGACTTCCTTGTATTAAACCCTTTAGCACTTAAAAAAAAAAAAAAAGTCAATGAGTAGTTCCTTGGCTGGAATACAGCTCTGTCCCAGTAACCATTCCCTTTTGCCCCTTAGTTAGAAAAGTCCAAAACACAAAACTCTCCCTGCCAGCCTCCGCCCACAACCCACAAGATTCAGCTTATTTCTGAACTGTACTTTTAGTGAGAAAAATCTCACTTCATGAGAACTCAGAACACTTTTAACCTTATTTGAATTTTCTAGCCAAAGTGTGATTTTATCCCTAAAATAACTTTTTTCCCTAGTTATCTGCCCATCCTTCTACCAAGTCTAGCTGTTCGTTCAATGGTAGTTCACTGGGCTTAGGTCAAGGACATTTTGCTAACTTTATCAAAAGGGAAATGAAAAAGATGTGACCTACTTGTATCTGCCTAGTCTAGCTTACAAGGTCATTTCCTTGTCACAATTCTTTCCTTTCTGGCACAGATCTGTGCAGCCTGTCTGTGTCAATTCACTTCACTTCACCTTAATTCAATCTAATTCAATTCCATTCAATTCAAGGAGCATTTATTAAGTTCCTACTTTGTGCATAACACTGTGCTAGGAGCTGAGGCTTTTTCCCTCCTCAATTCTTCTCCTTTCCTCTATCATATAAGCTGTTTAAGGGCAGGAACATATCACAGTGTGTCCTTGTCTCCCTAAAACCCAGCACAGTGTGCATACACACAGTGTGCTCTTAATAAATGTTTGTTGGATTAGAATGGACTGATTTTCATTATAACCTCATAAGGTAGGTAACATGGGCATTATCTCTGGCTTATAAATGAGGAAACTAAGGCTCAGGAAGTAATAAGGAAAGAAAATCCATGCTTCATTTATTATTTTTAAATAGCATTGATATCCTGACTGCCAAAAGACAATCAAAGAAAAAATTATCAGTATCCTGTCTTTGAACCTGGCCTGAATTCACTATTTTGTCTATCAGATTTAAAAAACAGATTTAAAATCATATTAAAAAACTAAAATCTATTTTCAGAGTATAGCAACTTTGCTAAAGTTAGAAGGTTTAGCCATAAACGTTAAACATGTTAATAGCATAGCTTAACTTAATAGCTCATGTTCAAATAGCACCGTCTAGTTTACTCATATGAGAATTAGCTTCGCCTCTTCCACACAGGAAGCCTTAGAATTTGATTTGGAAATCTGGTTTTGCTCTCATGCCAAGGAATTTTAGCAACAAAGTGTGTATTATTGAATTCCTCACAACTCTGTGAAGTTCAGAGAGCAAGAATGATCTTGTACATTTTCTATGTAGGGCCTCCTTGGGCCCCATCCCTTGGTACATGCTCAGTTGGCATTCCAAGAAAGCACATGGAAGTTTGGAGTAGGCTTGCTTCTAGACGTGCATTATGAAAGGCCTTCACTCCACTGCAGAGCAGACACAGATATCCTCTGCTTCCGGTCAACCACAATGATTCAGAGGTTTGTACCATGAGGTGAAGCATCTTCTAAGGAGTCAGAACTCTGCATTTAGAAGTATCCATATGCCCTAACCTTAGCCCTCTTTATACTTTCCTTTTTCCCTGATGCCTTTCATATGAGGAAAACTTCTGTGAATTACTGGTGGGGGCCAGTACAGTTGGCCATTCCTCCCTCACCCCACACCTCCTGCAACTCACCAGCAACACCACCTCCCTTAGTGAAGAGGCCTATTTATTCCCAATTTTAAGTAAATCAATATCTAGATGTAGAACAAAAATAATTATAATAAAATAAATAATTATTATAATATGTAAGTAATAAATATATTATGATAAATACTATCTCATTTAGTTCTCACAATAACTCTGTGAAGTAGCTGTTTTTAATCTCTATTTCATAGATGATGAAAATGAGGCACACAGACATTACGTGACTGGCCCCGGTTACATCATAAGAATGGATTTGAATTTGGGTTTTCCTGACTCCAGTTTCAGCCTTCTACACATTGTTCCACTTAGGTGTCTAGAAGTTCTAGAAGAGTCATCAGAGGTCACCTCAGCAATCTGAGTTGAATGTAGAGATCATTCGAATTGGGAGCAATAACCCTATCTGGTGAGGAGTTAGCCCAGCTAATCAAGGGAGCATTTCACCTATCACTGAGGCCATGCTCAGAAACAAACTTGGGAGAGTCTATGTGAATCAGAAAAAGGACTCTTAGGGTGACGAATTCCAAGGTATTCTGGGCCCCATGTGGTCCCTGCGTTTGGGGCTTATAATCTTGGTACTTCACATGTGAGCCCACCCTTCCCAGGGAATGTGTATATGCAGTGGGAGAATGTTGCCATCCATCAACCCTGTTATGAGGGATGTTTTATAACTGTTGTTCTGGTTATATCTTCTTATTATAATATCCCTTTGTAAAAACTAATTAATGCCCACTGGTTGATTGATAATGGGGGGAAACACATTGAGTGGAAGCTTGTGAGTCATTATATTAGAAACCACAACCCCTGAGGGTTATTCCTACAATCCTGAGGATGAGAGTTGTAAACCACTTTTTGGAGACTCAATCTGCCCCTGAATAGGGATGGAAGAGTGAATTTAGGGGGCGGAGAGAACATTGTGTAAGAAGGCATTTTCCTGATTCCCCTGTCCCCCACCAGGCCAGGTCTCTAACCTCAAACCTCAAAGAGATAATAGGAAAATTAACATGCCAATGAGAGTGAAATGCTTAAGCTCTCTGAATTATAGTTCCTGTCTAACTGTGCTGTTAACCAGGAAGTAGGAGGATATTGTCAGTCAATAAATATTTATCAAACATTCATTATGTGCTAGGCACTCTACTAAGCCCTAGGGATACAAGTATGAAAAAGTTCATCCCTGTCCTCAAGGAGCTTATAATCTTATGGAGGAAGTCAGCTCATAAAAGGAAGCTGAAAGGGGATGAGGGGAAAGGTACCCAGTGCTAGGGATGGGGTGTAAAGGAGAAGTCCAAAAGAGAACAACACAGTGAGAAGCGAAGAGACAGTTGACTTGGGCACTCTTCTTAAGTAGAGGTTCTGGGAAAAGTTCTCTGCTTGACCCTCCAATCAGAGGGGCCCAAGGCAAGGGGTACTGATGATGAGGTTTCTGGGGATATGATGGAGAAATACAAAAGAGGACAGCTGGGTGGGAAGTGAAGAGAATCTTAAAGATTAAGCATTAGACTTTTAGATATTAAATATATATATTTAATTTATGGAGTAAAACAAGCATTTCATAACACAATACAATAAAAAAAGTATGTGAAACTGCAAATCTATGTACAACTTGCTTTTCCTTTCAAATATACAATAAAATTATCCTGCAAATTTCTTTTTTCTCTCTTTTCTTCCCCCCTCCCTCACCCTAGAAATGGCTACCATTATATCTATCTTCAAATTTGGAAGAAGAATTGTCCCTTAGAAGAAGGATTGAACTTCTGTTTGTCTCAGGTGGGCTAAAGGAGACCCAAAGAAACATAGTCTGATAAACCTCCAGTAGGTGTTGGGCTACAAAAAGGGAGTAAGCCCTTGTCATTGATTACTTGGGATCTCTAGGTCAGTAGGCAAACCTTATCCTATGGAACTGTAGCCCATGAGGGCTAAGCCAAGCAGTCTAGGTCTGCTTAAAATCAAAAAGGAAAAAGAAATGTTTGTTAAGAAAGAGCATGGGATTATGGTCAGTTTTTTTGCAAGATTCTCTTGTGCTTAAGAAGTCTCTTGATCTTGCTTCAACAGATCTTGGCCTTATCTTCCTGGGACAAGTGGCCCACAGATAGAATTCTTTGCCAGGATCATTTTTGATTGTGTTAGTAAACAGAATGACAGCTTAGTTCTTGGCTGACTAGGCGAAGGGGTGGTTAATACATGTTTGTTGATTAAAAAAAAAAAAAAAAGAGTGACTTGTTCCTGCTTTGAAAATGTTGACTCCAAAGCCTCTGTGATTCTGTGGAAAAGATTTGCTAGACAGTTGTTTCATAGATGTTTTAAATGGAGGCAGTATTGTGTAGCAGAAAGAACACTGTCCTTGATGTCTGAGGACCTGGGTTCTAATCTGACTCTGCTCCCTATGACCTGTTTGACTTTGGACAAGTCACTTGACCTCAGTGGGCCTTGGCTTCCTCATCTGTAAAGGGACAGGATTGGACTAAGTTCCCTTCCAGCTTGAAATTGCTCTTCCTGACTCTTCCTTTCCTTATCGTGGAAGGCCTGATTAGCACACCCATCATTTAGGGTGCAATGGGGTCCCTCAGCAGCTGCAGTCGCTCTCCCCCTAGAAGTGAGGAGCCAATGCCGATGGATACATTCTCTATTATCCTGCCTCCCAACACACCCTCCCCCTTGGCTCAAAGGAAAAATAGCTCCTAGCATCTGGCTTTTTTTCCTGGGCTTTCTGACAGGAAAGAAGAGCCAGAGGGCTATTTGACTTGTTTTTGGAAGAAAGCATATTTGGGTAGTTGCTATTACCTTAGCCCTGAGCACCAGGCAGCATCTAGCTGACAACATATCTGAGAGAGTCTTTCTTCTGGGTTTTTACTTTGCTGGGGTGTGGTCCCCTACATTTTACCAAAGAGGAATATTAGGCAGAGGGAGGTCAGAGATCACTCACAATACAATCTTGCTTATTTCCACAGGTGGAATGATCCAAAGTTCCCTTATTTTGCTCTAGAAGGACTTTTCTTCCCATTTCATTGGAAAATGATGGTTTACTTTGTTCTCTTGAAGGAGATGATGTTGAAGAAAGGCCCCAACATGTGGCTCTTTCACCTTTCTTAGTTTCATAGACTAGGCCAGGAGAATCAGATCTAGTATGGAAAGTCTTCAGTTTGGAGACAGGACCTGAGTTCAAGTGCTGGTACAACTGTGTGATGATGATCAGGGTCTTAAATCTCTCTGGGCCTCAGTTTCCTTGCCTGTAAAACGAGAGATTTGAAGTAAAACATCTATAAGATATTTTCTAGTACTAAATCCTATGCTTTTTTGCTTGTATGAAGAACTTTTAATTACAACCATGACTCAAGTTGCTTACTTCTCCACTTACTACATGATATTTCTGCCCCTTTTTCAGTCCAGAGGGATAGAGGATCACAGATCATAGATCTAATGCTGAAAGAGACCTTGGAGGCCAGTCCCCTCAGGAAACTGAAACCCAAAGAAATTAAGGGACCCACCCAAGGTCACATAGGTAGTAAATAACTGAGTCAAGACTTGAATCCAGGTCTTCTGACTCCAAATGTTTTACTCTTTCTGCTATACCAAGGTCCACTCTCTGTATCACATGGCTTTAGAATGGGAGACTAGAATGTGAATTTCACTTCTGTCACTAACTTACTGCACCATATGATCTACAAAAGACCTAGGGGATCATTTATTCCAATGTTATTATTATCATTGTTGTTATTAAGATCCAATAATGGACTTTATTTGCTTCCTGGTACTAACGAGGTGGTGATAGCTACAGAAGCAAGAAGGGATAGGAGAAGGTTGACATTTTTGATCTTTCAATCTGCAATTCATGTGTGCCCGATTTCATAGCTAGCATGCATTGCAGGTCGGAGCCAAATACGGATCTCATCTGATTCCAAGTCTAAAGTAGAAATACTTGGCCACCCTGCTTATCTCTAGGGATTTGATATGTACAGAGAGCAGTGTAAAGGCACTAGGCAGATGGAGGTAGCCAGATGTGGGATGGAGATGCTGAAAGAGGAGAAGGAGGGAGCCAAAGTGCTGCTCCAGAATGTTGTCCAGGACTGGACCTGTTTGGACAGGCATACCATGTCCAGGAAAGCAGGGAAACAATCCTTTTCTGCCTTTTTGCTCAGTGAGTGGACTGAGAGGCAGCTCTAGGGAATGGTCTGCCTGTCTTCACTTCAGAGACAGCCAGTGGTGGCTTGGCTGATTGCTAGTTCCTAATCAGCCAGTGTAACAGACTCAGTGCTGTTGGAGAATTGCAGTACTTTGCTCAAAGCTTGATCATCATTTTTGGAATTCCTAAGAGCCAAGAAGCATTTGGACTGAGGAAAATCAGAAACAAAAATAATGTTGGTAAAAAATGGGACCCATTGGGCCAAATCTTTTCCCACCAGGTTTGTGGAGAAATGAGATAAAAAACTAAGCCTGACAGGAGAGGGAGGGCATCAATTGAAAGAAAACCACAGCAACTTCTATATTCCTATGATGGTGGGATATCCAGAATGATGATCAAGGCAACATTCTGTCCTCTGAAAGTATCCAATTCAAACCATGCAGTGAAAAGCACACTGGCTCCAGAGTCAGTGGACCTGGGTTTAAATGTGACCTCTGATGTTTATATTTGTGTGAGGCTGGACAAATCACTTGTCATCCTTGGGCTTCAGTTTCTTTCTCACAAATGAGAGGACAGAATTAGATGGCTCCTGAGCTGTCTTTCAATTCTAGCTCAATCTAGATTATGAGTTCTTGATCATTTTTTGTGTTTGTCATGGACCCTTTTGACAGTCTGATGAAACCTATAAATCCCTTCATTTTAAAATACATAAAATAAAGCACCAAATATTACAAAGGAAACCGATTATATTGAAATACATTTACATGTACATAACACACACACACACACTCGGGTTAAGAACTTCTGAACTAGATCTATCATCTTCGATGAAGTTTTACCATTGGGAACCTCTTCACCTCCCTTTAGTGCCTGCCTCCACTGTCCAGTCCTGAAAAATGTAACCACCATCAGCTGTTGACCCAGCAGAACCTGAGTGCTGCCCTTGAGGCACTCATAGGGATGCCCAATCAATTGAAGGCTGTGGTGAATTAATACAAGGATGCAGGGCAGAAACCATGAGTAAGGGACCCAGAGGCAGCAGCACTTTGCTGTAACAACAGAAAAAATGAACCAAGTATTGTTGGCTGCCAGGAATCAGAATCCCAGTGTGGGCACAAGTCCTTCAGGTCTGAACTGGAAATGGCTTAACTGATGGTACAACAGACCTGGCTAGGGGACAGAAGCCTAGAAATGCTTAGAATCACTCATCATGCTTCTGTGCCCCACAGCTTTTAGCAGCTTATAATTGGGAGGGAGAAGCACTCTTCAAAATTATTAAATGAAAATGAATTGTCTCAGGTACTGAAATTTGCCAGGCAGGGTAATTCAACAGCTCTTTCAGGGTCTCTAGTGTATGGGGAGGGGTGGGGGTGAGGTGGAGAGTAGAAGAAATAATGGAGAGCTTTCCTATTTAGTCAGGGACTCTGCTTTAATGCCATAATAAGTGGAGGACAGTCATGATCCTTGTCCCAAAAGTAACATGATAGGATTACAGATTTAGAGCTGAAAAGGACCTAAGAGACCAACAAGTCCAATCTCCTCATTTTACAGAGGAAGAAACTGAGGCTCCATGAGGTTAACTCATTTTTTACATTTTACAGTTTACTCATCTTTAAAATGAGGGTATTAGAGGGTCACACAGCTACACAAGTGTGGAAAAATATTCCCTCTGTCTCAACACAAACCTCTGCTATGATGAGAACTGTTGGATGCCTGCATTTGGTTTCCCTGCTTAATGAACACATTACCCACTCCACTCAAAAGCTATTTTTGAGGCTTTTGATATTTCAAGCTGAAGAATCTGGACTTACTTTATAGAAACAATTTGCATTGCGGGGTCACTTTGTCCTTTAGTCTCAAGAGCTTGACAAGTAATGGTCCAGGAAGGGATAAATGGGATTGTACTGCCTTTTTGTTTGTTTGTTTGTTTAGGAAGCACTTAAAATGGTTCTTGGGTTGATAGTATCTTACTTATCCTCAAAGGGATTAAATTGAAAATGTTTTTCAATTCTATGGGTCAGAGAATTAGACTATCTGTTCTGTAAAATTATTAAACAAAATCTTTGCAAAGAAATAACTCAGTTATTGGCTGATGGGAGCCAGATGAGAATATGCACATATGCATATCAGAATTAAAATGATTTGATAAGTCTGTGTTTCTAAAAGATAACCCCTATATTCATCTATTTTTTTTTTCTCATTTTCCTTCAGTCTGTGTTCCAAATTTGGTTTACATTATCTTGAAGATACCCACAGGATTTTAATGAGTTCATCCTCCATTTTTATTTCCTTTATGTGCTCTTTTTCCATTTATTTTTACTGATAGGAAGACAGCATGGTATAGTAGAAATAACGTTGAACTCAGACTCATAAGACTAGTTTCAAGTCCCAGCACTGAGGTTTACTATCTATATAACCTTGGGCAAGTCATTTTAATTCAATTCCACAAATATTTTTAAAGTGCCTACTATATGCCAATATCCTAGGGGCTGTGATATAAAAACCAAACAATCCCAGACGTCAAGGAGTTTATATTCTACTTCTCTGAGCTTCGGTTTCCTCAAATGTAGAAAGGAGATAATGATACATATTACCTACCCTATAGGACTTTTGTGAAGATCAAATATAAGAATGTATGTGCAGTATCTTATAACCATGAAGTGGCATTTTTTTTTTTTAAAGACTGGGTCTCATCTCACCAAGCTCAAACAATGCACAGCTTTGGTGTCCTAGTAGTAGAGACTGCAGGTATACACAACCACACATTGTAAAAAAATAGTGTTATAAATTATGTTAACAATTTGTTCATTGGTCATGAATATTCATAACAGATGTGCAAGAAATTATTTGTGGTTCCTTTGTTGTCATTATGAGATCACCTACCAATGTCACCTTGTAGAAGTAGAAAGAACTCTGATTTTGAACTCAGAGGATTTGAATTCAGATCCCAGACCTTCCTTTTACTCTGTATAAGGCCTTGGGTAAGTTCTCTGGGCCTCCTCATCTTTAAAATTCAGTTGTTGAACTTCGTGGTCTCTCATGTCTCCTTCAACTTTAAATCTCTGAAATAAGAAATAGTTACATGCTGGACTATATATGTTATCTGCTGACTAGGGTAGGAAAAGAATATTGTTAGCAATCTCAATGGTAATTGGTAAGAGCAATAGTCATAACAGCAGCAACCGAGAAGGTGGTCAATAGGTACAAGCCAGTGAATTTCTTGAACATGACTGAAATTGGTACTCCTTACGATAAAGACTATGAAATAGTCAAGATCTAAGAGGGGAATCAGCAGATCCTCCATGGCCAACCAGTACATCAATAACATGTTGACAAAGAAGCATCCAAACAAATTTCTGAGTCACACAGATTGGTTTACACAGAGGGGCTTATGGTAATGGTTTTAATCTGGGTCATTAATATCAACAATAATTCAAAAGTTATCTTTATAAAGCCTAAATGTTGATTAATGCCACTATGCAAGAAAATGCAGGAAATCTTGCAGGATGACAGTGGAGGAGGGAAGCGTGTGGAATTCACTTGGTCAAAGACCGCCTACATGGCCACCTTTCTTTTGTATTTATTTTGGGTGTGTCTGTTTCTAAACCTGTTTTTTCCTGGGACAGAGTGTTAGCTTTCTTGAGGGCATTCCCTGTTCTTGGGGCTGGAATTGGGGCTGGGAATGTGGGTTAAGTAATACAAGTATCCCTGTTTTGGTTTTGTCTTGATATTCCAGCATCTAACATAGTGCCTGGTCCACAGTAGGGGCTTAATAAATGCTATTGCTTGATTGATTATGGTCTTAGATCCTGGAGCACTGAGAGGTTAGTGATTTTCCCAGAGTCACGTAGCCTATATGTATCAGAGGCAAGGTTTCTGCCCAGGACTTCCTGACACCCAGGCCAGCTCTTTAGCCATTCTACCATATTATTCATTCATTTATGTATTTATGTATTTATGTATTTATTAAGTCTTTATTATTTACTAAATGTATAACCATGGCAAGTGATTTTACCACTCCAGGTCTCAGAGAGCTTTGTAAATAATCCTTTCTGCATTACTTCTGTTGCCTTCTTATTTCTGCATGCCCATCCTGAGAGTTTCCCAACGCCTCAGTTATGGCAGCAGGGTAATTGACCATTGGCGTTGCAGTGGCTCTTCTCTCCAGGCGAAGGAAGAATCTTGAGCAGATGGTTTGTCTTAGCCTCCCCCGACTGCAGGTTTAGGTCATATTTATATTCCCTTGTCCACACTCCAAATCTGTCTAGTATCTTACTCAGCTGAGTTATAACACTATTACTACATGGCTATATCGTCTCGAGAACCCATTGCATTTCTAAATGTTGTAGTATAAACAATCTTTATCTGTAGCCTCTTTCACAGTATGACTTTAAGAGCCAACCAATAGTTATTACTATTTCACTGATTTTTGGGGGGGGAGGGAATAAATCATAAATTACCTCATTCCCAGAACTTACATCATTCCCTTTTATCCCTGGCATCTGATTGATTGCAGACATCTCTGTTGGATTTGTCTTTAGGGCTGTTTTTTTTTTTTTTTTTTAATAATGCAGGTCCCTACAACACGTGATCCTCTGCTGGCTTCTTTGAATCCTACTCTGAGAACAAATCATTCTCTGACAGGTTCTGTGGTCTTCCCTTCTGGCCTATGGTAGTCAGCTCACAGAACTCATTTCCCCACCTTTTGACTGATTCTCAAATTTTGGAGACTTTATTAGACACTAGGATCAGTACTGACTTTTGACACTTTTTGAGAGATATAGAAGCAGCATTTGGAATTAGAAGACTTGGGTTTGAATTTTGCCTCAGTTTCTTATGAATTGTATGACTTTGAGCAAGTCTTTTAGTTCCCTGGGCCTCAGTTTTCTCATCTGCAAAAGGAATGACCACATGATTTCAAAAGTCCCTTCCAGTTCTAAATAGCTTGCCCTTCAACCAGAGAGTCCCCTCCTAAGTATATATTCAGGATAGTGATGGTAAATGTTTAATAACTGGCTGTCTAGGAGGGGGGGAGCATGCATGATGCACTATAAATTTAATCTGTTTATTAACATGTTCTCCATCACAATCAACAAATAAATAAATTTGTTGCAGATTTCCAAAGTATAAATGCTCGTACTGAAAATTTAACAATCTGTTCTTTTGAGTACATTCTATCTAGTGCTCCCTACATATACCTCCAGAAGGTGACTGACAAAAGGAAAGATCTCATACATACACAGAGGTAGATTGCTTGAGGTGACAAAGTCCCCCCATTGACTGGGGTGTATCTAGATAAATTGTGGTACATGAATATACACTGAATGTTCACTGTGTGGTAAGAAATAATGACTAGAGAGAAACATGCAAAGACTTTGATGAATTGGTACAAAGTGAAGTAGGAGGAGGAAGGGAAACAACATACATGATGGCTAGGATAAGGTAAATAAGAAAAAAATCTAAACAACCACAAAAATTTGAAGTTAAACTTTGCAAGATTATGAAGTTCAAACTTGGCCCAAAGAAATGATATCAGAAGACATCTCCCTCCTATTTTTTTGCAGAAATGGGAATCTATGGATGTGGAATACTGCATATAACATCAGACTTTTTCAATGTGCAGTGGTTTCACTGATTTTTTTTTTTTTGTCTTTTCTTTCTACTCTCAAGGTATCCACTCCCAAGACTATGGTTCATGAGATGTCACTGCTATCATTCCCATGAACTAGCAGACACAGCTAGCTCTTAGCAAAGGCATTTAATAAGAAGATAAGAGCTGTTGCTACAAAACATTCCATCCTCCCTTCCCTCAGAAACCTGGGCTGCATTGTCTTTAAAATAACATGTAGCCTTCATGAAAAGAGTGGGCTCAAACTTAGAGTCCAGTGGTTGGGAAGTATACCTATAGGATACACTCACAACTTCATTCTCTCCAGTAGAGTCTGCATAAAGCTTCCATTGATGTCTGTGCTAAATGGGCTACTCAAATGGGCTTGTTCTATATGTGACATTGTGTTTTTGCTGGACTGATTACTCATCTACGCTTCCTCCCCAATGGACAGCTATAGTCTCTACCACTTCAAGCTTTTGGTTCAGCTGCAGTCCTTGGCTGGGGGACTTGGTGCTCTTTTAGAAAAAGCAGAGATTCTCAGACCAATGACAGAATATTGTCCAATTTTTCAGGGCTTTGGCTCTCAGACTTAATGCCCCTTCGATATGATGTTGGAAACAAAAACTCTGGTTCAGAGTGGAGTCCCTTTTGTTAGAGCCTTCACCCTTGGTGAACGTTCAAAAAAATTTCCACATTTATATCTCTGCAAACTAGGTCACAACCAAGAAATGGTTATTTGCCCAATAATCATCATATGGCTCTTCAGATTCAACGTTCCACAGGCTTTTTTTTTTTCTTTTTCTCAAATTTAAGGTTCTGGTTGGTCTGGGAATGTGTAGTAGGAAGGATAGAGTTGGATATCATCTTTTTTATTGTACTGTGTTATGAAAAAGCTTGTTTTGTTCCCTAAGTTGAAAATAAAATAAATTTACAAAATAATTAATCTTTAGTGTAATGTAAAAATAATTGTTTGAAGAGTCACTTTGGTGTGTGGCCTATTAGCTCCCCTATTCAGAGCATAGTGCTGTGACATTATTGGACTCTGAGTTAGGAAGAATGAAATTCATATTTGGCTGTGTGATCTTCAAGACTATTAAACTCTAAGTTTCCTAATCAACTCCCTAAGATAGTAAATTGCAGAAGTGTCATTCTGCATTGGTACAAGGAGTTTCCTTAACTGGGTGTTACCTAGACCAATCAAATTATTGGTCCAGACTTCCTACCTGACAGATGGTAAAACTTAAACATGGACTTCAAAAACTTAAACTATTGGTAATTTGGCCAAAGTCTCATGGTTTGTCCAGGTCAAGATAAAGCCACCATCCACTGTAACCTGGCTCCCATATTAGTGCTGTTTCTACCAGCTCTATGATCTCTCCATTAAAGCCTTTGTCTAGTTTATGATGGCATGAGCACTGTTTAATCCTGAAATAAGGAGAATATGTTCATCATTCTTCTCTCCATTTCAGTCATGTTGAAGCAGAGACATGATGAAGAGAATTGTCTGAAATCATCTCATATAAACAGCCACTTTAGCTGGAGTGGCCAGAATTCTGAACACAGTGGGCCCTCAGTGCCTTGGTTTCCCCAATCCAAGTGACCATTATGTTTATAGAAAGACTTCTATGGATTTAGGGTTGGGGTGGGGGTCAGGGGAAGGAATTCCAGCAGTCTCCTGTCTATTGTTAATCAGTCTCAAGGATAATTAAGTTCCTGAAGGCTCTTAATTACAGTGCTTGGCAAGGCTCCCTTCACTACAAAGCAGGGTCTATACTAGGAAAACAGTGCTGGTGTTGCTCCAAATAGCATGAAATTGACTGCAACAATTGAGGTTGGCTTGCCACTTGGTTGGCGCTATTGAGATGTTTCCCACGAATCTGATGAGCCCACGTGCTAATAACTCCCTTTGGATTTATGGATGTAAGAGCTAAGCCACTGACTTCAGGGGGCCAAAACTAAATCCTTGGCCCAATATAACTCCACCCTGAGACGTGCATGCTGTAAGGCGCCCTGGGATGGAGTGCCACAGTTTGAGGCATGTAGACTGGAGGGAGGCCAGCACTTTGCTCCATGGCCCAAAGTTAAATGCTCTGGAATGAATTAATGATGGTCACTGACGCAATGGTTACGATGGTTTTTGACACTGGCTGTAAAAATAGCAGTCACGAGGTGGCGTTGCTTGAGGTGACAAGATGTACTGTGACTGCAGAGAGGCCCTACTGATTTTTTTTTTAGCATTGTCCATTAATTACAGGTGCCTTTGGGAAGGACTTGTGATCTTCTTAGCATGTGGGGCTTCCAGCGTGGGAATTCCTTGCACCACCCTATGGGACTTGATAGCTAAATTACATAGAGCACTGATTGGTTGTTACTTGCCCAGGGTCATATGGGTTGTAAATCTTAAAAGCAGGATTTGAATCCAGGTTTTCTGGTCTTTAAACCTATTGCTTTGTCCACTTGGCCAGGCTTCTAACCACATATTAATGGCCAAGTGAATTATTTGAAAATGAAGGCATGAGAAGCTGAAAGAGATCTTAGAGACTTTCTAGTCCATTTTTGTACAGAAATGGAAACTTGCCCAATATCATACAGCTGTTAATAATCAAACTCTGACTTGAACTGAGGTCTTGACTCCCAATCTCGTGCTCTTTTTCATGATAGCACAGGGCCACTGTAGAATATGGTGGATATCTTCAACTCTTTGACTATTATAGATAAGCCAGTCATTTATTTCTATACTTGAAGTGTCCCTGCATACCCCTTCCCCCGCCTCCACATCCACTGATTTAAATACCAATTATCCTTCAAGACCTGGCTCAAATGCCTCTTTCTTCATGAAACCTTCTCTGGTCTTCCAAGGGAGCTATCTCTCATTTATCTGTCTCATAATACTTTGTGTTCCTTTTACATATTTAAGACATTCTAGTTTGTACTTTATTTGATTGTATACATGCCTAATCTCCCCTATAAGACTTCTTTAGATTAGAAGTTTCATGAAGGCAAGGACTGGACCTTATTTGTTATTGTGTGTCCCAACATCTCCTCTAGTGCACTGCATATACTTAAATCCTTAAATGGATTTATTATCTTATCAATTTGGAAGCTCTCTCCAGCAATGCAGATGGGAACCCATCAATGCCTGCCCATTCTAGAGGGTCCATATCCTACCATATTTTCACCATAGGGTTCACCCACCATGTTGGAGACCTTCTCTACTTTCTCATGATAAATGAGAGTACCATTAGAACATTCTGTTTTTGCCCTCCCTTCATGACCAGCCCATCTTTATCTTATTTTCATTCAATTCTTTGATGACATATTTGTTCCTGTTCTTTTTCAGAGTTCCTTATTGGTTATATCTTACAGCCTGCCCACATCCATCATGTGCCTCTGTTGTCTTTTATGTGACATTTATTTTTAATTTAAAATTTTAATTTAGAGATGTTTAATTCCACGCACAGGTGTGACCGTCATTCCCCTATTCAATAAACTCCAGTGACTCCTGAATTTTATTTTCCTCTAGAGTCAAATACAAACTCCTTTGTTTGGTATTTCAAGTTCTTTACAATCTGGCCCCTCCAAACCTTACAAATTACTCCCTTAACTCACTCTGCAACTCAACCAAACTAGACATAATGCTCTTGCTTTACTTCAAGTACACCATTCCAAGGTTCTCTATTTCCTGGCTCCACAGTATTGTGAAGCTTGTTTTCCAAGACTGAAAGAGACTCCTCACCTCTACCTCTATATCTCATTTCCTTCAAGGCTGAACTCAAATACCTTTTTCTTCTTTATTGTCTCCAGCAGTTATCACTTT